>NC_135780.1:6024686-6364583 GCF_028453695.1 Augochlora pura
GCAGATAATCCCTGTGAAACGGCCACTTTTCCGTTGAAACGATACAAACAATAATAACAACAACGCTTTTCCGGATCGACCGATTTCTTTCGCAATTTCTGTAATCGTTGCTTTCCGTTTTCTTCAAATAAGAATCGCGTTTGTGTCGCCTGTCGGATGTTTTTACCACGGCTCGTCGCGAAATGCGACAGACACCAATATGGAGAAACACTGAACACCGACCGACCACTTCAACTTAAAACTCGCGACGTATTGAAAAAAATCAAAATAAACCTTGAGCGTGCTACCATTTCGTCTATTTGTGTGTTTTCACTCTTCCTAAGAGAATATCTCGTAGATATTCCAATCTAGATAGTGTTTACACATTGGTAGAGGGCAGTCTTTCTGTATCCGTGGCAAAATTCCTGTACCGTAATTATAACGCGAGAAATTAAAGATAGCACGACTTTTGTGACTTATGTAACAAATAATAGCTCTTAACAATTTCTTTAAATATCAGTAAATTTGATAAAGATTATTTTCAAACGTGACACGATAATTTTTACAGGTGTCTGAGAGTTAAATAAAGCGATTCTATATCATCGAAATAATTAGATTACTTGTTCGCGACTTCGGAACCGTCGACGTTCGTCACCGAGGAGCTAAATTATCAACCGCGATGGCCGAAACGGTCGTAGACAATTACATGGCTCTCTCTCTCTCTCTCTCTCTCTCTCTCTCTCTCTCTCTCTCTCTCTCCCCCTCTCCCTCTCTGTGTTTAATCGTCGTACTTGCGTGTGGTGCTTATCGGAGAGGAATGGTGGAATATTGCTTTGGAATTCTTGGAACTTAAGCGGTGCGGCAATTAATTGTCACAATGACCCACAGCTGGGCCCCCAAGGTACAAGAGGTGGGTATTGATGGCGCGCGGAATGTCTGAGTCCTTTGAATGACGGTCCTCTACAAATTCTGGGTGAGAAACGCGCGCGCGCGCGCGCGCGGTCTTAAGCTCCGTATTCCCACGGGTCGAGTTCCGTGGTAGTGTGCACAGCTTGTTCGTCACCGAAAAACCGACCGTTTCCATAAGAACCTTACCGTTCGCATTTGGTAAGGTGTGCTACGTCGGGCATTGTTAACAGAACACGTCAAAGGAAAATGTGGCGCCCAGGTGTTCGGTCGAACAACGCGCGAAGTGCCCGATGGCCACTGGTTCTACAAATTTTGATTGTGACTTTGCCATACCTATTGTTAACACTAAACCGATCTGACTTTATTTATTTTATTAATCGCGAGAGATATTTAATATCCGGAAAATTGTATAGTAATATTAATGCTTACGATAGTACTATCTATCACGTTTATTTTAATAATTGATATTAAATTATTGGTTACCGTTTAGTTAAAATTGCCACTTTTTGTTACAAAATAGTTTTGAATATTTAGAAAGACATCGAGTGATCCGATTCTGAATGAAGTCATCGCGGACGTCGGATTCCCTTATTCTGGCATGCGATGAACCGAGACTACATTTTTAGCAGTGAACAGAAAAATGTTGTCATCGGTGCGTGGGTGCGTACAAAAAGTGGGAAAAAGGGAAACGAGACGAGGAACGCAAGAAACCCGATATAGAAAAGAAAGAGGTATAGATATAGTATGATACCTCGAACAAAATTTGTACAGTGCCAGAAATAAATAAATCCATGTTAAATGCACTGTGTCGCATATTCATAGAAAAAGAAAAAGAAAAATGTTCAACGCCGGGAAAAAAGAAGACCTGTGTCACCAAACCTTATAAATAAATGTAAATTTGCAAAAAGGTTCCCCAGTCAATTCAAGGATAACGTTAAGTTAATTTAAACTACAATATACCCCCTGAAACAAATTCCGAACAATGCTCGCAGCGAGAAAAAGTGCGAGACACAATCGGCGAGGCTTGCGCCAGCGTTAAACGAGATCAATCAACTTGACTTTATGCAGTGCAGCAACAACAGGACTAAAGGGAAGAAACAACATTCTGCGGAGGCCAATTCCCCGGTATCCGCTGATGGAATCCGTCGTTCACCTGAAATGAAATCATGGGGGTAACGTTTATAGCGATCTCCTTGTGCGTCTCTCGCTGTTTGTGCCCGACGTTGATGATAGGATACGCGCGAGCACACAACGAGCAGCCCTGATTATTGGTGGGCGCGCGAGTATAACGATAAATTGTAATATAAATTTCCAGGCTACCTCCAGGCAGAAACACCCCGAACGAGCGTTTATTAATCAAACGGAACACGTTCGGCTCGCGCGAAGTAAAAATTCTTCCACCCGTGATTGTTGCTTCAATCAACTCGTTTTTCTTGAATGATTCTAGGCGAGAAACGTGAACGCGCACGAAACCACTGTCTCGAGAAATTTACTGAAATATCTCATTTAAGTAATTTAAAAATAATTAGTAAATTTAATGATATGTTATTTTTACGACATTGTTGCGAAACAAATATTTTTGCATGAGAAAATTATTTAATCGTTGTAACTGCAAAGATAAAAGTACCGCGAGAGGTTGTAATCCACGTCGCTGATACTTTTTATGATTTTTGCTACGCGTGCTTTCTAGACTGTACAATATTCCACCTCGTTTCAAGAGTTTTAGACTTGTATACTCACTTGTTTCTTGTCGCGATGCCTTATCGTGTCCGACAGAGAGATTAAACAAGTGGCCGCGTATCTTTTAACACACCTGTGTGACGCACGGCTGAAAAATCGACTAATCAACGGAACGATTTTATTTTATATCTATTTCACTCAATAATGATTTCAAGTAAGTATGAAATAAAGTAACGCGTTCTTTAAAATATTTCTAATAATATTCCTAATATATTAATAAAATGTAGGGAAGAATGCCACGTGAGGCATAGAGGTTGGGCGCAGAGGAAGGAATATACACACACACGGTGAACGCTTCGGATTTAAATTAAAGACATTTTTATTGGATTTTTTCAAACACTGTAATTTGAGACAGTGCAGTTACAGCACTAAAGCGACGTTGGTAGATCGGTGTTGATCAGTCTGGACGACGAAGCAGAGTCAAGTGTATCATCGTTGGCGTTATCACAATACGTTGTATCGTCGAACGGCGACGACGACGACGACGACGACGACGTGTAAAATAAATACAAGGCGAGAACGAGAGAAGGAGAAGAGTACCGCGGCGCGCGGGGGGGTTTCGCGGGCGAACTGTCAACGAAACGTAGAAAAGTATCGAAATTACTTAATGATAACGCGACATCCTCGTGATCCCTCCTCGGCTCGTTCTCGTTCTCTCTGTTCTTCATCGGAGATCAGATATATAGCAAAGAGTGTGTGCTGCGCGCGGATTGGCGGACACGATCTTAATCTTTAAACGACAAATGAAAAACGGAAAAAAACTCGACGAGAAACAAGGTTTCTCGACGATTACAAAGCAAAAGTGAAAAAGAAACGGAGTAACTTGAAACGAATCCTCGTGATCGTACGCACCGTACGCGCTTCGATTGTTCTAAACAAAAGAAAAAGGAAAAAGAATAACGATCGAGACACAAAGCAGTTCGAGTCCGCGTAGCCGCGAATCTCTAAGTCGAACGAAGGCGGAGATTACTTTCGCGAGAATAAATTATAACGCTTGCGCAGGTAAGAATGAGAAGGAACAAAAGGTGCTTCGCGATTCAAGGATCCATCCATTTTGGATCGGAGAAGCACGATCGCCGTGGAAAGCTGTATGCCAATCATTTGGCGACGCATATGATCTATGGAAAAAAAAGAAAGGGAAACGCGATACACTCAAGACTGGGAACATCGACACGAATCAATTGAAAAACGCTAAACGACCGTAGGGGGGGAGGATTGGTGCGCGCGCGCGTTCAGACGCGCAACGAGAGCGAAAACGTGGTGTCTGAACGGCATTTTCCCGAGCGCACACCCGAAGAATACCACAGGCGATGTTATTAAAGCAGCAACAACGCGGTTTGTGCCCTCTGCGTATCTCATACGCGGCCACACGTGCTGCTTTAACAAGCGTCAGCGCGTCAATATTTGTCTGTTGCTACTTAGCAATAAAACTTGCTACGTGCACACACTCGGCGCGGGAACCAAGCAAGAGAGAAATATTGCTCGTACGATTCTTCGCGCGAGAACTTTGTGTCTCGTCGGTTAGGTCGCCCGGGACAACGAAGCGTCTTTCTACGTCTAATTAGTCGCCGGTAATGCTCTCTCGCGGCTCGCTCTCTCTCTCTCTCTCTCACTCTCTCTCATTTTATGTGTGTTCTTCGTCTCATTTCGTTTTTCATCTCGCTCTCCTATTTTCACTTCGTTTCGCTGCCCTCTCGAAATCTCGCCGCGTCGTCTTTGTATTTTCTCTAACGGTCTAAATGGTAAATAAAAGGCGGACCGTTCAACGCGCGACGACTTTTTTTTCTTTCTTCTATACACATATAGACAACGGTGTGGTAATCTAAGTAGATCGCCTTACAGTCTAGGCCTTACACGCTAAACGAAAGAGGACATTGGTGGACGCGCGCGGACGAGGCTCTCGGCAACGGACCTGGCAACGCGCCGCCAGCTTCGCGCGTTTTTTCCCTCTCGCGCGCCTTTGTTTTCATCGGTCGCAGCCGCGCGCAACGGTTCGCGGACCAATTTTTAAACGTTCTCGGTGTTCGATGATTTTTTTTAAACGGTTCGTGCTCGACGATTTTTCTAAACGATTGCCACTCGACGATTTTTTAAACGGTTGCTCTGCTCGATGGCTTTTTTGTTGTACGATTCGTAACTGCGCCATCGATTTCTCGATTGAGATCAGTTTTGGGGGACAAGGCTTCGGTACCCGAGCGAGTTTTGTTCGCAGTCGTTTTTTCTCTGCTTCTTCTTCGCGTCTTAAATTCTCTACTCAACTTTCGTACAATATGGAAAAGAAAATTTAACTGAAAGTCTGTATAAACATTTCTGTAACATTCGTATCGAGAATTTCTTTTCGAAATCGAGCAATAAGTGGAAACAAAGAATAAATGTTCGTACAGTTGAAAAAAAAAAACAGAATTAATAATAACGAACGTAATCGAACGAAAGAAAATAAACGTTTTCAGTGATCGCTGCCAGATTGCAATCTTTCCCCGCATAGTTCGAACGAATATTATCGATGCACATTCTCGCTGGATATTCGCATGAATTTCGTAAAAGTAACAACGTATCCCAGGTATTCGTATAACGATTCGAACGTATCCGAGATGGTATTTATAAAATCGGCAACGTTGATAATGATATCGCAACGGTACCGAACTTAATGCAACGTTTGCGCAAAAAGAATTAATAACGATGCTCGTGAAATCTGCGTAAAGATAACGTTTCACCGAGTCGCTGAGATATTCCTCTCCTATTAATTTCGTTGCTGAAACGTTGCGAACGAACGCGCGAGATAACTTTTCGATTCGGGCGGATCCGCAACGGAGCCGCGTAGCCATAAACATCGGGTAAGCAACGGAAAAAAATAATAACCGCGCTGCAGAAATATATATACACGATGGTAAATAATATTCTCGGCGTGCAATCAAAACGATCGCGAATAAAATATTTCTGCTCCGTGAAAGAACGGTGTGCCGAACCAATTACCGTGTAAATTCATTACTTGTTTGCAACTCGTTTGCATTTTACGGCTTGAATAAAAAAAGAGAGAAAGACAAAACCACATCGGTGGTAAAGTGCTTCGCCGTACAGGGCTTCGAAAAAAAAAAACTGACCGAGGCCAATCGAGAAAATCGATTTGCGAATCAGAAAAATCTCATCGGTCCAGCGAAAATTGTTCTCGTTAAGATGAAACCGAAAATTGTAACGGTCCTGTTTTCTGTGTTCATTTTGTTGCGCGCGCGACGCGACCAATCATCCGCGCGCGCGCTTCGATACGTTCTTCGAGCGAGAGATTTTTCAAGAGAGACCCTCGTGTCGCTGCGTTTAGAATTTTCAGCACCGTTGTACGGAGGCAACGTAAATTGGTGTTTACGAGATTGAACAATCCTCTGTGGCGCATTGTTTCGGACATTTCGCGACATCACATTTTCAGGGAATACCCGGTTCGCAAACCTAATTGCATTATGTGTGGCAGTGTGGCAAAGTTTAAACAATCGCGCGACATTACCTTCGGTGATAATTAACACGTGTTAACACGTTTACCGTTTCGTGCACGGACCCACGACGGTTACTTCCACGTATATCTATCCTTGTACACGGGTCTTGCAAAGAGACCTGCACGTTAACGAAACTGCAAATTCGAATTATACACAAACTTGTAATTTAAAATAAGAAAGATGTATTTTAAAATAAGAAAAATGTATTTTAAAATAAGAAAAATGTATTTTAAATAAGAAAGATATATTTTAAAGAATATATAAGTTCCGAGTATAGAAAATCATCGTTATATTTCTCGGTTAGAAAATTTGCAACGAACGTAAGACGTCCATTTTGTCTGTAGTCAATTATAAAACTAAACAATATACATTGTGTGCTGAACGCGACAAAATAAACCGCGCATTCTTTTTAGAACCTGTCTGCATTTCTAAAAAAAGAATTGAATAACGACACGGTTCTCACGGTGTCTACAGACTGACATAAACATTCTGCTCCATAATTTCCCACGCGTGTGCGACTAAACGATCGGTCATCGGACGATCGAAGATGGAATACGAGAATCTAAATCGATCGGTCACACGATCGCGAACCGGCAGGTCGCCGACAGAGGATATACACAGCCAGGTAGACCCCAATAGACTTGTTCCGTATTCGTAACGGAAGACGTACACAGCCGAGTCGTAAAACAGTCCGGCTAGCGACAGGACTGATTGATGGTTGTGACACAGAGGCAGCAGGTCTCGCACAGGCCCGTCGTGTGCTGCATCCAATTTTTACAAGACTACCGAGAGTCGAAACACTTCCTACAGCCCTGAGCAACTTTCGCGACCCCTGGCGTTCGAGATTTCGTCCCGTGGTTACGAAAACACGCGCGAGCGTCCGACAGTTTTCCCGCGACTTCGTTACGCGCACCTCCGTGAAAAGTGTTCGCGTCGGTTTGGCAACGGGACGAACGCGAACTCGCGGAATAAAGCGGACGCGAATTCATAGAATAAAGCGAACGGGATTCAACAGAATAAAGCGAATGGTTTCGAACCGGCCTCGTGGATCTAATAAGAAACATAACCCTGGCTGCCCAGCGGCGACGCGAAAGTGCACCGAAACGCGATCGACCTAACCTCGCGCCTCGTCCGTGGTAAACGATGCTGTCTCACGCGTGCGGTATGTATATCAAATGCGTGCCCGGCTTCTATTGTCCCTAGCGTCTCTCTATCAACGTGAAGTTCTCGTATCGCGTACGAAAAAGACGTTGGCAAAAAGATTTATGTACGTCTCCCCGTTGGCCGTCGTACGCAGACGTTTTTTTTCTGCCGGCTGGTCAAGTCGACCTATCACGGACGCCGGTCGCAGTCAACGCGACACCACCGGTGTGTCCCCGCGAGTGTGTGATCGATCGACTCGTTTCTATGTTTCGTTTTCCGTAGAGGTTCCGCGCGCGCGATGCCCTTTGACTAAAAACCACCGAGAGGAGGGTACAGTTATACACACGCTGCGGCGCGCGCGCGCACGAACGAATCGGCCCCGATAAATTCCTGTTACGCCTTATTACACGCCGTTCCCGTGAAAAATCGCGACGCAAAAAAAAACGGTTCGCCGTGTAACACGGTCGGCGCGCGTGCCAATTCGGTCCGGGCCGCGGCGCCGCGCGAAATATTAGCCCCCGTTTCGCGTCCCTTCGGCTGACGCACACGCGCTTTTTAAAACGGCCAAATAAACGCGCAGCTGCGCCGCGACATCAATCGAATTTCTTTGACGGAAAGAGCTTGATGGTTTTGCGATGCGACATCCGGAAACGTCATTGCGGATGAATGTAGCGGATTCTAAATTTAGCGACAAGGCGGCGTGCAATGTTATGACCTTTGGATGAAATGGAGGAAACATTTGACTTTGCCGGGGAAACCTTCAAAAACGAAGGCCGAGAGGCAGGTCAAGGTCGAGGTAAACGAAACCAAGGTTAAGAAGAATGAAATACAACCTGTGATCGTCAAAGATCATTGATTTTTGACGTAATATCGAAGCGACGTTTCGGAACGAAAATAAGGTGTTTGATGAACGAGATAAATCTTTGTTTAACCGGAAAAGCCGGTCGAAATATCATAAAGCGCGATTCGCGAGAGACTGAGAAGGGAACTGGACGAAAATAAATATTTTCGAGCCCGGCTTCGTCCGGCGGGTCAAAAACGATACCGGGGGACCTGTGCCACGAAACGAACAAAAGAAGATTTTCGCGAGCAGCATGTTAAAACACTGTTCGGCGGCTCCTCCGACAAAAGCCTGGGAGAAAGAAAAACGCAAAGTGCCGTCGCGTTCGATGGGAAAATAATGAATCGTGCGGCGGCCGAAGAGAGCGCAGCCGGGCATCGCGTGACTGCGGTTAGGGCGGAGGGGGAATCGCGTAGACATGAAATACGAGCTCCCCTGACGATCGCTGGACGATTCCATCGATTATTACGATTTAAACAGTCGCGACTCTATTTGTCTCTCGTTGATGGTGGTCGGCGCGGCGCGGAGCGGCGAGAAAAAGACGCTATCTGGTTGGTGTCGATCGAACGTGTGCAACCATCAATTATTAGATTTGCTCGGACAACGCGGAGGGGGACAACTCTGCATTCGCGGTAATTTTCATTCCGCCGAGTGGGGGTTTATTCGTTATTCTCGAATCACCGTTTGCAATTTAAAGATCGTTCGAGCGACACCAAGATCCGTGAAGGCGGAAAAAAATCGCGCGAGCGAGCGTTTGCCGGAACAAATATAGCTTGTGGAAATCGAATGGGAACGAGACGGTCGAATAAAAATTCTGAGACGCGGGTGGAGCCGATAGCGGCCGGAGTCTCAACCTAGATTCGCTAATCGCAGCCTCTCCGGTTTATCCGGACAGGCTTAAGCAGCCGTTCGAGTCTCAAGAAACTTGCTATATTTGTTCCAACGTCGTCGACGGAGAGACCCCGATGATGGCGCGTCGTCCCTTGGTTCCCACCACCACCACCACCACCACCTGGCTTTTCGTCGTAACCGATTCAATCGAAAATGCGAGCCAACCATCGCTTATTAGTAGCACGGCGTGTCATCGACAAACAGACCGCATACACTCGCGCGCGACCGTCCAGGTACGATCCTCCAGAAGCTACTCTCCGCCGATGCGTGCACGCACGCACGCACGCACGCACGCACGTCACGTCACGTATAGTGTGTGTATACAACGTACACCGTTAGGAGGAAGAATCGTTCGACACGTAGCCTTTGCTCGTTACCGCCGGTTACCACTCGTCGATCGTCGTCGAAGACTGCAACGTGGGCGTCATTTTCCTGGGACAAGTGTCGAAGTATGGTCGACGGCGGAGGAACAGTCGGCGGGTCGATGAAATTAAGATGCTCTACCAACAACCGAAGAGACTTTCTACACAAATTATCTCCGTGTTTGATCGACTCGAAGAATTTCTAACGAACTCTCCGCGAGTACAGTTAGAAGATCCTGTAGTCGAAGAACGATGTCGAAGACTGGTTGAACCGTTGGATGGATTTTGCCGTGAATCGAGAAGGGGTTGCTTTGGATCGGATTGCCTCGAATCGTAAAATTCCTGAATGCGAAGTACAGCATCGACACGTTTTAATTTGCGAACGGTCCTAGGTTTGGACAAAGCAACGCGACATCGACAACACCACTCGAAAGAAACCGCGATTCTCTGGGACTTGCTTGTAAGTAGCACCCCGTTAAATTCAAGGTTCACCCCGTCGACCATACGCGAGCAACTTCGCTGGCATTCGGATACGCGTGTACAGGGTTTTCGAGCGATTCAGTCGGGTACCGGCGAACTAATTGAACCTCCAGGGTCGCCTCTTTCGTTCACGCACACGATTTCGACTTTCCTTCCGCTCTCGCACACATATCGGCAAACCACACAGCAATAGTGCACACGCGCGACCGCTCTGTTTCCGTTCGAACGAGCCGACACCAGAAGGCAGGCAGAGGGGGATGGTAACCGTTCACTCCTCTGCCTGCAGCAACGTACGGAAGTCCTGCTGCAACTTGGACTCGTGGTAACTCCAAATATCGCTGAAGTCTTCCTCGTCCTCGTCGACCTCTTCCGTTTGATCGACGATCAGTTTGTCGTCGCCTGCCGTCGGGGCGTTCGGCGACGCCGAATAGAACTTGATTTCGAGGTCCCGATGGCCGTTGGGCGACGTTATGATCTCCGTGGAGACCTCGAGGCCTTTGGGCGACGACGCGGTACCGTTCACTAGCCCCGGGCCGGAGGTGCCGACGCCGTTCGTCGGGATACCGATCGAGTCGCCGCGCCAAAGCGTTCGACGCTTGCCACTCTCAGTCTGTCCCCTATCACCGATCACACCAACGTCTTTACTGGGCGCGGCGATCTCCTCGCTGAAGTAGCTGGACGGGTCGCTCCAGCTGCGTCTGAGCACGACGCCGGAGCCGGTGTTGTCCTTCTCCGGGTGGACCAGATGGTGGTCGTTCAGCAGCTTCTCGACGCTGTGCCCTTGGCAGTTGAGGGCGGGTCGCGAGAGGAACAGCGGCACGTGCGAGAAATGGTTCGAGCAGAACTCGGCGGCGGCGGTCGGCGGGAAGAACGGCGAGTAACAGTTCTGGTCGACGTCCCAGATCAGGCCGGACGGGTCGCAGTACCTGCATTGACACGACGACGAGCCTAATCCGTCCTTGATGCCGTCCTCGCAGCCCACCAAGTTGTACTCGTGGAGATAACGCGGCACCACGTGGTGGTGGTGATGGTGGCCGGTGCCGGCGTGCCTGTAGCCTTTCGGGACCGTTCGAATTTGCACCGGTACCACGACGTTTCTGTTGTCGTCCAGCACTTTCACTTCCACGTGCCGGTGTGCATACCTCTGTCTCGCGTCGGCGATCTCTTGCGCCGACATGCTCGCTGTCTGCGCTCTACACCCGGCGTACAACACGCTTTCCCTCGCTATGGGTGGCCTTCTGTGATTCCTGAGCTGAGGCGCGGCCTCGTAACAGCCGGCCGCGTACGGTTTTAAAGGGACCGCCGCTGCCGCCGCCGCCGCGTTGCTCGACTCGCTGGCCACGCTCCCGCCGGACTGCTGTTGTTCCTCGTGTTTCGCAATCTCGCCGCCGACCGCCGGGTTGCTGCCGCTCGTCACCGGCTTCCTGTCCTTCTTTCTGCGCTTACGGGGCTTGATTATCCGCGGCAAACTGTTCTCGGAGTTGTTCGAGCCCGAGCTCTCGTCGCTGGCGATGCTCAGCGAATCGATGTTCGCTATGTTGGCCGGCCCGGTGCTCTCCTTGCCGGCGCAATCCGGCTTCGGGCTACCCTGCGGCTTCTTCGGCAGCTCGGGCCTTTGCGGCCGCGACGGACACCTCGCGGCACCGTTCATCGTCCCGTTCGTCGTACCGTTCCCATTACCGTGGACGTAACTATTAACCGAGCCGCCGCTGCACGCCGCATTGCTAATGCCATTAGCGTTCCCGACGCCGCCGTTGTGCAGCTTGCCTCGATTGTGAAACCGACCGGTCAAGATTAGCGGCGCTCCCTGCGTGTGGATGGCGAGCCTGGAGAGCGGATTCTTGGGCAGGTGTGTCGACACTTGCTGATCGCAGACCTGCTGTTGCGGCGGCGGCGGCTGTTGCTGCTGCTGTTGTTGGTGTTGTTGCTGCTGCTGCTGTTGGCCAAGGGATGGCGAGGATCTCTGGTTACATCTTCGCGGGCTCGACGTCATCGATATCAAAGGGGCGCCAGCCCAACCGCCCGGACCATATTGCACCTGCTCGTTCGCGAAACTCTGTCCGTTGTAGCAACCCCTCGTTTTCCCTCGCGAGACAGGATCCTTCTTACTAGCGATCGGCTTGTGCGGCGCGGACCTCAGGCTAGACGATATCAAACAGCTACCAATGTAACGCTCCACCTCTACTCCGCCCTGCGAGGCCGGGCTCATTTTATATCACCGACGTGGCCGATGCTGTTATCTTTCCTCGCGCGATCCTACACTTCAGAGGCTTGCATTAACTACCTGGATACATATCGCCGTAGCACACAGAACCACACCGTCACACGTTTCTCTTTCTCGAAACTTGCACACTTTGTCGTTATTTAGCCCATTGTCAAACTGGATCAACTCGCGAGCAACCGCACCGTGGTCTCAGCACGGCTCGCCGACACTGTTAGCGGCGGCGACGACCACGACAATGTTACGGTTCGAACAGAACTCTCTCTCTGACTAACCGTACGAAGCCGCAGCCGGAACGACACTGAAGCTGGATCCGGCGAGCGCGCCTACACCGTATTTCGCCTCGTTCTGCGACGCGAGCCAACCCCCACTAACTCCCCGTCGCTACCACTTCCACCGTTACTGCCTCTACTACCCCACTCGATGCCAATACACACGTCCCCCACCACCTTCGCTGCTGCTGCCGCCGCCGCCACCTTTCTTTACAATGTACCTTCTCCGCGCCGATGAACGAAACTTTATGCTCCTACATACACACATACACGCGCGTATAACGCCCCGTTCCTTCCGGTGGACGATCCTGTCACAGTTTAGATAGGCGTCGAAGAAAGCTGAACAGGAAAGACACGGAGGGATATGAATGTGTCGTACCCGCGGACCAGAAAGTGGAAACGATGGAAATTAACGGCTGCACAAACGTCCAACGGGCCTGGTTTTCACACGCGGCGTGTGCTACTCGCTCTTTTTTTCTTTTTCTTGCGGCACGATGCTCGGCGTTATCAGAAAACGACCATCGGAATCGGAATATTCGAAAGCGTGATCCCGTCGTCTCTCTCCCTCTCTCTCTCGTGGCGTTATTTAGAACGGTTTCTTTTTGTACGGTGAAGGTGGTGCTACCAGCACCGAGAGAGGATTAAATTAGTGCGAGATATTTTTCACCTTGAATTTAACCGATAAAGTACGCGGAAATTATGTTCGATATTTTTTCTCTGAAATTTTTAGATAATGCGGCTTTGTAGCTTTTGAGTGTGTTTTTATCTTGATTGATTGTATCAGGAACCATAGGGTGATATTTAGATACCGAACAGGGTTCGTTTTTACATTGTAATTATATCGAAAAGTATTTCACAGTTTATTTAACAACCGAACTTTCAATATTCAAGGATATAATTTATATTTATAGTTTACTTTCTCCATCAGTATAATAGACTGTATTATTCGATAAATGTTTGACGAGTAATAATAGAATTTTATAAACTGAGACACACGCTGTTTTATAATTATCATCGGTTGACATTTTATCGTCGAAAGACAAAAAAACCCATGCAGATGGAATTTCTTCTTGTCGATCGTAACGTCGACGTTACATGATCGGTTGAGGTAGCTATTAAGGACAACTGTAATTGTCCCTTGTTACGCAATCGTTACGTGATCGAATTCGTAAAGATCGATAGCGACAACGTGGTGGAAAAGTATCAATTTCTATTATTCTTTCGAGCCTATTGTGAAATAAGAAGTATCTTAACCTCTCGACACAACTTAATTAATTAGTTCATAATTACTATGTGAAACAACTTGTATAAAAGACCAAAATGATATTTGGAAGACTGGATAAATGTTCATTCATCGCAGGGATCATCCTACGATAATAGCTCGAAGAGATTCATTTTCATAATCCGTGACCGAAGACGAGCTACGACGAGTCATCGACAGCGAAACAATTAATTCGGGCACAACGAGTCCGTCGAATGAAAAGGAACGGGCGAGGTTTCGGATGACAGACATCGTTCGAATTGCAACGCCTTTCGACCTTAAAGCAGAGGAGGAAGAGTAACAGGGCAGCGAAATTCGAGAAGAGGAAGGAGGGCACGCGAATCCAGCGAGGACAGAAGTTATGGTTGCCGACTACCCACGTCCGGAGAGGACCGTCATCCGTGAAGTAGATGGCACGAGGACGAGACGAGAAAGAGTAAAAGAACGTGGAGGAAAAGGAAAAAAGAAAGGAACGAGGAGAGCCGAGAGGTTGTGGGCGAGGCGAGGACGGCCGGCGGGGGGGAAGGAAGCCTGATATCTTAGATCAGGCCACGGCACCCTCGCATCTAGGCCACCGAGCCTTTAAAAGTGGGTCACAAGTCATCAATCGCCCGAGGCACGCTAGCCCGCCCCGGGTTGAACCCCTCGCATACGACCTACCTACTCTCTCTAGAACGTCTCATCTGGAGCGGAGTAACGCGACGTTCGATCCTCTCCTTTCGTTCGCGCTGCCATTATCAAACCTCTGCCCGCCAAACCCTACTCCCCGGCTTGTTCGCTGCCACCTGGAACAACCGATCGCATCGCGCGTCCCCGAGCGCGCGCCCGCGCGCGAGGAAACCATCAGCGAACCTTGTATTACGTGTCTCTCCGGAACGAATCCGACCGTGCGATTCCTAGAGACACAGTGGCTTAGAGTGAAATGTTTATCGCGAAACTGGCTGGACCGAGGTGTTGCGGATTTGAAATGGAACAAGCTAAAAGTGGTGCGTGGACAATTAAGGTTGCCCTACGAATTCTTTCGCAGCTACCATGACTTTTTCGTTCTCTGTAGAAAATGGATGAAAAACAGAAGAATATTGGTCCATTCTTGTTTCCTAATTATATAACTAACTATATAATTATAGAATAATTTAGTTTATCCAGAAAGGAATTTCATTTCACGACACGTGAGGCAGCTCTTTTCTCTATAGATGGTTTACAACGACTGACCGTGGCCTTTCTGGAACCCTGAAAAAAGAAAACATGGGTCCCCTCGTAACTCGAGACCGTTATGTTTGTGCCCCACAAGACCAAGCATTTATACGAGGTGTATATTTTCCTATCCTAATTTCCGTCGCTTCTAAGAACGTTGATTTGTTTCTTGCTCGTGCACAAATATTGAATTGTAGGTGATATTTAATATTCCAATAAAGAATAATTTGGGTGATACGTAATATTCCAATAGAGAATGATTTCGGTAACGCGAGAACTCATCTCTGTTTTCAATGATTTGAAATGTTTCGCGTCGTGCTGTCCATAAGAAACGACCTCCCCAGACTCGGTATTCTATGGCTGTGAAACGCGAGCGAATCAGTGTTTACTGTATCCTTTGTCTCGGAGCAAACACAATCTGTTCTTCTAGAAAGATTCTGAAGAGGTCATGGTCTGCTTTGCTTTTTTATCGTATTAACTGCTATGCGTAAGGACTGAACATTTTCTGGCGATTTTATAGATGTAGATCCTTATATTATGAGTCGACAGTGGTTATAGCATATACAGGGTGTCCTAAAATAATATAAATCGTTTGTCTCGATTATAAAAACGTTATTTCCGGTATGAAAGGTGTACTCTTTACACCGAAAATAGACTAACAACAGTGGTATCACGATAAACGGTCTAATATTAAGGACCCGAAACGTGTTCGGATATCGCGAGGCGTACTGTAGCGAAACTACCTTCCCTCTCGAGTTGTGTGCCGCGCGTATATTACCTAAAAAGTATCCCATAACAATCACTAACGGTACGTCGATGGTAGGAACGATAACGCGCGCGGCACGACCCGCGCGCGCGCGCGCGATAACACGGGTAAACATTCGTGCTCTGCTGTTGTGGGACGCGAGATCTCCACCCAACGATTGCAACTACACGATACGTATCCGTGGCCCGGCATTCGGTTCGATTTCATCCGCGGCGAATGATTAAAACTCATAAATAAGACATAAATTAGTCATCGATCCGCCCGCGCCCACGGATTTCCGAAGAATTTGTCGCGGCGCCGATAAAACGTTATCGAAAGTTTCGCGCGATTCGAAACGTCCTTTTTTCGATCGTTTCATTTTTTTTTCCACGAAGAATCGAACGAGGTCTGGGGGAGGGATGAGCGTTATCTATGAAATTCTTTGCTCTGTACATTGACTTGCTAATTGCGGTTTATTATTCACCCATGAAAACCATTTCTGGAGCTAATCACGAGTCCCGGCCGCCATTTGCATCTGAATCGTAATGTTCAGCTTCCGTTGGACTGGAAGTGGATGCTCCTCGAAGAGCCTCCAACATTCTTTTAACCCTTTAACCCTTGGAGAATTTTGTACACCACAAAATTGAATTTTATAACTCGCGTTGCAGTTAACAGTTCTTAACAATGTTTTAGGTATAAGTAAATTTGATAAAAATTATTTTAAAACGTGGAATCAAATTCTTCGACGAAGAGTTAATAAATTATTTAACTATCGATAAAAGTCAGATGAAAAGGAGAATAAAACGAGAAGGTATGTATAGAGAGAATATCGCTGTGTAACCGTGACGCGACGAATATAATCGTTCTTGGGCAATTAGCTTAGGCCAACGCTATGATTGTCTCAGGTCAGGACTGGACTTTTCAAGGCTGAAGCGACGCTCGCACGGATGCTCGATCATTCATTCTTCTCTTTTGTATGGCTCGTCCTAAGTGTATTGTGTACCGCGACGAATCGTTTTGTGTTTCGCTTCTTTGCAGAGCGAATTGTGTCGGCAGCGTCTTTTCATTGTCTTTTCCATTGTGAAAGCAGGAGGAATGATTGGGTAACAGGTATTGTAACGTGTAAAGATTGTTAATTGAAAAGACTATGAAAAGATTGTGCTGACATGATTCATTATATTATTATCATTATTATCATTATTATATTATATTATTACTGTTACATATACATTCTATTTTAAATAGTTTCATTTCGCTTTTATCCTTCTTGCCGCCATTTACTATACTTTTCTGTACAGATCGATGGACGTAGACGCAATTAATATTTCGATGCATATTTGCATTTTTCTATTCTGTTATATACAGTCTGTTTTATAGTCTCCTATTTCATAGCATCTCGAAAGTCATTGAAAAAGTTACAATAATTATAAGTTATAAAATCCGTCTTTTGTTCGACATTAGGACAGCTTTTTTCTTGCGCAACCTAATTGTACAATGGACTCCGCTGGCAGCCGTCCTCGAGTCGCGCGACTCGCTTCGCACACGGCCGATTCATTCCACGCGGAGCGGCAGTTCACGACTGTCAAACTCTGCTCATGGAATTCTACCGGAATAAACGTCGACGCGGCAGGAAGACTAATGAAGCGCGATAAACCTGCGCCGGGGCTGTCAAGCTTCTCCGTGGGTCTCTCTCAGGCGACTTGGAGCCAGAGAGAGGGTGGGTAGAGAGAGCTTTCTCGGGGCCGGTCGAGCGGAGACCCGCGTATCTGTAGCGCGACGAAATTTATCATAATTTTATAAGCCGAGGACGGCGGCACACGGCCGGAGAAACTCGCGGGCATCTTGACACACTTTCCTAACGGGTGTTCCGTGTAGAAAACTAATCATGCTCGAAACGCCATTGGGGGGCCCCGGCGCCAACCGTCCCTTCCCCCGGTTACCGTACGCCACCGAAAACCTGCGATACGCGGGCTTTTTCGCGTGAAAGAGAAATGACGCGTATCAAAAGCAGCCCGGATGGCCGAGAAAAGGACGGGGCGGGGAGGGGCCGGAGGGGGGACGGAGAAAGCCGAGCGGGCGAGAAAGAGAGAGTGAGAAGGATGAAACGGGCGAAAAAGGGAACGAGACAAATGGAGAAAAATAAAAAGAAATACGCGGTGAAAAAAAAAGTATTCGTACGCTTTTAGAACGGTATATAGCTTTTTTTCGAGGCGGAGCGAATGACTGGAATATTTTTGTTTTTGGAAATGTTGGAAGGTCTAATTTACTCTACGGTGATTAAAACACGCTCTTTTTACCATTTTTGCTATTATTTGGAACGAAATCAAAATTGACATAATCAGAAATTAATATTAGAGAAACAGAGAAAGACGATGAAAAATAGAGAGAGAAAACGAGTTATTAAAAGAGTGACTGAGAGAGAAAGAGAGAGAGAAAGTGAGGGAGAGAGAAAGCGATCAGTCGAAAATGCTAGAGAAAGAGAGAGAAATTATGTAGATAAGAGAGAGAGAGAGGAGAGACTGTCGAAGTGTTACGTGAAAGTGCGCCGTGACCGTTGTGAAAATCTTGGTCGATAAGTGCGGCTAAACGAGTGAGTTTACGGTGAAAGCGATACACGTCGAAATGCTTGCGAGCGCCGCGCGACAATGACGAACCGCTTTCGTTTCTGGTTTGAAGTTTGGCGATGATAAAACGACCCACAAACGGTTGACTAATTTGAAGAAAGGAAAGAAAGCTTTCGCCTACTCTAGGATTTCAGCCCTCGATTTCAACAGATTTCTGTTAGAAGCAACGACGGGGTACGAATACTTATGGGGCCGACTGTGTAGGTCAGCTTAGTATAATTATTTCGTTCGATTGATAAAATACGGTATCGTTAATGAACGAATTCCATTAATTCCAGGGGTGAACCTTTCGGTCGCGCGTACATCGTCGGTCCGTGTTATCGCGATCGGTCCGATGGCCCTCATGCCGCGCGACCAATGAGAGCCGACCGGCGCAATCAATGCCTCGCAAACATACTAATCTCGTAGCGCGATCCGAATTGGGTTGTGCGTAACAATGCACACGCGGTCCTTTACGATAACACGGTCGCGCGCACGTCAAAGCGTCGCGGGACAATGAAAAATTCAGCTCGCGCGTATTAATAAAGGCGGCGAACGGCTCGATAACAACAATGTCGATGGACACGCTAAAAAAATAACAGAATAATGTACGGTAACGGAACAACGATGTCCGAACCCGTCAAAATTAATAATGTTCGGCGCGAGGCCAATTATATTCGAACGTAATTAAAATACCTTCGCAGCTGATTAAATAAAAGAAAGAAAAAGATGGCGATCGAAATCATGACATTTGGCAGATAGTGGATATTCGTGCAAACTAATTGAATCCAAGTAAATTTTCCCACACCGTAATTTCTTGTACGCATATTTATTTAAAAATTTGCAAAATAAACTAAAGTTTCGTTTTGTTAGACCAGCGGAGTTTTACGCTGATTAAAAATTCTACCAAATTCAACGTTAAACATTCTGTATTTAATTGCAGCATGCGGGGGTTAAATATACATTTATCTTCATTCTTAACCGTTTCAACAGGTTGAACATAATGTAACAGCGTTGTTTGAATGTTTCGCATGCGTTTACCTGTTTCGTAATTCCGTCTACTCGATTGCTTCATAAATGCATAACATTCACAGTCTTGTAATCACTGGCCAAATGACATGAATAGTATAGCGTCAGCGTACACTGTCAAACCACGGGAACAATAACGCGTACAACAACGCGGAGGTTATGTATTGTATAGTTAAATCGATCTCAAACAAGTCTACAATAAAGTTAACCCTTTGACACTGCGGCGCCAATATTATTAATCTTGTTATAACACGTTTCAAAATTATTTAAAAAAATATGTTACTTACAGTTATTGTATTTATTATATATTATTATATTTACTACAGTTATTATATTCATTATATATTATTATATTTACTACAGTTATTATATTTATTATATACTATTATATAGCACTTCATTCGCTTTACTCGATGGAAATCGACACGAAGGTATAGTTAATTCAGCACACAAATTATACATTATTCCAAGTCATTGTCTACAATTGCGACAAGCGCGGCAAACGTAAATTTCATCGGCATAAGTTAACGTTGATTGTATCGCAAGTTGTACACGGTGTTCGATGCGCACAGCCTCCGTTTCAAAATAAAATCAGCAATCCGTGAAATTCGGCCTGTTTTAAAACGGCGATTCGACGGCTATATAGCAACGAAGCTTTATTATCGGTGAACGGATTACTCGGGAAAAGGCCACGGCTGATGAATTTTTCCTGAAATCGCTTAAAAGCCAAACGCGGAAAGTTGAACAATTGCAACCGAATATACATGCATATATATATGCAATTGTACATATTTGGTACATAATGGTACATATATTTATATATATTTATATGTTTGCAATTGACATATTTATGAGTAATAGATTAAATTTAAATCCGACGGATCGTTTCGACCGCGGCTAGTTTTTATTATACCGAATTCAATTAAACGGGGAGGAACTGTCCGGAAATGATCACGTTAATCCTTTACGAACGAATTTATTAACCGAATTCGCGGCGGGTTCGCCGTTATATAGCGCGCGATGGAAAACATCTCTTTTTCGGCGACGCGATCGGTTTTTCTTCCGCCATCCGCGCCGCGTTATAACACGTGCCTTATCGATATAACGAAAAAAACCCCGACGCGATAAAAACATTCAGGCGTTGTCGGAGCGAGGTGAAACGCATTGCGGATCCGATTTAGCCGGACGTGTATAATTACGGTTCATTATTTAAGCGTGTTGCGCTGAATTAAATGCGATTACGACTTGGATCACGTGCCGCGCACGCTTCCGTTCATAAAGACAAAAGACATCGTATAATTTTAAAAGTTATTCCATCCAAATTATCATCAAAATTTGTATTCAGTATTCCAGCAAAATGATTACTTTCTTAAATTATAAAATAATAATTATGAAATATAAAATTAAAACATTATTCCATCTAAATTATCATCAAAATTTCCATCCAATGTTCCAGCAAAATAATTACTTTTTTAAATTATAAAATATAAAATTAAAACATTACGATTAATTATTCTTCTCTCAGTGCTAAATAAATTAAATTCTAATCTTTGCCAGAGATCATTTTAATCAAAAATATAATAATAACCATCACTAAAAGATATATAGTTTTTAACAAGTTACCTTACTTTTATATCAACTATATCGTTTCTACAGATAATGTGAGGTTATGTCGGCATTTTGTGAACAGCGACGTAAAAATTACCGGACGCGTTAAGAATTAATTAGATCAGTGGGGTTGCGAAAGAAATTGGAGGAAGGCGGTGCTAATTACGTAGTGACACGTGTAGAATTCCGAAGGGTAAAAGTTTTTGCGGGCGAATGCCGCAGCAATATCCCAACGGATACGTTAGAACCGTGATATGGAACGACATCGAATCTGACTGGCTGGTATATGGGCAGGTCATCGAATATAGGAGAGAATGACGAGGACACAACAGCTTACGAACAGGGCGATATACCATGGGACATTTCTCCCTGTGTGCCTCCGTGTGTGCTCGTGTGTGCTCGTCCGTGTTGCCTCCCTATGTGCCTCTGTCCTGCCTCCGTGCTACCTCCGTGTGCGCTCATATATGTCCGTATACATACACATGTATCCGTATGTGCGACAGGGGGTTGCGAACGGGTGGCAACTCGCACACAGAGAGAGAGAGAGAGAGAGAGAGACAGACGCGACGCGCGACGGTTCGATACAAGTCTCATTCCACCGAGGGACAGCGCAATCATACTGGTTAATCAATACTGACGAATTATCGCGAACAGAGCGGAGATTTGATTTCCCAGACGTGTGTATGTGTGTGTGTGTCCCCGGCAAAGGAAGTGACAGACGACAGACAGATTTCATGAGAAACGAAAACATTCGTTCCGACCGAAAATGGTGGAACGCTGTTATACACCGAAATTTTTATCGGACCTCTTCTACCAGAACTATCCACTTAACCCTTCGTGCTTATGAACATTTATTACACAGATAATAGAGAAAATTATTTTTATTCCGTTTTCGATACGAACAAATTGTTTTCAAATAATTTTTCACTTCGTCTATTTTAATCGGAACTGAAATTAAGATAAGACTCGACAAGAATTCTTGGATTGACTTTTTGAAATTATCTGAGAATTATTAAATTAACTGCGTTTAACTAGATTTAATTATTAAATATCAGACGATGTCCGCTGTAAAATACAATTACCTAAAAATCGCTCGAATTTTAAAATACACGATAACCGCAAGAGTTCCATATTTTATTAAACGAGTTTCGCTAATAACTAAAAAAAAGTGTACATTTTTTAATTAACAAACGCGCTTTACGTATCGACTGAAAAAAAAGATCGAAACCCCCAATGGAACACGCAATTTTCGCGTAACGTTCGCATCGTAACAACGGCGCAAAAAAAGCTGTCGATCAGATTGTCTATCTGTAGCATTTAAAACAAAAGGGGGGGGGGGGGGTTAAAAATCGTGGTGGTAATATAACCGAGCCGAACCAGGTACAATGTATACCTGACGGTCGATCGAGCATGTTGTGTAGGCGGCGCGCTATTATATTCCGCTGATACATAGAATTCCTGCGGCGACCGCTAAAGAACACAGAGAAAAAGGTTTCAAAAACTTTTCCCGACAGTCCGATAGTTATTTCGTTATCTCGAACGCGCGCGCGCGGCGGTTCCACGATTTTATACCGCCGGCATACTTCGTTTCACGGAATAAATCATTCCCTGGTAATCGAATACACGTTTGCGAACCATTTAACCCCGAATGGCTGGATATGGCGAAAAATAAAAATAATAATTGAAATACCATGCTTTTTTTTTTCTCGTTCGCTGACGCGGTGCTGTACCCTCTTCCCCTTTCTCTCTCTCTCTCTCTCGCTCTCTCTCTCGTCGTCGTTCGCGGTCCAGAAACAAATAAAAACCGCGTTCGAAAATATCGAGTTCGCAACCTTGCGAACTTCCGAACGAAATAACTTGCGGAAGAAACGATTTGTAGGCGAAAACTTTTCTACCAGATCCTCGAAGATATCTAGGTGCGTCGTGTTATCAATGGCTGCGCTCGCCATCTGTGTTTCCGAACAGTTTTCAGCTAGGTCGAATTTTTACATTCTTGCAAATAAAGTTGTACCCCTTTTACAGCTCTTCGTCGTCCTTTTCGCGAATGTTAAATTCGGCATGCCGAACAGTGAATATAATCTGCCGAAGGATTAAATTTTGAGTGGCGAAGGTGGTGAATGCGATCTCCAAGGTAAATTAATTTTGGGAGTAAAAGGGTGGATTTGATATCGGAGGGATCGATCTCGTAAAATATGGAACGCGACTCTCGGATTAATTTTCAATGCAAAAATGTAAACACGATCTACGAAACGATTGATTTTTAATGAACAAAAAAGACCTGCATCGATCTCCGTGTCTCGATATCCGTCCGAATCTCGTTGTTTGCACGATCCCAGCTCCGAAAAGACTTCAATAATTCCGGAATGGTGTAATTAAAGCCCGCCCCCGGCCGGGAAGCTTTCATCGACCGCGCCTGCGCTCTCGCGTCACTACACCGAGATCCGGTTACACAAAGTAGAAAAATGATTATTTATTAACCCGAACGCGGGGGGGTTGGTTGTCGGACTTTTAGCTTATATCTTACAACAAATTTCAAAGTTGCTCCTCGGTACCTTGCTTCAAACTGGAAAAATATGAAGTAATCTTGCCGCGCCGCCCCGGTTGGGAAGTTTCGCCGGGTAAAACGGACGACGAGAGCTTCTTTGTCGGGATCATTTTTTAAATTTTCCGCGTCGAATTCCTACTACACGGGGAATAATTAGTTTTCCTTGAAATTAAGCACACACCGCCGCCGCCGCCGCCGCGGCACGGGAAAACTTTAATTAAAAATCCTTCCGCGCATTTTTGCAATTACGACCGAACCGGGGGGGCTTTGACAGCGATCGCGCGATAATCATTGCCGGATTAAACGGTAACAAGGCGCGTTCACGCGATTTTACAGTTTGTTAAACAAACGTTAAGGGTTTCGGCGGAATTTTGATTCTCAAACGCGGCGGTGTAATTTAAATGATCGAATCGCGACGCGAACACGTGTTCCGTTTTATTGATATTTTATTGGTATTTTATTAGTATTTCGCGGTTATTTTTGGTTAGGTTTACCGGGGAGCGTTTTTCATGTTTTACAAATGCACCAGACAGCGGAGAATGTGATATAATTCTACGGTAGACAATTTGAAAATTTAAATCACTTAAAAATCAGTGTTAAGGTGGAATGGAAAAATTGATCTTCGATTAAAGTACTGTATAAATCTTTGCTAAAAAGAATAAATCTTTTTCTTTGGGAGTGTACGTCTCGCTCACAGCCTACGTAAGCAGAAGCAGAGAGGATCTCGAATCGGGGGGAGTAAAAATAGTGGGGGGAGACGACGCGCATCTGCTTGCCAAACCTTCGCCGACTATAATTCACCGCAGGAACCTTCCCACTCTCACCTTTGCTTTCACTACACCTTTCCCCACTTTACTTCCTTATTTCCTCCAAGATTTCTCGCGTTATAAAGAACGACGGCGCAGGATGTTCCGCGACACGTGGGACCTCGATTATCCTTCGATATCGATATAAATTCGAGGTAACTTCGATATCAATATAAATTCGAGATAACTTCAACATCAAAATAATTTTAGTGGACTGCGTATTTTTATAAATATTCTAACAACACTGTATTTCTTTGCTGATTGTTTTTTACAAGGCAACAAGAACGACGACACCAATTAACCGTACTTTGACGAGTCCGGCTCGTGATGGAAATTACTAGTAATAAATAATTAAATATGGATGTTATCGTGTTCTTTAAAAGTGGAATGAAATTCTAATTCCTTGCTATTAATATTTAAGCATTCAAGATCTAACAGCGAAACACATGGCTCGGTCTACTCCACTCTACTCTGACCTACTGTCCTACTATCGTTTTGTCACACATACATCCGATATAAGATATACCCGTAGCAGTGACGCAGAGAAAATCACACGAAAAAACTTACTTTCTCCTGACGTGTGATTAGCGTTTCAAGCGTAGCCCCCTTTGCCGAGACGGGACGCCGCACGGTTGCGTAACGTTGTTCCTCGAATCGGTTGACTCAACAATTCCGATATTTTTTTGCAAAATCTGCGTTTGCGCGGCGCCTCGAATTTCTTTTACATTTCTTTTACGAAGCCTTTTACATTTCTTTCTTCGAATACAGTTTTAAAGAAATCGATGCAAATATAATAAGAAAGTTAATCTTTGTAACTCGGTTTAAACAATTCTGCCAATTTAAATAAAAATTTCACGCGAACCGGCGCGACGTTAAATCAGCGAACGTTTCCGCGGGTCGCGAGATTTAATTTACTTAATCAACTTCTTCACGTTTACCAATTTTGCAAAAAGAAGAAGAAGAAGAAGAAGAAGGTTAACGAAGACACTATAAGTTCACGGACGCTAACGTCACGTCGATTTCTATTGAGAAACGGAAAGGCGCTCTCCGAATTCTTCGCCTTCTTAATTAAAGTTTTTATCTGTTCCCGCGCTCCTAAGCAGAAATTAACGAAAGCGACCGGGAGGGGGAAGGCGGAGCGTATATTGAAAATGTTAATCTCGGTAACTGCGAGGAAATCGCGTCTTTGTCGCAAAACTTGCTTTAGATTTTCGCCTTAATAACGATTTTCACTATAATTATGTCTTTTCGACCGTTCTTTCACGCGCTGGGATAAAAATCTCTGGATTGTACTCTTTTACAGCTTTTATAACAAAGAAAATTAATTTTCAGTAGGAAGCAAAATTTCTACGCAGAAAGGAAATTTCTTAAATATTAATTTATATTCTCTTGGGGACTACAGTAGATATAATTGAATTGTTGATACATTTCTATTGTTTCATAAAATCGAATTTCACAGAGAAATATTTTTGCTTAAAAATTGAATTCTTTTAAAGTCAGTGAAAATTAATAATGTACGAAATGAGACAGATATGTACAAGCAAATTGTAAATCAAATCCAATAAAATTAATGAACATGGAAAGGCTAGATGCATAAAAAATATTTTTGCAAGATATCATACTAAATTATTATTACTATTATTACTATTATTACTCAATATTATCATACTATACTATGTTATCGAAACTCCATGCTTTTGCCGCATTTTTCGGCGACGTCGACTTTGCTACCGTTGTCCCAAAGAAACCGTATCTTCTCCTAATGGATCAACTCGGTTTTCGCGTATCGTCGCGCCACCGTTTACGGTGTTTCATCGTTCGATACGAGACACCGCTAAACTACAGGCAGAGAAGAGAACGACACCGCGGCGGTCTCGTGCAGGTAAGCGGGCGCGTGCAGTAAGCAGGTTTAACGACCGGCGGTCGTTATGTCTCTCGGTGTTAATGGGCCTATATCCTGAGAACCTGTCATTTCTTGCATAAGCGAAAACTCGTCGTCCAGCTGCGCGTTGCGCGGCCCGCTCGATTCCGATCGGTAATCGCACAATGATCTTTCCTGACCCGTATCGGGGCCCGTGTGTATATCGGCGGTGTGCCTCGCCTCTATCCAGCATTATGCGCATTTTGATTAATTAATGCTCATTCGGCGAGTAAGCAACATTCATGGGAGCCGTTAATAACGGTCTCCGGTGTAAATATAGGATAATAAATAACAGTCATGCGATCCCAATAGCTGGAGGATAACTTGGTAACGGGGTATATGTATATACCTGGTAATCGTGTTACCCCCTCTGGTAACGACGCCGAAACCTAAATAGATTATTATTAAATTGTAATTCAAGTCGGCCTGATCATTCACGTTCGGTAATGGACTCCGCTACCGCGCTCGTTTTTCGATCGGGCCGCGTATATTGCGAGAGACGAGATGATAGGACGTCCCAGAATTTTTCGTTTCTCAAGTTCGTTAACAAAATTCAGGGGGCAAAAAGGCGGCAAACAATTATTAGAAATTGGAGAAATTAGTTTCCGTGTTTTACAGGTCAAAATGAGTTAGTTTGGATTACAAACGACATCATCGATTTAAGAATTGTCGTCTTCGAAAGTTAAATGAAAAGGTAATAATTATCATAAGGGCACAGCGATCGACACACTTACCCTATTCGACGAAGCGGTAGAAAATATTTTCATTCATGCCTATCAAAGTTAAATCCGTGTCGAACAGTGCCCAGCTGCCAAGGCCGTAGTCCTAACAATGAGAAGACGTACTCACCGATCTCTACCATAGCGAAGGTTTAGCAACGTACCTGAAACAAAAGGAAGGACGACAACGTTAGACCGCGCACACACGTTGCTATCTGCGGATCGAAAAACTCGCGAAGAATCGAGCCCGTGGCATTTATTTTCGTTACCGATATCGAGAAACACTGAACACCGACTGGCTGCTTTAGCTTCCTTAAAACTCGCGACGCATTGAAAAAAATCAAAATAAACCTTGAGCGTGTTATTATTTCGTCTCTGTCTATTCGTGTTTTTTGCATTCTCCCTAAGAGAAAATTTCGTAGAAATTTCAATATAGATAGTGTTTACATATTAGTAGAAGGCAGTCTTTCTATAGCATTGGCACATTTCCTGTACCATAATTAAACGCGAGAAATTAAAGACAGCACGCGCGTGCTATCTTTTTCTTCGGGAGCGTAGAAAGCCACCAGGTCTACCAGGCAACGGGTCTGCAAGGCGAATTTGTCGTTCGGTTACGCAAGTTCCCCGCTATGAATAGAATATCGCAGAAAAAGAAAGGATATACGAAACCGGTTGGGTAAACAGTTCTGTTTCATCCACCTGTTATGGATCGTTAATCGCGCCCAAAGCAGTTTCCACGATCCTATTTTCCTTTCTTTTCTGTCTTTTTTTCTTCTTCGTCTTCTACGGGCCAGTGGCGGTATCGTCGTTGTATAATAACGTAATCTCTGTTACATAACTATCACGGTTTATGGGAGGCACGGTGAACTTGTGCAACGGTTGCGCCACAAACGCGGAAAGGGGAAAACCGGAACGCGGACCCCGCGCGCGCGCTATCGAACAAACGAAATCAGATTCAACGGTTCCTTTCGTTGTCCGGCAGTTCTGGCGAGGCGGTTCGTTAACCCTCGCGAGGCGGAACGCGTTTCGACAACTGTCACAACGACAGTGACAGTATTTCCTAAAACGTTAATGCAGATTTTTAAAGGTATTTCTTCTGGACGCCTTGATCTTGTATTTATTAACCCTTTGCACTCGAGTGGTGACTCTGAGGCACCGATAAAATTGTTACAGCACGTTCCAAAATAATTTTTATATTATGCAAAATCAGATTTCATAAATTACTAAAAGTATAATTATAATTTAACCCCTCCCTTTGTCATATAATTTTCTTTACAATTACTATTCTATATAATATACTATATATATATATATTACATGACTCGAATTTTGTCGATCGCACTAATTTCTTCGAAGAAAAAGGAATTTTCGTAGATTAAACAGGACTCGCTCGAAGACTTTCGTAACTAATCGTCGAAACGGCGCTCGCTGGAAAGAGTTTCCGGTAAACAATGTTATCAAGCTCCCTGTCCCCGTACCGTTGACATTCAATTAGAAAGTTGCCGGCAAAGTGATTCTATATAAATCGTGTTCCGTCGAGGCGGCGGCGTCGCGACCGGGTAAAACTGCAAGGTAAAAGAATGACACGGAAGCCTCTCGTCACTGGCCGCCAACGACGACCCGTAATGCACTGTAATACGGTAACTTCCGTCAAGCGGAGGCGCGAGCCATGCATCCAACGAGTTAAGCACCGACGCCGCGCCATCAGGTATTTTACTTTCGCAGCCGCTGCGCGCTGCGCCGGGTATAGTTTTCTCATCCTCTCGTTACGTATTCTCCCGATGGCCGTTTAAACCCCCACATTTCATGGGGCCCCGAGGCAAAAGTTTGCGCCGCCGCCGCCGCCGCCCGAGCCCGAGCCACCGGAAAGTTCAATGAAATTAACTCTGCTTTGCATACACTTAATAGCCCGTATCGCGATCTGCGAGAGCGCACGGTGTCCCGAGCGCGGCGCCCTCGACCTGTACGCCCTCCTTTCCAGCCCTTCAATTCTCGGCTGCGATTTTCCGGGCGATTTTCCGTGCGAGCGACTTTTACCCGGGAGAAAATACGAATTCACCTCAACCGATGACACGTGTAAATTAAAACGGAAACTATTGTAGTACTGCGAAGAAAAAGTAAGGTGAATCTGTTTAACCCTTTCAGTGCCGGAGTCAGGGCACTGGTGAAAAGTGCCTTATACTTATACCTTTCTTATTTATATAATTTCCGATGAATATAGAAAAATTGCCGTCACTGCTTTTTGAATTATATAAATATTGCGTTCGGTTTTTATCCTTTCTCTGTGAAATTTGACTTTTTCGCTCGGTTTTAAAAGGGTTAAAAAATGTAAGTTCTTTATTTATTCTTACAAATGAATTTCATCCCCTTCAAAGTAATCCTCGTTTGATAAAACGCGCTTTTTCCAACGCTTTTTCCACTCCTCGAAACCGTCGGAAATTCAATGCTAAATTGAAGGAAATTCTATTGCTAAATTGTCTGGTCGCACGCGTCCGACGCCAATAGAAAAGATCTGCGTGCGCATCCGATCTCAGGCAGCGAATGCACAAGTCCCCAGCCATTTACCTTCGACGCTTACAGAGGGGAGTCCCCTAACATAATCCTCGTTGCAACTTCGTTGCATATCCAGGATCGAATTGTGACTACGACGCGAAGATAAACTCCGGTGTTATCTCTGCCAACAACCGTTGACGTCGCTTTTATCGTAATCGAGTACGAACCAAACCGTTGCTCGTCTTAATTGAGCTGTTTTAACGGTTGTACGATTTCTCTCTCTCGCGCGCGCGCGCGCTTTTATTAGCGGTTTATATTTGAATCGTTTAAAAGCAATCGACACTACGACGATCGTCGCCCGGTCGAGAATCGCTTATGGAGATTCGATTTGGAAAATACATTTGTCATTCTATTACGCGATCGTGTATAGCCGCCGCGAGTTCGACTAAATGCCGGTATAATCGTATCAATTATCGCCCGATAAGAAGCCGGCTCTCGCGTAAATAAGCGTTTTAATTTAACGACGCGTTTTACGAGCGCGCGCGCGCGCGCGCGCGAGCTGATTCTCGACCTCGTCGGTGTGTCCTTCCAATAACATTAAAGAAATGTTAAGGGGGTGATAAAGCACCGTATGTTTGTGTGTCTCTGTGTGTGTAGACACACGGTGGTGCGGAAAACACGCGAGGGACGAACCTCCGGCTCGCGGGTCCATAAAGTGGCGAGCCCGATATGGAAAGGCAGGCCCCCGATGCGTTAAACTGTCCGCGAGAGTATTTCGATTTACGACGTGACGGGATCGAAGTTTATACAAGCACTGGCTTTAAGAGACCATCGGTTTTCCGTGGTCGGCGCGGCTCTTTTTATTCGCGATCCAACGCTGTACAACGCTAGATCCTATTTGCATAAGTGGATAGAATAATGCCGGTAAACGGTGAACGCGGCGCTGCAGCGACGGCGACGGCGGCGACGGCAGATCTATGTCCCGAGGGTCAACGCGCCACCACCACCACCACCACCACCTCCAGTCCTTCCAATGTTTTCGAACAGGAACAAGGAAGCTTTATCCGCGCCAGCGGGGGCAAACTGAAACGGGAAATGTGTTCCGCGGAGAAAGAATGCCGCTCATTCTTTCATCCCGTTGATATATTGATCATTCTTTTGCCGTCCGACTTTTCTCGCCGGCCGATGGGTGAATAAAGGTAGTACAGCCGCTGTCTTCCGCGGCGGTACCGTACTGTACTGTACAGCCACTCGCATTAATATTCGGACACCTTTTAACCCCTTGCCGTACTTCGGCGAGTCCGACTCGTGATGGAAATTACTGATAACAACTAATTAAATATGGATGTTATTCTGTTCTTTAAAATTGAAATAAAATTCTAATCCCTTGTTAGTAATATTTAAGCATTCAAGTAAATTCACGCACGGAATAAACATCAATGTTCTCTCCCTTCCAAGGAATTGTGCCAATTGAAACATTCTTAATCGCGGTAACTGTGAAGAGAATGGTACGTCAAGGGGTTGATTAAAGTTTTGAAAATCGTGGTGCATCCTATTGCGAAACACAATCGTATGTTTCACTCTGACGCGAGCAAGATTTCAAGACCTTGCAAATTTCCCGATAAATAATAAAATAAATTCTCCTGTGTTGTGCGTGAATTCGGTTAAAAACTGCTTGAATGCGGCAACGATCGCGAAGAAAGAAATAGAAGAGAAAGAGAACAGCAGAAGTCGCGTTTAGAAAACGAAGGATTCTCGCGCAGCGACTTGGTAACGTCTCGCGGTTATCGGCCATTATCCTAGCGATCGTTTGAGCCACGGCCGTTTAATCAGACAATCTTGTAGCGTCTCTCGCGTGTCGCTGAACCATCGCGATCAAGTGATCAATATAGATCGTCGAACACGTACCGCGCTCCGGTAAGTGCACCCGAGATTACGTAGATTGTGGACGGCGAACGCCTTTGAACTTGGACCGTTCGATTAATCAATCGGAGAGAGGGAGAGAGAGAGAGAGAGGGAATGAGAGATGATCCAGATGCCACACCGGCGGGCTCCCCTGTTAGAGGATAGGAGACACGAGACGGGAAGGGCCGAAGACGGGAGAACAGAGAGACGGCGAAACGCCGAGGGAATAGGAGATTTGGCATTCTGTTCGGATAGTTTCGCGGACGGAGGCATACCGTCGTCGAATGACTCCTTTGAAAATCCGGATGCGGCGTATCGATGGGCCCAGGCCACTCTGCATCGGCACGTGCCTCGAAATCATTCTCTAAATGCCCGTCCTTTTGGAAATGCGACGTCCGGCTGACGCGGCCCTCGTAAGTACGCTGGATATTCGAGCGGCGCATAGTCGACGGTGAGCGCGCGCGCGCGACCGCTGAACGGATCACCAAATGAATACTTTAAATATCTTTCGTCTTTCAGATAACCGTGGAGAAGGTAATTCGATTAGGGGAGGGCTCCGATACTCGCGCGGTTCGGCTGGCTTTTAATGGCGAGTCGGTGCCCGCAGAGATCTGGAGAACGTCTTTACGTTCGCCATGGAATGGATTAATCCTTTCTATGTGTATATTATATGTACAGGGAAAATGTTCTAAGCGATAGTTGAATGGCTTTAGGGCCACGTTATCTAATGTTAACCCTTAGCGACTCTGCGGCGCCGTTAAAATTGCTGTAATACATTCGAAAATTATTTTTAGTAGACAAAGCTTAGATTTAAAAATTATTAAAAGTAATTATTAAAATTATTATCGATTACATATGAGTCACGAGACCCAATTTCACATGCATAAAATAAATGTTACATAAAATGGAGACGAATTAAATTATTTTAGATTTGCAGTTGATGAAGAAAAGTCGAATAGTTTCGAGCTTCGATCGAAGACATTATGGTTTCCGTATTTACGGGAATAATTCTCGGCCGAATTCTGGCGAATCATCGCGGAATAATTAATCACGACGGATTATTGAGAAACGGGAATTAATACAGCATTCGTTCGGGCACTGTTCCGCGCTCTTGCCAACGGCGTACAACAAACTGTGACACGGTATGCGTTCCCCCTACCGTTGGAGCTCCTTGCGCAGGCGTGACATGGTTCCGCTCTCATTCAGCCGAACTATACTCATTACCTTTCCCTTTGCATGTAAAGAGCAACAAATGCTCTAGAGGCTACACTTTTTAAGTATACGCCGCGCGAGTTCGTGAGTCCATCCGTGGTTTGCTTTTATACGGGTCGGCTTCCGTTAACTGGGCCAGGCCTACACAGTTCTTCCACACTTCGCTGACAATTCGCGAGTCTGCGATCGACTTATCGAGAGTTATTTTTACATCTATGGTCATTTCAGTTTAAGTTAAATTTAAGTTTAAGTTAAAGCTGTTTCTTTACTCGTTTCTATTTAACAGTATTTTTACGAAAAAGGCTAAATCTTTTAATAACCTTCCAATAATTCTTAATAAAGATTATCTTATATTAATTACAGTAAATTGAAAAGAAGCCTCGAAAAAAGGCAAAACTGTCTAATTAAATTAAATAAATTCGTCTAATCGAATAAACCTGTATTATTAAGCAAAAGACTCGAATTTTCATTCTTATTTCAATTCCGCAATTATTTAGTTGCCAACCCAATAAAACGCCGCGCTCCCGACGGGACGACCACTTGACACGAGTGGAGGATATCGTTGCGCGTAAGCTCGATAGAGTTGAAAACGAATGACCATTGGCCGATACGATGTGCTTAGTCAGCTACTCGAGGAAGCACCTGCACATAATGTCCGACGTCGCAGCAGCAGCAGAAGCAGCAGCAGCATGGACGTGTCCCGTAGATAGTTGACTGCCCCCGGAAAATTCGGAATACTCGATTTCACGGACGACCGAGGCTCCGCGACGGCATTACGCGTTCGTTGCTCCTGCAGAAGTCGAGAAACCCTTTTTTTTTCTTCTATTGCCGTGTGCCTCCCTTTGCTCTTCTCTTGACCATCCCTCCCTTTGCTCTTCGCTTGACCATCCCTCCCTACCCCTATTCCAACGCCGGATTCATCTCTTATTAATTTTAACGTTAATCCGAATTCAGAATTGCGTCTTCTAACACGTTCCGTCTGCTCTTCTACGCGTATACGATTTTTTCAATTTCAAAAAATTCGGAACCTCGCGAAATTCGGCAAACGTCGTTCGATAGGGTAAATTGGCCAAATCGGGTAAATTTACACATAGGAGGGTGCAAAATGTCCTGGTGATGATTTAGTGAATATTATTAAAATATATATTATAATTAGATGATTGAAAATATTTAATTCGTTCATCAATGGTTGTTTAATTGTCCTTAACATCTCCTCCGGTAGCTCGCTTTTTATAATACCATTTCCATTTTAATTTTTTTACTATTATTCTATAATATTAGTATTAGTATTATTATTATTATTATTCTATTAGTATTAGTATTATTATTATTATTATTCTATTAGTATTAGTATTATTATTATTCTATTAGTATTATTATTATCATTATTATTATGTCGAATTTTCCCAGACAAAGTAAAAGGTATCCGGCCGGCGTTCCCTTTAAACGAAGCGAGTTAGATAAAATGAAATTCCGGCGTCGATGTCAACGAGATTCGAGCCGAAACGAATTTTCGAGTTCCTCCCCGGGCCGCCGAAAAATCTGTGCCCGTAAAACTGAGAAGAACGCGAGGAACGCCGTTGCGTCAGCGTTCGCCGGATTTTTCGACCCCCTCTGGCTCTCTCTCTCTCTCTCTCTCTCTCTCTCTGCTACTACAACTCCGCGCGGCTCGCCTCGAAAATTTCGTCACTCGATTGCGATTCTGCTGCGCGGGGATCCGCGCGCCTCTCTCTGTGTATGCGCGCGCGGGGATCAAAGGTTTCTAAACGGCGCATAATTTTGTAAGGTATGTTGGTTTATTGCCGAAGCTACGTTTTGCCGGGAAGTTTGCATTTGGAAACCCCCCCCCCAACATTTGAACATTCCAATATAAGATATCTCTCTCTCGCTCTCTCTCTCTATCCGCGCATTCCGCGGTGGTTAGTAAACAGACGTAACGGTGAGCATTGGCAATGCGAGAGACCCCGTATAGCCGAGCTGTGTTTTCGTTCCGAGCTTTATTTGCCCGGAAAAACTATCGGCTATCAAGTGGTTTAATTGGTTCCTCTCGACGAAGGATCCTTGTGAAACGGAAGACACGATTTCTTGTTCTATTGAAGGTATGAATTTATTTATTTTGCCTAATTTTATCTAATTTTACCTAATTTATTTAATTGGTTCCTTTCGACGAAGGATCCTTGTGAAACGGAAGACAGAATTTTCTTGTTCTATTAAGGGTATGCATTTATTTATTTTACCGTGGTCGCGATTATAACAACTATAAAATTAGCTACAGTTAACTATAAAATTAGCTATAGTTAACTATAAAATTAGCTATAGTTAACTATACAATTAACAATAGTTGATATACACGAAGGCCTGTACAGCCAACGTTTTGCGACCAATCAGTCGACGCGAGACGATCTCGGTTCGTATGAATGGACCTTTACCTCCGCGTCTGTTAACGCAAGTGTGTCCGGCGTGACTCACGCGCGGAAGTATAAACGGTAAGTCGGCGGGATAAGTAATCTTCGTATCTGCGAATCGAATGCCGCGGCTACGGCGTTCCACGCCAGACGGAAGATGTGCTGTAACGCGCGGGTTATTAGGACTAATGAAATTTCATTTCTCACGGGGCCTAAGAGAAATTCGCCGCACACCGAGCAAACAATTCATTCGAGCCGGCAGCGGCAGCAGCGTGGCGCGCGTTTCGTCCGCGGAAACGCTTCCAAACGCCGCGATTCTGACACACGTTCACCCTTAATGTGTTTCACGGTTTGTTCTTTTAACATTCCGGCGATATCCGAGCGAACGGTATCCCGGCTCAAGTTCGCAAACGATGCCACCGCTTTGATCCATTGTCGGCTAGCACGCGCGACCGTCTTTCGCGGTGTTTGTTTAATGAGCACGCGTGCCGGCGAGTTATTACCGGCGATCGATCCCCCCCTTAGGGCTACCGTTATACACTGTGCGACGAAATGACACCCCAGAATTTTTTCTGTTTCTCAAAAGCAATTCAATGTATAGAAAGGTTTCGCATGTAGCTGTATAAACCGTACCCCCCCCCCCCCCTTCTTTATTGAGGGCGGCTTTCTCTGAACTTTTTTACCTTTCATATGAGATCACATTGTTGTAATATACGCAGTTTTCGATAACGCATGGAACGCGGGAAATAGATAGAAACAAGAGGGATTCGAAAATGTTCTATTAAATGAGCCGCCGGTTCTTTTCAGACCCGTTTCACACGACCCCTTTGCACCCGATACCGTACAGTTCTGTCTACGCTCGATGATTCACGGTCTTCGGTTATCTGACTAATGAAACTCTCTCTCTCTCTCTCCTCTTCTTCTTCTTACAGGATTATTCCGTCTTAAAATTAGTCTGGACGTTAACCGATCGAAGAGGAAAGTGCAGACACGAGCGATCGTTATTCAATGGATCCTCCCGGTCGAATTTATTTCCCTGTCGACGAAACCCTAGTGTGTACGGGGACTCGATCGTGGCGCGCGGAAGTCTTGGATAGGCTAATAATTTTTCTTTATTATTTTTTGGATAGGCTAATAATTTTTCTTTATCGATTCTTTAGTATAAAGAATTCTTTAATATAAAAAGATTCTTTTTTAATTGAATGTTTTCAAAGAAGTTTTTAAGGTTTTAGATACCTTCGTATTTTGCTATGGCAGTCATACTGTTTCATTTGTAATATTACAGATTAATGGAACGCAATGCTATTATTAAATAAAAATTGAAAAATATCCTTTAGAAGTTACGATAAAATCAAGACGAAAAAATTCGTAACATAATTTATACTATTCTATACAATATTTCAAGACTATCTTAAATTTCCTTTTAATGTTGTTTACTTTTTGAATGATTTATTATAACTATAGTGACACAATTTTAGACATAGAAAAGGGTAATTTATATGGTTTCCAAACACTGAACCGAACTCGTTATTTCAATAAATATTCAATATTTAATAATGAAATAATTAAATAAAATACTGAGTATTGAATAAATTTTTCTCGAATATCAACGCGACGGCGAAGATCGAATAAATAATACTTTCGAGAAGGATTTAACCGCGTTCGCAGATGCCGGCAGAATTTCCACGGTGATAACGCGAAAGCCCGCCGTCCTGTTCTATTCGAAAGACGCATTTCTCTCCCGCGGCGAGACAGGAGGGATCGAATGCGTCGTGTCACAGCCCTCTGAACATGGAGGAACGAGGCTACGGCTACGGCAACGGCAACAACAGCAACAACGTCGAACGAGCGTGTCCTGTGTGCAAATGGCAAGGTATTTCGTGCATCCTTGGATAATATGCGGCGCAATGCCAAATGCCAGCACGTCCGCATGGCAGCCAGCCTTCCAATATGCATGCGTGCAGCCTGCGCTCCGCACGCGCATCCTGCGGCCACGATCGTTCTGCGCTTACATCTTAAAAACAGCCTGCATACATAACCTCTGACTGTTCGGTGGTATTTTTCCGCGACCTTTTTTTTCTTCTTTCCTTTCCCCCACGAAACGCGACAAACATTTCCCTAACGTTCTTTAAAACACTCCTTATTGGCGACACGATTTTCGCTAATTCCATTAATATCATCATTTATAACAATAAAAAATATTAATAATTTTATCAAACTCTATAGGGTCTTCTCGTCCCTTAACTCAATTTAAGCATTTTTACTTAAAATTTAAATTATTTTTTTTTTAAATAAAGACAGTTTATATTTCATCAACCCCTTCATACAAGCCTTCGATTAAAAGACAAATGATTATGCTACCTTAGTACAGTTATAATACTGTTATAAGTTATAATTTCTTGGCTATTTATTGTAATTTTTTATTGTTCCTTTTTCATATGATAAACTTTATGCAAAAGAGACGGTCAAAGAAAATTAATTGAACAAATTAGAAGATAACCCGAAGAGCCCCGAAACAATCGATAATCTGCTCGATTAAAGGAAATCAAAATGCACGACGAACTATAATCCCTTCGTGTCGCTAATAACCCACCAGTGGTTGACGCGACGATATAACTAATCAGCGCGCAAAATAACTAATTCAAAAAATATATATCATTCGATATGGAATATCCGGCATTAAGAATCCCCGGTGTGTGTGTGCTCTCGTGCCAGGTTTACCGACGATATTACAAACGGAGCCCGACGCATTTAGACGTGTGCACCGTTCTATGGACGACGACCCGCGTCTATCCCACTCTGGAATTTCATATTGCGTGGCGAGAGGTGGGGGGGAATAGCACTGCCGAGCATTAATTTCGAAGTGTACCTCGCCGATGGAAGTTTGAGGGATGGCGACGCATTCTGGGACAACCCGCTTCGGGCTCCTGTAAGCCACTTACAGCCTCTCTACCCGCGAAAGAAACTTTGAAATTGATATGTGGCTGGTCGTACGGCTGAATGTAGAACCGAGAAGGTAGACCTTATTTCTACGCCGGCTGAAATACTACGGAGACGGCGACGTTCAACTTTTTCGCGAACGTTTCCGCCAGGAAATGGAAGTCTGATCGTCGGAAACTGACGGATTCCAGTTTAGATCACGGTTGTAGGAAATTAAATTTCACATTTCGCCTCGCTAGGTCGGTGTTCGAAGTATGGGGTCTGTCGATCGCTTAGGGCTCGTATTAAAAACGCGAATTAGTGCGGTGAATTAATGCGCTGAATTCTGAATCGCGACTATAATATAGCACCTTATAATATAGCACACTATAGCGACCTTTGCGGATGTTTCGCGCTTTACTCGATTCTATTATTTATTATTAACTACTATGATTGCGGTATACTGTTTTAGGACGGTCGGTAAGGACTCTATACAGTCTTCGTTTTCCAAGGTTAGAGCGTCCTGTTTGAGATTCTAAAATTTCTCTATTATCCCTTATGGCGTAACCGGACAATACCCATTGACAACGCGCAAGCGGTTAATTAAAAAGTCCCGTTCCCGGTTGGGGACACAATTTCTAAGAACCATCGCCGTACGAACTTTCCAGGCGATAAAGGTAATCTGCACACACGTGCACAATGGGGCACCGCGCGCACCACCCCAGCGCCATAGCCTATTTCGATTTATGGTAGGCTCGCCCGCGCCTTGTTCGGTCACGGGTGCTGCCTCATCCACCTGTGTGTGTGTGTGTCAACGCGTTTCCCTCTGCTGGTCGCTCTTTAGGAGGCGGATTCACTGTTTCGAATCAATCGATCACACCTTTTCTTGCGCGGTCCCCTAACCTATTAATTCGATTTTCAAAGTGGACTTCGAAATCGCAAGGAAACAGTCACTGCGTTCGCGACGCCCCTTTTTACGAAATTGGCAAATGGAAAGAAATTTTACCCTGTCGTTCAATTTTTTATTGTTCAATTTTTTATAGCTCAATTTTTTATAGTTCAATTTTACGCTTTTAGATTCTTTTCGTCTGTTCACTGTTTTAAATTTGATATAAAATTTTGCATAAATTCAAGGACAGTAATAACAATTTATATGAGTCGTTAATTATATAAATGAACGTAGAAGTGCCAGTTTTTATCTTAATCTTTAAGCAACATAAAAATATTCTAGCTATGTTATATTAAACGCGAGTTGAATAGAAATTTCGTTCGTTAATAATTCGACTAAATTGAGAAGAAAGTAGGAACACTTTTTAATTTTATAAATTTAAAAATTTTTCTTATCCTCAATTGTTCTTTGGATATTTTTCTCAATGCATAAAATCCGCAGTCTAATAATAAATTACAATAGTTAGGTATAATTATCTTTATTTGAGCATTATTCAAAATTTACGATTATAGTTAATACAATTATATCAGACACAATGCAATGATAAATGTAAAATTCAGGTCTGCAATTCAATTGAAAATTGACCAAAGAAACCAGATCTTTTGCATACGTAATAATCCGCGCGAGGATTAAGCAAAACTGGATTCCCCGACGAAGAATACGAAATCCGGATTCGAACAAGTCCGGTAGCTCGTTGCTAGTTTTTCCGCGACAAGTTGACTCCGAGGCGTGAAATTCTCTATTACATCACCGCCATCAGTAATCCGTTAACGTGTAATACGGTGGTTAAAACGACAGGATAACTAGTTCCTCGTACCAGGCTCGCATCCTTCAACTGTCTCCCATTTCTTAGTTATTTGCCCGCGCGATTCTTTGGCTTAATGTTACCATAATACTCGCGAGAACGTAATGTACACGCGAGTACTTGTACAGCGCGTGACGAACGAGCTCGAACTGACTTCTGTTTGCTCTTAATCGAGCCGTGGAGTTCGAAAAATCGTTGAGTTAATGATCGAATGAAAGTGCAGATATTAAATCGAGTTGAGATAATTAATTTTATATTATATTTTAGCAGTTTAATTTCATTTTTAAATAATTTTAACGAGTTGACTTTCGTATGCACAATTACCACACTGTAGATTGCTTCTTTGAACTTCTCTAACCCCATCGGGCCGCGGAAAGTTACTAATATTAATTTCGCAAACAATCATGCGACAGAGAGAGAGGGAGAGAGGGAGAGAGAGACGCGAAGAAAGAGAGATATTTCGGAAAAGAATGGCAGCCAAGTAAGTTAATTAGTTCGCGTGCGCTTAACAGCGAGCTTCTGCGGAGAAAATGCCTGACTGTCCTATAGCGTGTTATCGAACGCGAATTCCATGGGACAACGAGGCAATATTCTGAACGAGATGAATTGTCGAGACAATTCGATATTTCGCGGGGGGGATATTAAAATCGGTAGAGACGGTGAAAGAAATTTTGCCGGCTGAAAATCGTTCTTGGATCACTCAGCCGTGATTATCGCGGCGCGCGATGCGCCGAGCTAAGTAATTGAAAAGTCCCTGCATGCGCGGCGCGTGGAACGCGGAGGAGAAAAAAAGAAGGGATTTTGTTCGGGTAAGAGAGGCACCTGTGATGTTTCACTGTCGAAAAGTTCCAGCTTCAGCGCTTCATTCTTTTATGCTACCCCCGTCCCTTTTCTTTCTCCGCAACGCTCGCGCGCGCGCGCTGGCGCGCACGTGTGTGTGCTCGCGACGTTTTACAGCCGCACTTGATGCTTTGAAATCAAAAGCACCCCGGGGAACAATATGCGCGCCGGGCTTCGCCGATGTTTATTTTTCCCCGCTGCGTCGTTCCCTTTCGGAAATAAAAAGCCTAGCCGGAAAAACCTGCTAGTAGATTTATCGCGGGAGCCGTAACGTTGCGCCGCCCGTCTCCCCCCACCACCACCCGCCCCCGCATTCACGGATACACCGTTGTAATTGTGTTCTCATATTTTCCATAATCGCGCCGAAGACACTTGTAGATTTTATCGTCGACGTTGGATTCGACGAGGAATAAATACAACGAATTTGTTTGCTAGCGATGTCTGCGACGAGGTTAGGTACAATTTTATTCGGGGATGAAGATCAACGAATCAAATTTTTCTCGGCGTTGTCGAACAGAATTTTGATCGAACAATAATTGTCGAACGAGAGCTATTGCAGTTGAATGAGAAGCTATTTATTTCGGAGAATAATAATTATCAAGTAGAATGTTTTCCGTAGTTTAATTAATTTCTTCCATTATTACGATTAATTTTTACAATTATCTGGCTTTTTTAACTGTTCTGTCAGAACGTTTGGATTCGCGCAAATAATACAGTTAAAAAACATTGATGTTATCCTCGTAAAATAGAGAAACATAAATAGGAACGATTGAAATTTGTTAAAAACCTCGACGCTAAACATCGACGAGGAGATGATAGAATCGTATTTACAGAACAAAACCAGTTTCGTTTCGGTAGAGAAAGGGGGCCCCAGTTGAAAATATTATTATCGCGATGCACAAACAAATGGGAAATTTTCAAGCCAATAAATGGAACGTTGAAAACATTGTGTTGGTTATCATACGAAAACAGAATTTATCGAACACCGTATGAACGACGAAATTGCGTTAAAAAATACGAACTCTGCGGCAGTATGTATGTACCCGGTGCATGTATCCGTTTCGTTAACGTATATTACACAGGTAAAAATTGTTACGGTGTAAGTTACACAAGATAGAATATAAATGCAACGTTCTTTTTTTTCCTTCGCACTGTCCGCGATTTTTATTATTTATTTTACAAATTATATAGGGTTATAATTAAAATATCAATTTTAAGAGAAACATTGATCAAAAGAAAATCAATTTTGAACGAACAAATGAAGAAACTTTTCTGAACACATGATTTTGTAAAGTGTTTACTGTCTAAAGAGATAAATTGTTCAAATAATTCGCAGACGCTCCGCGACTAATTCCGAAAATTAATAGAATAGTCGGCGAAACCGTGGTCCCGGATCGGCGAATAGAATTTACGCGGAGATAACGCGTCCCGACGGTACGAATAAATAAACGGGTCTTTTGTGGGGAACAGGAAGTTTAGCGACCCAACAATCAAGGGTATGAAAGCGTCCGGATGACGAAGGTAAGCTATGGGCTCTCTCTCTCCAGATGTTTTCGTCCGCCGGCTTTTACTATCTTTTTTTTTTTCGCGTTGGAGAGGCGGCCCGGCAAAGAGAGGAAAGCCGGCAATAAGCACAAAACAGCTGGAATGCACGGAGAAAGAGAGAAAGAGAAAGAGAGAGAGAGAGAGAGATGAGAAGAGGGTCCACGAGAATATTCGTTGAAAAGCGGGCACATTTATTTCAGAAACGGTGTCTGCATCTTGTAATAAGCTGGCTCCGGCCTACCGGCGCTCCGTTTCCTGAATAACACGAGAATTTTCTATTTTCCTTTGCCCGCTTCTGTTCGGACGTATCCCCCTCTATTGCTTCCGAAACTTTATAGAGAGTGGCCGGTGCATATTCTATGGGTTCGCCAGAAGCAATCGATCGTCGACCGAGGAATTTCTTGCACGTTAACCATTTATTTCCGGGACCCTGAATAGCGACGCTTGATCTTACGACGACGAATTGTTGCTATGGATTATTGCTATGGAAAATTAGTATTATCATTTAAAAGAATTATTGAATTTAAAAGAATTATTGAATCTAAAAGAATTATCGAATCTAAAAGAATTATTGAATCTAAAAGAATTATCGAATCTAAAAGAATTATTTAATCTAAAAGAATTATTTAATCTAAAAGAATTATCGAATCTAAAAGAATTATTTAATCTAAAAGAATTATTTAATCTAAAAGAATTATTAAATTTAAAAGAATTATTTAATCTAAAAGAATTATTCAATTCAACGATTAATCCCATATTTAAGAATCTAATTGTACGACTGTCGTAATAAAAACAGTTAAATATTTAAAAGTCTTTGCGCAGGTAGCGCCATACGAAAAAAATATGAGAGACGATAATGCGGAAGAAAATCGGAACGAAACTCGTAACGAGACGCTACGGAGGGAGATCCAAAATGGCGAGAATCGTGCCAACTGGCAATAATAATAACGAGGAGAAAACTAACTGGATCACAAACTATTAAGATTGAGATAGGAATCCCTCGTTCCGAGAAAATCAATTTCATACAAGACGGTTCTCGATGACTATGAATATGAACCCAAAGAGATTTTGGAGAATTAGATAATTCGGAGAATTATGATATTATTCCAAATTATATATCAATGTCGTAATGCTGGCTCGAATATAAGGTAATCAATTAACATCGCTAGTCAATTGATTAATTCGTTTAATTAAACGAACATTGAAGTTCCTCTTTTAATGTTTCGTTAAACCGGCAAGGTTTCGTGCAGATCGTAATCATCGCGCAAGTATTTCTTTATCTGTGCAAACAGAAATCATTGATAACGAACGATAACTAAAGTTACAGTAACCTTAAACTTTCTCGAGTTCCGCCATCGTTGATGCTTCAGCGTATTCTAATTAATTGTTCACCGTATTTGTGCTGAAAATTCTACGTTTTAACGTTAAATCTAGCACAGTCAAAAGTGGCTCTTATTTTACAATTTTATAAATATTATAGACTCTATAAATATTCTTTACATTAATGTATAACAATAACTTTATAAAAGCTGAACTGGTTTAGATAGAAAAATAGGTTTAACGTTCATCTAGTGCAACATTAATTATTATTAAACTGTAGATATTCAGGCAAAACAAAAATCTCCAGCATTAATATAAAATAGTGAGAGTTAAATGGATTTTCTTCTGTTTAATAATTTCGTTGATTCGAAGCCGCTGTCCTAATAAATAAATAACGACGCCTGTATTCGCACGCTTCCGCGAGCCATCGATGGTACGCGCTCGTACGAAACGTATTATACCACTGTATATGTCGTTCGACTACTTTCTAATTTTGCTGATACAATCGACTTTCCCCGCGCTATAAATACCGCATTGTTTGGAACAGTTCGGGCACACGCGGCGCGGATATCGCGTGAAAAGATAGGAAGTGGGACAAAAAGAAGGCAGGACGCTTTCTCGCGCCAGCATCTCGAGAACCAGTTAAAGCGGGGGTGGCCGGGCTACGAGAAAAAGAAGACGCTATCCAGAGACGCGATGTCCTTCTACCAATGGCATCGATAGCAGTCGATGGTTTACAGATGTTGTCGTTGCGAACGAGGTTCGAGCACTCGAGGACACTTTCCCTGGACGTCTTTCTCTCCCCCCTTCTCCCGGGGGAAGGGGCGGCGATCTTAAAAGGGTGCAGATTGCGGATCGATGCAACGAAGATTCGGCAACAGAACGAATAAAATATTAGAATGTTGCGTTCTCTCGAATTAGTTCAAACTATGTTTTAAATTAGTGTCTATTAAATTTTTATGCTGTGATTTTTTTCACTTGTAAGTCAGTGATTCTTTTATAGCTCTCTCTCTCTCTCTCTCTCTAGAATAGTGTCAAGTTCAGCATATTCAAATTACGAAATCTTCGATACTCTTTAAAAATAGCAGACACAATTTCGATTATTATACGCACCTTATCAGACACTAAAACTTTGACGATGATTTAGTAATCGGGTGAATTGAAAATAGACTCATACCTGAAACATAAAAAGAAATAATAACAATTAGTAACAGCCAGCTATAGAGAACAGTCTTATTAAAATAATATCTTTTTTCCAATGCGTTATTATAATTATTTCAAATTTGCAGTTGAAATGGCTTCGAGTACAAAGGGTTCAAATTCAAAGGGGACAAATTTAAATACATGTAAATCAATTTTATAAACATACTTTGTACGGAACACATATTTTCAAAATTTTGTTTTAATAACGATTATGGTTGCTGATATACACAAAATTGCTCTCTCCATAAAGTTTCCAAATAAACGCCCTCTAATAACAATCCCCAAATATCACGAGCCTGAAGTGGACCCATGGTCGACTGTAACAGCGTATTGTCACGTATTGTCGAGGAAAACGGTCGGTCTAAGGTATTGTCGTCAAAGAGGATTCTCGTCAAAGGAGATCGTCAGAAGAAAGACGAACGAAGGGTGCAGCGAACAATCCGGATTAAAATTTTCCAGGATTTGTAGATCGAGGAAAGGAAAGAAAGGAAAGATGTATGGGCAGACTAGAATTGCGTGTAGGCAGAATAGGCAGATTAGGCAGAGCATAGAGAGAGGCTAGGTAGATACTTGGCAGAGCATAGGGAGAGGCTAGGTAGATACTTGGTAGAGACTAGGTAGATACTTGGCAGATGATAGTAGGCAAAGACTAGGCAGAGACTAGATAGATACTTGGCAGAGACCAGGTAGCTACTTGGCAGAGACTAGGTAGATACTTGGCAGATGATACTAGGCAGAGACTAGGTAGATACTTGGCAGAGACTAGGTAGATACTTGGCAGATGATACTAGGCAGAGACTAGGCAGAGACTAGGCAGAGTCTAGGTAGATACTTGGCAGAGACTAGGCAGAGTCTAGGTAGATACTTGGCAAAGACTAGGTAGATACTTGGCAGATGATACTAGACAAAGACTGGGCAGAGACTAGATAGATACTAGGCACAGACTAGGCACAGTCTAGGCACAGTCTCGTCACACTGGACAGTTTAAAGGCACATTTTCGCCGTCGGATGACAGCAGCAGTCCCGGACGGACCCCCTCTCGCCTTAGGTGTCGCGCAGTCAAAGGAAATTGTCACATGGCGTAATCGGGTGGCGGTTCCGCCCGAGCCCCTTTTCAGCTTCTGTCATCAACGCCGTCCGGATTTCAATGTTCCCGATGCATACACGGCCCGCCGCTGGGTGTCGTCCGGAAATATCCCCCGGGGGCGGCGGCGGCGGCGGCGGCGGTGCTCGCGCGTCGGTTCCCTCTTTGTCGATTATAGAACGTGCGTGAATCGGCCACTTATTTTCCGCGGGCATGTTCGCGCTTCACTTTAATAGCGCAAAGCAGCCGCAATTTTGAGGGCGTGTACCTACACCCCGGAAAGCTGCACACGCGATTATACGCGCGCGCGTACCAGCAGCAGACCCGTAGAGCGCGCGCTTTCTCGTCTTTGATCTAGCCAGAGAATTCGCTCGTAACTATTGCCTAAACCGGTGACGGTTAAACGGCGGATCAAGCCGGTTAAACGGTAAACGGAAATTCCTGCCGTTACGCGCGGCAATTTATCGACTTATTCGGGAATTTTCGTTTACCTGGCTGACGCTCTCCCCCCGATAAAAATAGATAACGCGATGTATAATTAACGGAATTTCCGTTTGTCTGACGACGTCTCTTTATTATTATTATTATTTTATTTTATTTGTTATATAAGATACGGAAATCGTGAAAATTAAACTTTATTTTTTGGATTAATTATATTTCCAAATAGAATAATAAAAAGCTGAAGAAACCCGTGTTTCTAACAGTTACTTTCATTTTATTCCATTGGCCACCCTGTATAGCAACGGCTGTACGTTCGCAGCGATTTATTTCGAAAGTTCCCCGAACGCAACGCGGAATAGTAACAAGCTTTCGAGATTAACTTTTGCGCATTGACAGCAAACGTGGTCGGGGTGCTTGAAATAATTTGGAAATGATCTCCAACGTGTTCCGAAATTTTCCAAAATTCCATGCCGAAACGGCGTTATTACCGTCTCGCGTATTATTAACTGATTGGAATATTGTTCGGGGAGATTGCTCGCAATTAAATTGCGGTTCTTTGTCGAAAATAACGATCGTCTGCGACGATGAATTGAAGTATCGTACTTTCTTTAATTGAAAACGGGAGATCGTTTAAATAATAACTTCTCGCGTAACGCAAATTCGGATAAATTACCGGATAAATTTTTGGATAAATTACCGGATAAATTTTGTGACGACTGTAGAAAAAGTCAAGAAGTATTTACAATAGAAAACATAGAGTACAGGAAATGATATTTATTAAAAATTATTAAAGTACACCCTTTAGTCCCCTTGGTAAAAATAGTGCCGAATAGAAATTATTAAAACGTGTTTTTCGACACCTTCGATAGAAACAGCTTTAAAGAAATAATAATTAAATTTTTCATTTAATCGTTAAATAGAAGTTCAAGTTAAAAATTGAAAAACCTCCGTTTCGTTTAATATTTAAAACTACCCTCGTACATTAAAACATCAGCCCGGCGCAAGGAAACGAGCGGGGATTCGAACAGAGAACATAACCCGCGCTATCCACGTATCTCAAAGGATAGTAAAACTATCATCCAGCGGAGCCCGCTGATGGATCCGTTGTAAACGCACGGCACAGTTATTGTTTAGCTTCGGGACAATGTCTTATCGACCCGGCTAGCGAGACCATGTTCCATTTAGATTACATCGGGACGAAGTTCAGAAAGGACCGGTCGGACAATAGCCGTGGCTGCGATTAAATTCTGAAACGCTCCTCGCGGGGACTCGAAGAATACGGTTTATAGGCCGTCCCTCGCCATGGTTGTTCGCCGAGCGTAGTTAATTACGCGCTATTCTCGGTTTCAATAAACCGTTCCCGTATTATCGGAGGAAAGATAATCGGTCGCGATTCCTACGAAATTCCGCTTCGACTCTGTCCGGCCAGCGGCTATACGGCTATACGGCTATACGGCTACGACGAGTTCTCCGCCGGAACGGTATTGTCGCGGGATTCGACGGGTTTCGCTGGAAGATGGCAATTACTGTTTCTTTGGTGAAAAATTGGTCTAATTAGTTGGAAACGGAGCGTTCCAGGACGAGAGCCACAAAAGGAGGACACATCGAGAGACCAGAACGGGAGAAGGTTTTTTTCGAGCACGCGGATCACGGGGGAGGGGAGTGTGGGTCACAGCCAGGGAAACGGCGAGAAAGGAGAAGGTAACTTTCTCCGGTGATCGTCCCACTAACCGCGATATTATCGAGTCGAAAATTTCTGTCTGTATCTGTTATGTTCCCCCCCTGCTGCTAGCTCACTCCCCTTCTCGCTCATTTCCCTTCTATATCGCGGTTTTTATCCTCTCTCTCTCTCTCTCTCTCTTTCTCTCGCCGCGATTCGACCTCCATTCGACGTATTTTATCTATTTAACTGGGTGAGACCGCCCGGTTACAGGCTGTTCTATGTTTAATGAAAATATCGAATACGCCGTGTTCGAAGCCGCGACGAGATCTTGCGAGATGCGGACGACGCGAATCGGGCGAAATTTCACGCTGGAAACAGCGTGCAAAGCAAATAGGAAATAAAATAAAATAAAATAGGACATAAAATCAAATAAAATAAAATTAAAATAGGACATCAAATCAAATAAAATAGGAAATAAAATAAAATTAAAATAGGAAATAAAATCAAATAAAATAGGAAATAAAATCAAATAAAATAGGACATAAAATCAAATAAAATCAAATAAAATAGGAAATAAAATAGAATAAAACAGGAAATAAAAATAATAATAGCAACGACGGCAATAGGGGTAGACGTAAAAAAATCTGGAAGAACAGAAGAAAAAGGATTCCGCCGGCAAGACTCCAGCGCGCAAAGCTCGCTCATACGAGCGTCACGGCGTATGCGGAAAGATTCTCGAGCGGTGCTCGACGCTGTCATGAATCTCGGCGCGGCCTAATTGGAAAAGTCCGGTCCCGCGATATCGAATCGAATGATCGAAGTTTCCGAGCACGTAGAACGTTTGTTTTCATGGCGGGCACGGGGGGGGGGGGGGGGGGGGAGGGGAAAAATATCCTTCCGCCGCGAAATGTCGAGAGGCGCGGCGAGCGCGCGCGTCTCGAGCGGAGCAGCAGAGACACGTGCCGCGCGATTCGTATTCAACGCGACGAAAAAGAAAAGGAAGAGGAGAACCCCACCGCCGCCGACCCGGCACCAGCTTTCACTCTCCCTCGTTTCGTAGTCGGCGCTACCACGGTTTTTCCTCGGGCCGCGACGAGAAATCGAACTCCAATCCCGCGCGGGATGAAACTTTCTTTTAGAAACAAGACTCGCGTCGCAACAACAAAAAAATTATGGCTGTCCCCCCCTCCCGTCCGCGCGAACTGTCCGCAATGCCTTCCAATTTCACTCTTGCGTCCCATTACCTCCGATAACCCTTCGACCTACGAGGAACAAAAAATGGAACGCGTCTCCCCCCTTTCTTTCTTTCTTTCTTTCTTCTCGGCTCGCACTCTTGCCAATCAATTTCTGTTGAAAATTTAAACAACGCGTCTTGTTTAATTTAAACGACCCGTTCTTACTGGAAAACCTTATATACACCCTGTATATACTGAAGTTAAGAAGCGTGAGATTTTTACCTTTTCCATCGAGTACTAGCAAAATTAAAGACAAAAGTACTGTAGCTATTGTGCAGCGAATATTTGCAAAACGTTTTCAGTCACTTAGCCCGGTTTTAGAAATGTTACACCGTGTTACAAGTCATCCGAATATTAATGCGAGTTACTGTACCTGCGCCAGGTCAAATATCCGTGACAGTGCTGATTCTTATCAGTATCGCTGCAGCAATTAATCAAGATACAGAATAATACCCATTGAGAGCGAAAGCAAAGCAATATCTTTTCGTTCTCGCGGAAAAATCGTAGTGATGTCTGAAGTACCAAAAGTACCAAAAGTACCAAAAATCTGTTCCACTAACGCGAAGACCAATCATTTGCATTCATATCGGCCGAAGTTACCGATCCCCCGTGCCAGAAGGACTTATGCCGTAGCACGCGGCGTCGACCTATCTAAAAATTTCGAATTCTCACGGGTATACCGATTGCAAAAAACTAGTTTCCGGTCCTGCGCGCATTAAACATTGGAGGCAGCTCTGGCCGGGAAGGGTGTCACGTTCGACACACAATTCTTTCATTCGGATCCGGAAGGCGGAATCCGCGTCGGTTTAGAGTCGCGCAGGATATTCAAACGAGTACAATGTTCGATCCTTATGCGACGAAGTCCTCCCTCCCCCGGGGATTATTTACACAAAGAACTATCGCGATACGAATGACAAGTTGTCAGTGGCAACACAGTGGCCTATATATCTGTCGCGTTATCTTATTAACCAGCTACGTGGTTGGCTGACGAACGTATTCGACTGTAATCGTCAGTGTAATGATTAATTGGTAAAAGGTAATTACGATTTATTTTTTTAAATAGCAATTTTAGTGAGCAAGTAAAATATATTCGAAACTTTTACGATCTTTGAAACGTTTTGGTATTTTCTTGGTATGTTTAAATAATATTAATAAATATTTAACATATTTCGCGTTTAATCTGTTAAGAACACACGCGAAAGTATATTGTCGATTTCATGCGTGTACATTTACTATAATCACTTCGCCCGGCAATATTATATACTGGACTTTCGCACGCAATTTTTGCACACGTCACCAAGTAATTGTCACGGCAGTGGTGCAAGCGCGACGGCAATCTGCATATTTAAATTTGCAATCGCATAACAGTGATATAATCGCAGATTTACAAGAACAACAATCAATAAGGATTATCTAATAAAATTATCACGACAAGAATGATAGACTGCAGATTTTAAACAATTAAAAAAAAAAACATACTAAAATGTCAATTAAATTTTATTTCAATTTTATTTAATATCTTGTTTTTGTAATCAAATTAAAACGTTTGCATTTCACGCGAAGATTTACGGTATAATCATTATACATCTGCCCAGGTTTATACATATCTATACACACGTATCTACATATATATAATGTCCAACCGTGCTTCGCCTACCTCATTTGCATATCTTAGCATATTTCAAGTGCACAAATATCAGCGGGGCTAACCCTCTCCGCCCAGAGATTTACTTCGTAACCATATCCATATTATTGTGGTTAACGATTTCCTAGCGGAGAAAGAAGCCCTGTACAGTGTGTGTTCACTGTAAAACTTGAATATTCATAAGCGCGGAATAATGTTGCCCTTCAACCGATGCGGACTGAATAATATTCGTGTTTATTAGAACGATATACGGGGGCACTTTATTCTACACGTTATTAACCGGGCTGCATGAATTTATTAACGATATCGGATCAACTAGTTTAAGATTCATCTTACAAAGTAGTAAAACCCTACCGCGAACGAAACAATGTTATCGCGGACGCGATAAGCACAGAAAAATATCAATTTCTTTAATGGATTTACAAAGTTTTTATAGAGTTTTAGATTAAGGAAAATTATATTTTATATATATATTAATTATATTCGACTCTACGGTCTAGTGAAACAAAAATAATTTATTCGATGATAATAAATTAAATAAATGTGATATTTTGTATAAAATAATATAAAAATAAACTGTAAAAATAATATAAAAATAAACTGGATGCGCGTGTTCCTTCTCGCGCGCGATTTTTTTGTTGTCCCCGTCGAATTTTATCGTGTCGGGGGAACAAGGTTTTTGTCCGGCTACTTGTCCCATCAGTTCCCTTAGTTTAACATCAGCCGGAGCGTACGAGCAAGACAAAACAGCCCCTCCGTGTTTTGCTGAAACTTCCTCTTAATAGGTTCACCTCGTGTAGCAACCCTTTTTACTCTAACGACGTTCAAGCCTGTCTTTCGTCATTCTACCGGGCAACGAATTACCCGTCACGGAAATTACTCGACTGATATGGATCATGGTCATCTTTGTTCGCATCCAGCCAGAAGAAGCCGAGTAATTATTCATGAATTTCTTAACCCACGCGCGGTCCAGCTACATTTAATCGCCCGAGATTCGATAGGGATAACGATAGACTACCATTCGGGGCATATTTCACGGCGTTCTCTGGGTCAACCTGATAATTCAAATTCTCTCGAATTATTTATTTATTTATTTATCTCATCGCTTTTCGTTTACGTAAACGTATCAATTTTTTTACTGATGACATTTTTGAGAAATCGTCGAACCTTGGATCGAGAACAATTTCTATTCTTAATAATGATAATAACAATAATAATAAACAATTTTTCTGCATAGCAAAATTGACAAATTTTCAGAAACAGTACAACAAACGTGCTTAGTATAACAGGGAGTTATTAAACAAGATTAGAAGTTATTGAAAGGATTATTCAAATCATTTTAAATAATTGTATAACAGAACACATATTCATCTAATTTTGACTTTTTTATAAACGATATAGAAAGTTTTTATTTTTGATAGAAGCTCGCAGTCCGGCGATCAACAATTCATGCTCCATAAAATGAAAGTTTCGAAACGTGTTCCACGCGGTGGCAAAGTGACGTATTTCAATTGGTTTTGTCGACGCACCGTGTTTTATTTAAAACGTTCAGTCGCGATTGAAGTCGCAATAGTCGCTATTTTAAAATTGCTTGACTTCTGTCAATTTATATATATTAACAGCTCAGACGAATTAAATACGAAATTGCACGGGGCTGCTGGTCAGATGCTTTCGTCGGAACGGTGTTGTCGTCAGCGCATCCTATGAATAAAGATAAGGAAAAAGGTACTAAACAACGGAACGATTGTGTTTGCTTAAAATGCTGACACCGTTTTATGGAGAACACCTGGAACAACCCGCATGCACCTTTTCTACGTGCGTACTTCTCCTGGAACGTCCTCGCTAGAATGATAAAAACGCCAACAATGTTTCCCTATCCAACCAGAGATTACGTTGAAAATTAAATTTTTTAGAAAGACGAGTTTATAGATAAAAATTAACATTCTTTTTATCTGTGCTGTATATCGGTACATTTAATCAAAATCGGTAAATTTAATTGAAAATAGAATGAAAAATTCTTAGGATCGGTCGAATAAAATCATTTTTCAGTTATCTTCGAATATAATTATAAAAATCAATTCAACGTTGATATAACATAATTTTATCTTGTTCATAAATTATACATGCAGCGACAGAGACCAACGTTCTGTCTTAGATTAATTATTGTAATAATTAAATTCTAATAATTTTGAAATTATTATAACAATTACTCGACGAATTGATTCTAACTAATTTCCAGGAATAAAATTCTATTCGAGCAGAATTTGATTCGAAAAATACCCGACTCTGTGAAACAGCCATGACTAAAGAAACTTTGCTCCGTCAAAGGTCCGCTTAATAAAGAGGCCACGCAGATTTGATTCGCGCTAACTGGATGCCTCGTCGCCGAGCATAATTATTGATTCACGGCGATGAAACACACAGCCGATGTTCGCGAAAGAGTAACGACGCCGGCCACGCATTATCCGCCAGTGAAACACGATGCAAAATTACCGATAAACTTTCCGGATAACGCGTTGCGCGCGCGCGCGCACGGGCGACCGGAAATATATCGTGATTGATAACGGGCCGCTATTTGTCATCTCGATTTTGTCAGCCGCCTAGCAAAAACAACAGAGTGCGAGCGAGAGAGAGAGAGAGAGAGAAAAGGGCGTCGCGCGTTACTTTTGCGAAGCGGCCCCGCACGATTTATAACATTGCGAGGCCAATAGTTCCTGAACGCATTCGACAGGGAAAAGCCCTCGGAAGACATAAACCAAGCGGATCCTCTCCCGCTCGAACATACAGCGTCTCGTTCGAAGATTTATCAAAGGGGCGTATTTCTTTTTAATTAATATAGCCCGGCGGAGGCGCGAATGGCGCTCTAAGGGGGTGGGGGTGGGGTGGCGGTGGGTAGCGGATTCTATAAATCGTGGATCATGTAGAGATCATTTATTTAAAAGCGTAGGCGATCAACGGAGAGCGCCTCGGCTTCCCTCCATTTACGCAATTGCAACATTCTGCCCGGGTGATTTATGGACCGATCCAACGCCGTTTCGTCCCTTTTGAATCATCATCCTTCTGTTTGCTCGGACGTCCACCTTATCCCTTCTCAATGCCGGCCAGCATTGTGCCACGCGAGAACCTTTCCTTGTAACGCCGGGCATTGTGATGTTGTAACGAGGGAGGGGGGATTACGAATTAAACGAGGATAATTTCCTGTGGAAACGACGCCGGTGACACGGTTATTAATTCGATTTAAATGTGCTAGGTTCTTGAAAACACACGAAGAGGACCCCTCCGGTTAACACGTACTATACCACTGGCGGTACACGCTTGAATGTCTATTCGATGCGTTAAGAAAATATTTGGTGACAAGGAACTACCAGCATAAGGGGTTAAAAGACTGTAAAGAAAGGGGGATAGTGAAACCGATAAAATATCTAACCTACCCTTGGAAATCAAATAATGAAAATAATGAAAATTACAAAAATGACAATAATGACAAAAATGACAAAAACGACAAAAATAATAAAAATAATAAAAATAACAAAAATGACGAGGACTGATTAATGTTCGATTTGATCGATAATTACATATGACAATGGCGATTTCACGTTTCGTGCGAACGGTCTGCATTGGCGTAGAATTCTATAAGCGTTTCCCCTTCGTTCTTAAAGGAACGAGGAAAGAGGACCGTTTAATGAGCCGTCGCCTAACACCGAAAGAGCCAGAGAAATTTCTGCCGTTCCGCGAACGCGGTGCCGCAGCCTCCCGTGCCCGACCAAGTTTAGAGAACGGCGACAATCGAGGAATAGAAAGTGTCTCTCCTCGAAACAATCCTTTCTTCTCGGAACACATTGTGAATTGCCGTCGCGCTCTCTGCGGCGAACGCTCGTGAAAAATATCGGCACCCGCGAAACTATAGCGCCGTGAACAATTGTAGACTGAAGGTAACTTTTACATTGTTACCGGTATCTAAACGAACAATTAATAAAATACCGTGTCTATAGATTTCTCTATTAGAAATAATGATGATAATAATAATGATGACGATGATGATGATGATAATAATAATAGTAATAATAATTATTATTATATATATTTTATATTATTTCTAATAGAGAAATATATAGGTGTTTCGAAAATTATATAACTTTTTGGGGTTTCGGTTTAAATATCAATAAAAACGTAAAAGTTATTATAAGTTTACAATTATTCGTTGGTGGCCTCCATCAGCCGAGACCTCCTATTTATTTAAAAAAAAGCCATTGGTTCTACTATAGAAAGGTAGATCAGAAAATTGTTCTAGGACAAAGACAAAAAATATTATTCTCGAACGAATCGAAATTCGATCGAATTTCTTCTGACGTTTTGGTGGAAGTTCGCAACCCACGGTGCATTCGACCAATGTCTTTTTCTCTTCTCGTCGGAATCTTTTGTCCACTAGCTACTGTATATGTAGTTTCAGAGGGCTTTATTGATGTACGGATTACAGGCACCCGAAGGCTTTAGCAAATTCATAACTTCGGCAAACTCCTGGCCATTGACGTAAGAGCTGCTACGGGGGTCTTAACAGTTAGATTATAATCTCTGCCTCGATGGTAGTGAATTAAGGAAAACGTGTACGCTACCGGCCGAAGGTACGTATGTTTCTCAACGATATTGGCTGTTATCAGATTTCATGAATTTATTAGAAAATTGGGTATACGAGATCGAGAACAGTGAAGAAATTAAAAGAATTTTCAGTGGCATCGATACGTTATTTCCGTGCTATTTAAACCATAAACAAACGAAAGGAAATTCTATGCAATTCTCTTCTTCACTTCTATGCAATTATACAACATTCTATGCAACATGAAATTGCATAAATATAAAATCGCTCTTATTTCTTGGATTTTCCAGAAATACGTAATAAATATTCCTTTAATACGTTCGCGTTTATCATTAATAACAACAATCAGCGATTTCACATTTCGTGTAAAGAAAGACGAATGGATGTTATACATGTGTTCTCATTTAAATGCCGCGATGGGAATTATCAGAATTATGAATTTTATAAAGAGAATATATTGTGTTTAATAAAATGTTATAATTATTCGGACTAATGCTGATATTGATTCGTTCGATTCGCGAGAATATTGTCGACAATATGCTGATAGTTATTCATTACTATTCCAACTTTTATCGATTTTTATGTAAAAGAAGGATCTATCTGCTTCGATTCCAAGTGATAGAAATTCAATAGAAAATTGTTCCAATTCCTAACCATTTTATTACTTATTCGAGTGATATTATTGTGAGCGATGGATTTTCTGAAAACAAGGGAGCCTCAAGATTATGAAATTTAAATTGAGATTAACCCTGTCTATGAAAAATTCATCTATGACTTAAATATAATTATTATATTTAACTTATTCTGAAAACAAGGGAGTCTCAAGATTATGAAATTTAAATTGACATTAACCCTGTCTATGAGAAATTCATCTGTGACTTGAATATAATTATTGAAAAAATTACAAAAATATCCGCGACACCATAAGTATTATATTGAACAAATTACAATTTCCAACGTTCTAAAAATCCTGTGAACACCAGAACGTCGACGTTTCCCAGCCGGTCACGGAAAAATCACTTACGCCAACAGCGTGTAATCGAGTAATTCGAATGACGGGATTACAGGAGAGGCAACACCTAATCATCGTCGCGCCGAAGCGCAGATCGGCCATCCTCTCCGACCGCGGTGGCGCAACCCTCGAATTGTAGATTACAAGAATACCAACAGCCCGAACGGGAATAACGGCGCGCGGTATGTACGGCTCGTTCTCGGGCGCACAGTGGCATATTTCATCCTAATACGTAGGTGCGATCTCTCGACCCTTGGTTCCTAAGCGGAGGGAGCAGCCAATAATTTGCTCGGAGTCGTATCGTCTCGGCGAAGTCTTGCTTGTCTACGCCGGCGGAGCGGTCGGTTCCGATTATTCCACGGTTGTTACTCCGCCGGCACGTGACAAGAGGGGAATCGCCTGGATAGTCCCACTGTCCTCCGAGCGTCGTCCAAGTTGGAGCAGAGAGATCCGAGCCGAAACTTTCTCCCGGCTGTAGGAACGATCTCCGAAGAAATCGGCGACGTTTCGCTCGTGAAAAAAGGGAAGCAAACGGAACGATAATGTAATAAGAGAATAGATCGACTGTTATACTATAGAATAGATCGGATACTATATATAATTCATTCAAGCTCAGGAATAAACGACTGAACTGATTTTATTTTAAAGCAAAGAAAACGAAAGGATCAAAGAATTTATAATGGTTAAAACGCGGTCGCGAGAAAAAATTCGAGCAGATCTTCGGCCAGCGCCGGCCAGAGAAGGAAACGCCCTTTTAGGTTATGTTAGGTTATGTTACCAAATACCAATTTAAGGAACTTTTCGATGGCGGTTCTTATAATGGTTGAAACGCGGTCGCGAGAAAAATTCGAGCATATCTTCGGCCAGCGCCGGCCAGGGAAGGAAACGCCCTTTTAGGTTATGTTACTAAATACTAATTTGAGGAACTTTTCGATGGCGGCTCTTATAATGGTTGAAACGCGGTCGCAAGAAAAATTCGAGCATATCTTCAGCCAGCGCCGGCCAGAAAAAGAAACGCCCTTTTAGGTTATGTTACTAAATACCAATTTGAGGAACTTTTCGATGGCGGCTCTTATAATGGTTGAAACCCAGTCGCAAGAAAAATTCGAGCATATCTTCGACTAGCGCCGCGCAGGGAAGGAAACGCCCCTGTTAGGCCACAGGAGCAACAAAACGTGGGAAAGAGCGGTGTCGGTTAGTTCTCATAGATAAGGAGTCTCGTTTATAATAGCCCGTGCTACCCACTGGCCACATTCGCGTCCCTGTTCGCCGGCTCCGGGTGCAGCGCGGCAAGTGAATGCCTTATCGTTTGATTCGGTTCGTTTGCCGGGTTTGTTGGCTGTAGAGAGAAAGGCAGGAAATCGCGTGTGGTTATGCCTGTGCACACGTTCGCGTTTCTGTCCAACACACACACACACACACACACACATATGCCTTTCATGACCCGGCAAGGAGGCGCGCAAGTGCACACACACACAAACACACAGGTGTAGCCGCGAGTCGCGGATCCGTTCAGCAGAAAGGATTCTGCCTGCACACCTAGACCGATTCTCGAGAAAGTTGTGGACACAGAAAGAGAGAGAGAAGAGGGGTAAAATCGACACTGACTGTGTCGCGCGCCGTGCGCCGAGAGAGCCGATCCTGTTGCCGGAGAAAAGTTCCGGTGCATTAATTACGGGACGTTTATTAAGCCGCCGGTTTATGGATGAGGGATAAGAACCGGCGCGGGGAGAAAGTGGGCTAATGAATTTCTTTTTCGCTTTTTTTCTCGCGTACCACCGGATGTAGTATTTTCGTCGCAGGCGTGAGGAAACGTATTGGCACGACGCCGGAGAAGGCGGAGCTCAGTTTTCTGGATAAATCGGCGAATTTATTAGCCACGGTGTTTTTTATTCGATCGGTTGGGATACGCGAAAAGTTGCCGGCGATTTCCTGGACGGCGCGAAAGCGGTGGCACATCGCCGGAATAAGACACCCGTTTAGACGGTGCTTATTTAGCTTATTTAGCTTGTTTAGTTAGCCCATCGCGTCGACGAGTAAAAGCCGTTCGAAACCGACAGTTGTATGGTCCCCATGATTGGGCCGCGAACTTTTCAAATTGCATAATGTTTTCTGCGATTCTGTTTTATCGTCGAGATTCTTAATGTCGATGGAAAAGACGACCGGCTTCAGAATTATTCCTCGACCGATGTGCTTCCATTCACGGCCGTGTAGAAAGTATTCGTAAAACTGTCAACCAAAGATGAAACATTGCATCGGTGATGGCTTTTAATCCCGTGCATGCCGATTTCTTTCACAAGCGTCGATTAACGCTTCTTTCTGTCCTGATTGATTGTCCCGACTTGTCTTTTCCGTGTCAAGTGTTCTTTTTATAAATAAATAACTGATACAACCGCTACCGCAACACCGACTTCTCGGTTTCAAACGAGGATTGAACGTTCAAAGTTAGAACAACACTCTGACGGATTGGATTTATTATAAACGACGAGGCGTAAGCCGCGACAGTCGGCCATTTATAATATTTATCTCCCCGACCGAATCTATTTCCTAAACAGCTACTAAACATTCCTTATCCGCGGCATCGGTGTGTAACCTACTCGAGACTTCAACTTGCCACGCCTTTGCTCGCTAAAACCCCTCCGCTATACACTTATTACCATAGATCGTAAACTATGTAAGACAGTAGTTTCTAAACTATCACTTAGCTCGATCAACTATCGCCGGGGTCACGCTTCATTCTACTCGTCCATGAAAACCTGCGTCGAACTGAAAATTACTATTTTTTCCAGAGAAAATTCTCCGTAGAACTGGAACGACGCCGGAAAAAAAACATATTTCACGGGTATTTTTTGATCAGCAAATCCTTCGTAACAGCGGAGGTGGAAACGACAGCCGAAATTGAACTCTTTACATATTCAGTGAAATATTCCCGAAAATGTAGCTGTAGACAAGAAATGATTATTTACGACGGACGAACTTCGATTAAAATCGCCTATCTTCGAAACAAGTAAGCATTTAAAGAAAAAAACGATTTTGTAACTATTTAGAGAGAAATATTCGATAATATTTTATGTTAACTCGGCAATTTCATTTTTAGTTTAATTATTGTACTTTCTATAATGTTCCATTAAATATGTTCTACATTGACGAATATTTAAACTGGCGATTAATATTTCTATATTTAATTCGAATCGATTCTACGATTAACTTATAGTTTAATTAAAATGTAAATAGCTATAGTTTATACAAATAGAAGTAGGAAAATTTGTAAACCGGAAGCCATCCTAAGCCGCATAGGCATGAATTATGAATAAATAAAAAAATATAGTTTAATTATCATTCACGTTAATATTCGTTATATATATACATAATATTGTTAATTTTCGTTATTGATTTAGTCTATCAACGATTAAGTAAGACAACGAACATCGCGATCATTTTCCTCAATCAATTGCAAAAGTAATTGCATAATAATCGATTACAGCGCTGACTTTGCCATGCGTGTATTTGCGCATCTTTCACGCGGTTGCATCGGTCGGCGTTTGAATTTTCGAAGGTACGGCTGATGTCCGGTATTAGGTGTTAGGGTTACTCCCCCCGCGAGCACGTTCCCACGAACGCGATAGAAGCAACGAAAATTCATAATCGTTTGCGAGCCGCGAGACTTTCCTCCTCCTCGAGGTTTCCCTCGGCGAGAAGAATAAAAAGAAAAGGAAAAAAAGAAAGCCGTGACTAACACGTATGATTTGGTACTCCCCATAAACACGTAATTCCCAATATCATGAACCGCGATGAGAGTTATTACCGGACGAACGGTTTCCACGGGGCCCCGCCGCCAGTCAATGCAAATCGCTCGAGTGGAAATCCGAGACACGTGATTTCCTCCTATGCGCGGGACCACGGAGAGGAGCTTCGGCAGTACGGTATTTTATTACCGTCCTGGCTCGATACGAATTAGCAACGGTGACGTGTACGCGGTTCGCGCTGTTAACCCTTTGCGCTCGACGCCATTTTTCACTGCAAATCTAAAATCATTTTTCTAGCGTACAGTATTTCCATTTTAAGGTTATGTCAGGTTATAATGAAAGCGCATTTTATATAATCTTGCGATTCATACGAACAGCTTCATTTTCAACAATTTTTTCTAACAAGTAAACTTTGTCAAACTATAAATATTATTTTGGAAACGACGAGACGGTGGGTACCGCGACGAAAGTCGGTAGAGATGAAAAACCCCGGGACAAAGTTTAACGAGTAGTCCGGACTCCGAAGTAAAACCATGGAATCCCCCCCCGTCCCATATAAAGGAAGGCTTTCGGGAGACGGAACAAACGAGAAAAGGGGCGGAGGGCAAAGAGAGAGAGAGAGAGAGAGAGAGAGAGAGAGAGAGAGAGAGAGAGAGAGAAAGAAATGGGAATGCCCCTTAACCACGGACGTCGGCGGCTTTGAGAACGGCGATAACTCGTCGGAGGAGGGGGGGAAGAGAAACAAGCCGGTGGTTATCCTTCGTCGAGCGATTTAACAACGAATTTGCTCGCGGTTAATAATAGTTCGGGCGAGGAAAGCGCCACGGCGAGCCTATTGGGTGGCGCGCGGGTCAGGTGTTCTCGTAGAAAGTGAACCGTGTACTTGGAACTCGAGAACGAGAATGAGAACGTGAACGGCGCAACCCGTTTAAAGTCGCGGGGCTCTCTGCCGGCGAAACGTGTCCCACAATCGCCGTGCCACGGGGCACGATTACTATTGCCAACAGGAAGAGACCGTTCGCTAGACACGCCAGCAGACCTCGGCCCGATTTGTCGCCGTTTCGATAGGGGAAATCAATTTTTACATTCTATACCGTAATTATAATATACGGTAGATAGCCCTGAAAAATAATATTATTAATAGGAAATAATAGGAAGTAATTGGATTTTAAAATATTGCCAGATTGTTACCAAAATATTCCCAGATTATTAAAACAAATATTGCCAGATAATTAAAAAATATATTCCCAGATTATTAAAACAAATATTGCTAGATAATTAAAATATATATTGCCAGATAATTAAAAAATATATTGCCAGATTATTAAAACAAATATTGCCAGATAATTAAAAAATATATTGCCAGATTATTAAAACAAATATTGTCAGATAATTAAAAAATATATTCCCAGATTATTACAAAAATATTCCCAGATTATTAAAACAAATATTGCCAGATAATTAAAAAATATATTGCCAGATTATTAAAAGAATAATATTTTGGAAATTCTTCGAAACCCTGCAAACTTTTGCATTTCTCCTTGCTATAAAAGCAGTCTAGATCTCTTGTAATCGAACAACTTAGAGTTAATCTACCGTAACGACCCCCGACTCTTCGACTCTCATTTCATTAAATAAATTGCTTCGATCTCGCGGAATTTTCGGTGGACGCCGTTTCGAGCATCGACCGTGTAAATGAACGCGGCGATTAGCGACGAACTTTTGTATCTCTTTTCGAACGATTTCGCGAGAGCGCTGATAAAGGTACGGCCGATCCCTTGGGCCAGTGTTGGGCGCCGTAAACGGAGGACTAATGCAATTCCCCGTCCGGGGAACGAACCTTTCAACTTAACGAACGAAGTAATTTTTGAGGAACTGCAGGAAGGAGGCGATAAAAACCGCCGTCCAACTTTCAAAAAGAAGTATCCGACGGTGGGCGGAGATGGAGAGAGAGAGAAGAGAAGGTAGGAGGTGCAACGAGTTTTCCGGCTGAAAACACTCGACGCTTTCCCACGTCCGAATCGTTCAGCGAATTGCAAAAACCACAGCGAACGCGATTCGACGCGAAACAGAGGAGGGCCGCCGTCCGCCGTTGCCGAGGCGTCCATAAAAACGTTGGTAAATGCGATCTTTGCTTTTATATCGGCCAAGTCCATTTAAATGTATTCGAGCGTGATGAGAAACTTTATAAATTGAAAACGGGCCCCGGGCTAATGCGATTCAATCAAACCGGCATTCAGACTGAACTTCCAAGAAATAAAATCGTTCCACGATTCGAGCCGTAATTGTAAGATTGCACGTTCGGATAATGAAAACTGAAATTCCGCGAATAAATGAAATTAGAAATTGGGGCCGGGCGGTGGGGGTGGGAGGTGTAGCTTAACTGCCGGCTTCGTTCGCAACTGCGGTTTCGATTGGCAATCGGGCTAAAACCCTGTGTTGGGCAACGGTTGATAATGAAAATAGTTTGGAGGTATATTGATCATGACTCGGCTGAGAATAGTTGGACGGAATAAGAATGTTCCGTTGGTTGAAACAAGGAAACGTCAACTTAGTCGAATGTTAACAATTGAAGGAAATTTTTATTTCGCTCTTGATTGTTGCGAAAATTTTTATTTTGCGTAAAAGTCTGCAGTCTAGCGATACGAAATAATACGGTAATACTATAATATATAATAATGGTAATAATATATTATATAACAATGGTAATAATATAATAACATCTGGGAATCTTCCTTTAATTTTTCAAAGTAACTTTGCAATTATCAGACCGACCTGAACAAACCCAAAAAATTCAGAAAAATATCTCACAGCACTCGTAAAATTCTGGGTTATTCATAACTATTAAATCTGCACAATAATAATTGTCAATAAATCTCGACGATCCCTGAATCTCGTTTGTCTCCCATAGATTTCAATAATCTTACAAATATATGCAATATTCATATTTCGAGGCGAATATAAATCAAGAAAATCTCCTCCGGGCGCGTTAAAGCTTCGTTCCCAAGGTATTATCAGTCGAAAATTGAAGGCCCGAACTTCCGGTGCGCGATGTTTAAGCCCCAATCAACTTAGCGCTCGGAAACACGTGCACGCTCACGTAACCGAAGCTAGCCAGGAAACGATATTCTACACGTGAGCTTTTTCCTTGAGCACCTTGCGGTGTTTCAACGGTTTTTAACCTGTTCTATCCTTTTGCCTTTTGTAATATCGCGTACTCGTATATCACGCGCAACATCTATCCAATGTGTATAATTTTACGCGTTGTCCAACGAACTTTTCCGTACGCAAATCGATTACAATGTAAAACGTATGGAACGGTAATGTTTACACGTTTCCGGTCCACGTAATTTTCGACGGTGAAAAAGAGCGCTTGTTCGCGCGAGAAAAATTCATTCGTGGAACAAAAATTCTATTAATATTCATATCATAAAGGATTCGCAGAGTCGATTATTTATCGTTCCATCCGGTTTCCTAATTCGATATTAAAAGTGAGATTAAGCCGTGGAAATAAAAGACGAACGATCGTCACAAAATCGGTTATATTACCATAAAATTGGTTAAATTATCATCAAATTACGTTGAGAATTACGTTGAGAATTTCGCATGAATTTCAGTCTAAAATGACAAGAATCGAAAGGTGACTCCACAATAATTATTCGCGTGCCTTTTCAATCTATTTGCATTTAAAAGTTACTTCTTCGATGTTCTTTAATTTCGAATGAGTAATTGCTGTGAAAATAACGCAAATACAGCCTATATTAGAGCAAATCAATAATGCACGTTTACAGAGTCCTTAGAAGCGCTGGGATTTAAGGTACAAGAGAATATCGTGTTCATTTCGCATCAAAAAAAGGGGAAGAAACTTATGGGACACCCCAATACGTAGCATAAGTATGGCATCGAGTAAAATGTGCTCGTCGGTGTCCCGCGCGATACACGAATCCGCTCTACACAGCGATCGCGATTCACGGCTCGTATTCGACGCCTAACCACGCGCGCGCCGTATGCACCGAATAATGAATGAATCATGCGAGAGCCCTCTCCGGCCACCGGTGTACACACAAAACCGCGGGTTCACTTTCTCCTCTCGGGCTCGTCCTCGATTACAGGGAGCCGAGACCGAGGGCCCTCCTCCTCCTCTTCCCCCTCCCCTCTATGTAATTATACGGGTGAGGGGCAGTGGCCAGTCTAGTGAATCGCGCGCGTAATTTCTTTTTCGTTCTCTCCTCGCTTCTTTTCTCTTCTCTTTTCTTTCTTTCTCTTTTTTTCGGACCCCTTTCACTCGACAGCCGCGCACACGCGCGCGCGAGAGAGAGAGAGAGAGAGAGACCCAGTTTTCTTTCACCGGGACAAGCCGAAACGAACATTTTCTTATTTGTTCGTGACAAGCGTTTCTCTGCTTTCTACTTCTTCCCCCTCCCCCCTCCACTCGTTGGAACCGACGAATCAACGAGATCCCTTCCGTGTGTACATGTGCCAGATGTCTCGCGTCCAGAAAATTGCCTAATAAAAGGAACTCCGGATCTTCGGGGAAAGGGGTGACTGGATAAAACGGATATGTAAACAAAAGGAGAAATTGACAGAAGTTAGATTATCGAAATTAACCCTTTGCAATCGTGTGGCGACTCATCGAAAATTATTTTACACACGCAAATTATTTTTACAGATGTCGGATCTAAAATATTGTTCAAATTGTATCTACGAGGCGCGAGACTCAATTTCATACGCACAAAATAAATATTGTTATATAAAATGGCAATAATGGAAGCCAGAAAAATTCTTTTAGTTTTCCAGTTGAAATGGCTTCGAGTGCGAAGGGTTGAATGATTTCTCTTCGCACAAGAAAAGTGTTTAATTAATATTAGATAATATTATTATTAATTAATATTAGATTATATTAATATTAATATAAGAAGCTGAACAACTTATCTAGGAACTTTAATTTTCAATTATTTAAACTATTTATTTTCTTAACGACTGTGATTGGAACATGACACGATAGTTTTCTTTTAAATCTTTTAAATGTTCTCCCTGCTTTTAATTCTGTGCATTAATTATTGCTAAATATTATTTCAGTTTCCCTTCAAGGAAACCCCAGCCCTTGAACCACCCGTCTAAGAAACCTCAAACTAGGCTAGGATCGCAGCAGAGCGAAAGCTCTCTAACACGTTTCGATTCACTTTCCATTAAAAGGGTTAATGTTGGCAAAGGTAACGACTACGCCCGATTGTGTACGATATACAAACTGTGGGCGAAGTTTCATCATCGTTCGGGCCACCGTAACGATAAACCCGTCGCCCGTGAATTTCCTATTGAGGGAACAAATGTAGACACTGCGATAACCATTTCGAAGGAAGTTATATACCGGTTACCGGTAGGAGGAAGTTCAAACCAATTTACAAAGCGCCCTCTCGAATCTATCCTCTCTCGATTGACTATGTATGTCCCGGCGATCAAAGGCGATTGAAATAATCAGTCGAAGCTCGGTTACCAAATCGGAAATATCGATTACAGCTGACTGTTCTGTTAAATACAAATAATTCAAGACTAAAAATAGCTTATATCAGCGTCGTCCAATCAATTGGAATTATTTTTAACTTTTACTTATTTTAACTTATTTTACTTACTTTAACTTATTTTTAACAATTATGGTATCTTTAAAGAAAATTGTACGGTAATTTGTTAAACCCCTTGCACCGTAATGACGAGTCGGTCTAAACAAGATTATCATTAATCTCCTTCAAATCGAGATCAAATTTGACACTTCTCCGATCAAAATCTAGAAACAAAACTAACGGAAGAAAAAAGAATCGTTCGGTTCTGCCAGAAGAAATATCAAGAACGAATAAGTGCTGATCGACGCAGCGTGTGAAAGAAGGCATAACGGAAGGTGTTAAGCAAAACCCTTTCTAAGGACTCTAAGAAGAGTCGCGCCACCGTCGACCGGAATATCCTCGTAAACCCGGCGATAAGTTAGCTGGCGCTGTTCGAGATACACGAAGAGCGCAACCCCTCGTGCACGAAGAAAAGCGGTGGAGAAGGTGAAGAGAGCGACAATAGGAAGGGGATACTCCTCTCTGGAAGAGCAGGAAATGACTGGCACGCTGACGAATAGTAAAAGTCAGAGAACAATGGATAAACGGAATGGTACAACCGAGACCTTTCAAGCAATTGGGTAACTGGCAAAAATTCTGGAACACAATGGATAGAAGTACGCCTTCCCTTCTGGACCCCTCCGCGATCCCCCCCTTCCCTTCCTAGCCCTCCTCCCCCTCCCAACGTTCCCCACCGCCAACCTGACCAACCCGTGGCACCTAGCACGCCTGCGCGCCCCGGCACACCCACTTGACCCCCGGGGAGTTAAAAAGAAATGAAATTATGTGGGCACTAATGTGCTCCCGAAGCCGGTAAAAGGTCTTCCATGAGTCAAGCTCTCGCTTGTCAAAAACGACGCGACGAGCGAGAACGAGCCTCGTGGAAATCGTTCGTCGGTCCACGAAACGCCGTTCAACGGCACACGATCGTTCAGGAGAGGGTGAACACGGGGTTAATAAGATCTACCCTCGTTTATAGCTCGCAATTACTAAACCCAATTCGTCGAAACAGTCGGCAAATAATTTATGTTGCTGTCTCGTGATATAAAATTGATTAGCTGGAAGCAGTCCAGTTTCTTTTATTATAGAGAACGATATAATATAGTGTAATAAACAGCAAATATAGGAATTTTACAAGAAACGAATATTACAACGAACAGTTTTCTTCATTAAATAAAAATGTTGCAACGAACGCGGTGAGATACAGTAAAAGTAGGATCTTCTTCCTCTCTGTTATAATATTTAATAAATTTACACGTATGTTCATATATATATATATATGTATCAATTATATCAATCCTGTAAGAAATGCAAGGTAGCGATACGAGAAACGAAATGGCAAGTCAAAGTGCATTTTCTAATTAAATAATCTGCGAATAGAATACCCGGAGCCTACGATATCTTACGATTCCATTAAACTGTTCCATTTCCGGCGATAACTTGCAACACAATCTGGGGAAAAGACGGAATCGCTCGAATTTATCCAACACACGTACGCGATCGCGTATTCACGGTGGAGGGGGATACCGGTGCAGGAGAATATCGTCTAAAATATTGGATGCGAAGAGGAGTCTTGGGTTTCATTCAGGGTTGACGAACTACTTGAACTACTCGGTCCGGTCCAAAGTTTAAATGCATGAAGAAACTCCGGCGTTACGAAGGGGGCTAATAAAAGTTTTCTGTTTTCATGCTGGCGAAAGTATTGCTTACGATATACGGAATTATTGTGTCGCGATGTTGAAACTTGAAAGCGCTAAAGATAATCGTGCGTTAGTGCTCTACACGTGCTGCATAATTAATTTGATTTTACAGAGAGAGAAAGAGAGAGAAAGAAAGAAGATTTAATAGCTGTAATTGACTACAATTCGTATTTATAATTTTTCACAAGAATTATTTGTATGAGAGAAAAACACTTTTTAAGACTCTATAAAATTTTTTAAATTGAACGACTCGCATCATTTTCTCGAAAAAATTCAAATCGTTCGATCCAATTGGAGAAAAAGTTACCGCGTTTTATATGGATGTCCGAATATCACCGTTACTCGCTGTATGATTCGTGTCAAACTTTCACTGGCAACCTTTCTTTGTTTTCACTGTTCCTCACTTTCGACGCGAATGAAATTGAAGCCAGCCCTCTCGGCAGGCTATCCGCGCGACCGCGATTCCAGCTTATGTTACGAATTAAAAAATGCAAATCCTGTTAATTATACTCTCCCATCCTGTTTTCACACTTTTCTCTTTTCGTCGACGAACATCTAACGACAGGGCTTTCAACGAAAAACGCCACTCGATGCGTTGCATTTACAATTTATATTCTATTATGTCGTAAGCAACGACATTTATACAACTTTCGGTTATGCGTACGCACTGCCATGAAACAACTGTATTTATGTCCTTTGTCTCTACGGCGCCGGAAACCCCTTTTTTTCCTAATTTAATTTCATTCACTATTCATTCGCTATTCATATCACGGAACGAAGTGGTCCGATGGTTGAATTATTTACAACCGCCGCTGTGATATTACGATGTTTCATAAGCAATAGTTGATTACCATAGTCGTAAAATACGTAACTGTAAAATTCATTTACTGTTTTTCCGTTACTATACCTTTTTCATTCAAGTATTGCAAGCCTTATAATTTTGAATAAATTCGACGCTTCAAATTTCATTCTTTGACTAATAACGAAGGTTTAAGATTTTATTTCTATTATAAACAAGAAAATCAATATTCCCTCTGCTGTAAACCTCGCGCTTATATTTATAAATATTCATGAAAAATAACCTTTCTCATTTTATTCTGCAATAGTCTATAATATAAAGCAATATAATACAAGGTGAAGTATAAATTATTTTAATTTGAACGATGGAATTTTTATAAATAAGCAAAGAAAGACTTGGACAAGTAAAAGTATTTTTCGAATATCTCAGTGTCAAATTATTGATCGCATTAAACTTTACGGTCCCCTCCGGTTTAAACTTCCAATCGAGTTTCAAATTGCAAAACCATATTTAAATCGCTCAATTGTTAACATATTCATAGTTCGATGGAAATTAACAGAACAATAGATAAAAACATAGGGAAGTAAACGGTAAAGAGTTCGGAGTTCGGTTTCCTTTCCCGCCGAAACTTAGGGCATTCGGGCACAGATTGAAGGGGAATATCTTTTGTCACGTGGAAGAATGTCTTCGAAAGGAGACGTCTTCGAGCCCCTTAGGGAAGGTCAACGTGGCGCAGAGGAGAGGCTTACGAGACTCTTACGGATACATCCGGTGGTCTTCCCGTGCTCCTGGGTTCTCGTCCGCCTGATAGAGGACTAGTCCCTTCCTCATACAGGTACCTAATTGAGTGGAACCTCGAAAAATACGTATAGCCGATATATCGTTTGTACGCCGGGCGCCGCGGGAGACCGGACTCGCCTCAGGATAAAATTCTTCTGCCTCGATTGTCTGAAATCGGATTTGTACGGGGGGGGATAGCAGTGGATGCCGCATGCTGGTCGAACGTCTCTACGGGAGTGTAGACAGAGTGACCTGTGTCAATCTTGAATACAACTTAGACGCCACCTTGCAGAGACGAGACGATTTTGTCGTGTAATGTACCGTTCCGACCAGTAACGCGTAGACTTAGATAGGACAATTCTCTCTCTCCGTGGACGACGTAAGGGTAAAAACTATTACAAAAAAGCTAATACAAGATACTGTATCTTAAACCATCGAATAAGGTGCTAAGTAATTGTTCTTCTAATTCTCTTCTATTTTTAAGATCTTAAGCAGAGACATTTCAAATGAAATCGAGCGTGATTTCCATTTGCATCAGACACACCTCGTTAATCAATTAAATGCATATATTTTCGTGAAAATTTTACAAAGGCGTGGAAACAAGTATTTCCAGTTCTGGTATAGTTTCTAATTATTCAATTTTCGCTTCTCTATGAACATACAGACAACAACGGTTGGAGTTTTGTTTCTCCAATTCTCAATTATTTTAAATACACATCGTAGAAGTCCATAATGCTGCACATACCGTTTAATATTATTACTATACTTCCAACTTCAATATATATGATCTTAAACATATATATAGTTAAGAATACTAGTTATCGATATTGGATTAGCATTTATCCCCTTTTAAAATCTTTGAAATTCAACGCTTTATTACTAAATGCTATAAGTATTTAGGTAATTGCCTTACAATTAGGTAACGGAACAACGCACTTAAAAAACAATCTTGATAGCTAAGAACAACAATCAGGTACTGCATACGAAAATTATTCATATCTTGTGGTTGCGCAAATTATAAAATTAGATATAGGATGTATTTACTAAAATACAGTCTTATTTCTCGAACTAGCAAAAATATTTATTGTAATATAAAATAGTGGTATTAGAAGGATTAGAATTGTATTAGTTTACAAAAATTCATTAAACTATTAGCTTTTAAAATATTCTACTGTTTTGCTTATACGTTAAATGAAATCAATTACTTCTGCGCGAAGCTATATATCGATATCTATTTGTTTAAACTTACATTCGGTAAGCGATACCATGTCGATTTTTACGTAATTTTGCACAGCTACTTACTAAAACTCGTTTAAAAAATTTGACTATATTCAACCGACGTTGCATTCATACTTTTTTTTTTTGTTATAAACTCCTTTTTTTGTCCAAGTCGAACGTCTATCTATTGTAAATTCAACGATGTATCTCAATGTGTAATAAGTTTCTTTCATAAGTTCTTTTTACGCTACTGTCAGCATAAAAAAATACCTATGCCCATCTGAAAAGTAAAAATTTCTTTAGAACATAGGAGGGATTAGTTCAATTTTCGCGGAGAAAATTATTTTTATGTACCAAAGAAATGACCACAGCTATATTAGAATTTTGAAGTTGCTTCAGTAGTAACGAATAATTAGTAATAAAAACAGTTGTGCAAATTTACATCAAAATCGATGTATTAATCTTACCGAATATCCTTCACTAGAAGTATCTAAAATAATAGAATAATGCTTTCAGATAAGTATAATTTATACCAGTATATCAGTTCATTCACTCAATATCGTTTACGTAGGGTTTACTATAAAAATAGCTATAGAAAACTGACCATAACTTACGAATTACTGGGACCGTGTATTAATCTAACATTAGCGACTAGGTTCCTACACGAGTTCATTATATTAAATTAGCGTATACCTTCGTTAATAATTTATTATATATTAGTCGTGCGAATTAAGCGTAATATCTCGACGGAAACCTATCTTTCGCTTTTAACGTAATTTTCTTTTATCTATCTGTTACTTTTTCTGTCGCACATTTCTTACCCAATCATTGGTAACGTAATCTTGAATACAATTTCCGATTGTAATCAGTAGTCTTCAGTCGAATCACCTTGCGATTCCCGGTACTGACAGATCAGGTCATGCACCCCTAAGATTGCTAACCCGTATACCACAGCATTCTACAGACCGTAGTTGTCCTTGGAACTAACGCTCAAGGAATTCAATTTTTTTTTTTTTTTACGAACCAGCAAACCGTGTCTGTACACGGCGATCACCTTAGTTATTTATCATAAATTTATCATGCTTTACATACCTTGTAAGTTGTCCAACATGTACGAAAGCAGCTTGTTAGTTCCTGAAGGTTCACCATACAACGCCATCACTTCTTTGCTGAGCGGATTACCCTGTAGTCCAAGCACTTTCAATTGGAACAACTTTCCTAATTCGTACGGTAACACTCGAAGGTAATTTTGATTCAATAATAACTCTCTAAAACAGAAAAAGAATATACAATAAGGATTATATAGTTACATTGGTTTCGTATTGTCGCGTTCTATACTTATTTAATTGCATGAAACAAGCAGAAGTTATACCTGAGGTAGATGAGGTCCCCCAGTTCTGCTGGCAAACTACGTAATTTGTTGCTACTGAGATCTAAAGCACGCAGGTTAACCATCCGACCAATCTCAGGCGGTATCCTTTGCAAACTATTATCATTGAGATATAATGCTGTCAAATGTGTTAACTGCCATAAGTTTGGACTCAGATTTCTTACACTGCCTGTTATCTCCAACTCCGGCCAATAAGATTTCTTCCCAGAGTTGGCATCCTCCGTGGACATGAAAGTGTTAGTACGACGTGGGTTAGAGTTTTCATATTTGTCCTTGTGATTGCGGGACATTTTAAATCCTGAAAAAATTTAATTGATCAATATTAGCATTATAGGTAAACCGTACTATAGCTTTAAAATACCCTATAACTAAAATACCTCAATGTACCCTAAACATGATCAGAGTACTATAAAACAAATCTGAACTATGTTAATAATATGATAGATAGATAGAAATGATATATTTTTGAAATTTCTTATTAAATCTGGATTTTATAAGGTTTTAGGTAACCTAAATTGAAAAAACTTTCTTTGAGAACTTAGCACGCTTAACTTGGAATTTGTATTGAATACAATTTTCTTACAAAACAAGATACACATTTTCGCAAGATGAAAATTCTTCACTGCCTTCAGAGGGATTCAGAAAATTAGGATATCACCAGGGTACACTATAAAGGAAGTTATTTCCAGTTATATAAAGAGTAAAAAAGAACTGATCACTTCTTTGATAGAAGGTCTATTGGAATAAACCAATTATTAAATATAGTACATCATTCAATCATATATTCTTATATGACAATCGTTATATTTTATTCATTAAAGCCAACAGAATTTGATCATGTTTGAATTGAAAAAGATTTATACTATTTCACGTTTAATTTTATATATACAGTTACTCAGAAAATTTATTATCCATTGCCAAAAGTTTGTTCACAAAGTATGAAAACAGTTAGAATTATTCAAAGAATTACATATTTAATTTATATGATTAAAAAATGCTGCAGGAAGTAAACAGTAGAAAAAGTGAAATAGTATTCTATGAACATAACTGTATAAAAATGAGAAATTCTCCAACTTTACATTTGTATATAATTCTTATCGAATAATGTTGTATGGAAATCCTCTACAAGGAACCAGTGTGTAATGTTTAAATTTGATTTCTCCTACTTTTCCATTCGTTTTGAAAATCATATCGGGTTAAAGAGAAACAGGTATTTATACTTGAAAACTAGTTTATAAGATATGTATTTAATGCTAAAATAATTTGTAGTACCAAAGCATGGTAAAACACATTGAATCAAAAGAGAATGGAGAATATAATCGCAACGAAATACAATTAATTGTAATTGATGTCAAACATGTTACAAGTAAACAATTATAAGCTGTTACAAACAGTTCATCACGATTTTATGGAATATAGTATGTCACAGAGAAACGAGAATACAAGAAACAATATGTATGCACGTACATCCAAAATAAACTGTTTCATAAAACTTTGAAAAATCATAAAACAATATATAACCTGTATAAAAAGACTTGTTTTCTTCGTTACAAACCGACCTGTTTCACTCGCTTCGAGTAACGAGAAAATTATACGGAGCCCGTCCACGATCGAGTTCCTTCTTTTTATAAATGTATTCGAAATTTTGTGAGTAACTATAAGTGATTTCATAACCTATGAAGTAAAAATGTAGATTACTGAACTGTCCGATGTACCCAAGATAACCTCACTTTTTATTTCGACAGAACCATTGAAGAATGATTAGAAAATTGTTAATGCAAACGTTAGGTTGTAGTTCGTATGATTTTCCATTTTTTTTTAACGATCGTTTCTTCCCTACATAGTTCGTATGTTCCGTACGACAAGCGTTCGCATTACAATACATTCTTCCAAGTCGAGAATTTCCATACCTTTCGAATTTAATACGAAACCTGAGGGAAACTGTTACGCACCTTCATCTACCTCTTAGCACACACAAAACGCGCGCGAAGTTGATACCGAATGAAAATTTACGGGTAAACAAAACTACCTTGACAAACACAAATCCTTCATTTATCAACTGCACTGATCGCGAACTATAGAAAACCGTGATCGGTCGCGCTACCGCTCAAATTTTCCCGGATCAGTTGACACCGAACTAGAGACATCTGGTGATTGAAACCTAGTAAAATTATAACAAATTACGCTACCGTTGCGCGCATATAAATTTTAACGGAACGAAATTTGTATGCGTTGTTCTTATTGGTTTTTCTATATTTCTATATCCGTTTGCTATCAAATCTCTGTCACAGATAAATGTACTAACTCGTATCGGTAAGGAGTAGGGAAACTTCATGGAAGGAACACGCGAGCATTATTTAACAATCAAGTTTTACCCTCTATAAAATTGTTTGTTTCGCTCAAGATTAGAGCAAAACACAACAATAGCGGCTCATCTGGTCCTGTCACGTGACAGACTTCCCGTTATTCCCATTTGGATAAGACCGCGAAAGATATTTTGATTTTCGAACTTTATTCGCAGTACCTTCCAGAATATTACGAATTAATGCGAAAATAATTCGCGCAGAATCTCGGCTCGATATAGACGCAGCCAATCATGAGATATCGATAAATTGTTAACAAATATCAATAATTACCAAATGGTTTCTACTCTTCCCGAACATTTCATAAATTCGGAAACGTTAAAAAATCATCTTCCACAAAAGAATCTTTAGAACACAAAACACTTAAATAGAGTAATGGAACCTACTCCTGCACATTTTTCTTAATCGCTAAGGTGACATCTACACAACCGTCAGTTTACTGCGAACATTTTAGTTCCGTAGTTTCAATCAACTCCTATCGCACCAATCAGGTTGTACCTTGCTAAGCAATCGAAGATGGGAACAGAAATTACTATATTCTGATTGGCTAACAATTGCTTGGCGAAAAAAGCAAAATGCACGATATAAAAAGTGTAGGAATTGGTTAGAGTTGAAGCTAGTGTAAAAAATTAAATCATAATAAAAAGTTTCTATCTACATATATATGTGATTTATTCTGATGTATGTGTGTAGCGTTTATAAGTATGTATTGTAATATGTACATACGTGTGTAATGTTTTTCTTACATCGTTTCATCTTATACTGACTCATGTATCATGCCTGAAATTTTTTGATCTTTTCAAAATCCATAGGTTGCTAATTCGTTCGAGAATATGCTGTGCTATCTCAATGATACTAGTGTAATTGTGGAATAAAAAAAAAACGTGTAGACTTACACTTGCACGTAAACTTTACAGATACCGTGCAAGCACATGTGGCTGCATGTGGCCTTTACGTATACACGATTCCTGTTCTCGAAACCATAATAAAGATATCGTTCATTCCTTATGTATTGTTTCTACAATATAAAATAATTTAAGGCACTAAGTAATCGACTAGATATGGAAGACGAAACATTTCGTGGTGAGAATTACTTACATATAATCTTTTTTTAGTTTTTATATAATCGCGATACCAACGAGCCGATCTTCATGTTGCAGATTATTATAAAGCTGAAAATAGCGACGACGAAGAAGCTAACGATTATTTGCAATCTCAATTATATTCTAAAATTTACTATGTAGCGACTGATGTAGTGGACGAGAAACCAGAATTTAAATTTAATTTTCCTAGCACTGAGAATAAAGACATTGTTAACACAGCGAACACCAGTACTGTTGATTCTAAAAACGAGGAGATCAAAAACATTGTTACAGATAATTATGTAACGAGTGACACTGCATTGTTTGAAGAAGATACTAAGCCCAATATTAAGCCAATATGCGTTGAGAACCAGTCTGGAACGTCTGTTGAAACAAGTAGAGACTATTCAAATGTACCCAGTGCGTTGCAACATTCTGAAGAAAATGTTGCTACTTCCCAAGGTCTGGCAAGTCAAACAGCTGAGATTACTAATAATTTGGATCCTTCTAATATAAGCAGAGATGTTTGTAGCAAACCTAAAGAGGAAGAAAAAAGTGAGGTAGAATTAAAATCTACAAATACGAATTTTGAAATAAATGAATCTGCATCTCAATCTCATTCGAAATCAAGCAACGCTAATGTTGACAATAGAGTTGAAGAAATCCAAGAAGTGAACATTGTTCAATTGAATGTCGATCAGAACAATATTCTGAAAAGGTATGAATTTTCGAAAATGTTTATCAATAAATTATACCAAGAAAAGTATGACACTTTGCAAAAACAATTACAAAAACTGGACAAAGAAGAAGAAATGAGATTAAAAATAGAAGAAGAAGAGAGTAAGGTGGAATTCGGAGGGAATCAACAGTTGTATGCAAGCAGAGATTCCATAAGCGATGAAGAATCAGATTCTAAATATAATTTATGTACAAAGAGTAAGAAACGACAAAAAGTAAACGACTATTCCGAAGACCAGGTAATTTTATTAACCTCGGATACGGAATCTGATTCTGAAGGATCTATTCTAGAAGTACCGATTCCTCCGAAACCGAAACCACCTGTTATAAATTTACAAGATTCTGATGATTCGGAGACCAACGATACGGACAACTGCTCGTTGACAACTAAGATCGAAGATAAGAAAAAAGTGTCGCGTACTAGATTAAACAAGACAAGCTCTACTAATGATAGATTAAGAATCAATATAACAGAGGATATAATGTTAAATTGCTCGGAAGTTCAAAAGGGTGCATCCAGTATAAAGGAAATAAAGGCAATGAGTAAGATAATGCAAAACAAATCGAAAGATCGTCATGATAAGAATGAAAATGATTCTGGAAAAGATAAATCTGTTTCAATAAATAAGACATGCAGTAGAAATGTTGATGATGTTAGAAAATCGTTGTCTAGTAGCGAAAAAGATAATATACCCGAGTGCGATGTATCGTTGGAAGCTACTAGTAATAGAAATATTGTATTTGAAAGAGATAAGAATCAATCGGTTACTTCAATGGAGGATGTGACAAATTTTGAAATTCCTAATCAGCCAAGTTCAAGTAGAAAAAGACAAAGAGTAAATGATGATGAACATTCTACTAGTACAAAACAGAAAAAATACATGTCTAGTAAAGATACTTTTGCTGCAGCACCTATTAATGAACAAGATAAGCATAATAATGAAACAGTTTGGGATGAATACTTCTTCCGTCCAATGTCTGATAAAGTCAAAGCCTTTTACAACGAATCACGAGGTCAAGAGAACTTTAATATCGAAGAAATACAAAGTAAAATGTCAAGTAAGTTTCTAAAAATCGGTAGATAATGTTCTTCAGTGCATTTTTAATTAAACATACATAAAAAACATAGATAATAGAATATCCTTCTCAAGTGGAGAAGGATTCTTTAAACTTGAATAATTCACACTTTGACTGATTTGCAGGGGACCCAAGGCTGTGGGCTGTTTTAGATGACGACTTGATACCACATTTTGCAAAAGGAAAGCGCTTTTGGAATCTGAAATGTAATAACTGTAATAAAGAGGGTCACCAAACGTACCATTGTCCAGAACCTAGGAAACCGCCTCGCTGTCATATGTGTGGTATTCAAGGACATATGGAAAGAAACTGTCCTAAGAAAATGTGCCTTACGGTTCGAATATGTTTCATATGGAATATATTATAGTAGTGCTTTACATGGTGCACGTTTTCCTGCCTCTTTCATTATTCATTGAGCAAGGTGATGTAGTCAAGAATTCTACAATTCGATAGATTTTTTTCTTCGCAGCTTATTTAGAAAACAAATTCTGCGCCGTGTGTCTCTGCCGAAGCGCAAGCCGAATAAATACGCGATGCGAGACTACAAGTATGATAGATTGAAACAATCTACATTGACGTGGCGTGCATTTCCGCCGATATAATACCCTCTTGTGTACGTATCGGTATAATCCTCTTCGTCTTTGACTACGAGGACAACACTGTCTCAGCAGGGAATCGTCCACCAATCAGAGCGAAACAATTCTTCGCTGCACGATTTACGATCCGAAAAACGTGCAGCAGTAAAGCGTTACCGTATATTAAACAGTCTTATAATTACATGCTATTCCTTTACAGTGTGGTAAAACGCAAGGATCGTTTAGAAAAACTTGCGAGTTTTGTTGCACATTATATTGCGACATGTGTAGATCTATAGGACACGAATCAACAGAATGCCCTGACCATTGGAGAAGATTTCATCAGACGGTCAGTTTACTTTTTTATTTAATAATGTAAATCTTGTGCCCAGAAAAAACATGAATTTTTTTTCATAAATTTGTTACTATTTCAGACAGAAAATTCGGAAATACGCATACCAGAAAGTTTATCCGAAGTTATGAAACCTGCGGATATGCTTTTTTGTTGTAATTGTACTCGACGCGGTCACGATTCCTCTACGTGCCATGATTATCGGTGGTCTCAACACTTTCCGACACCAGCATTCGTAACGAACTATACGGACGAACCATTAAGTAATAGAAACAAGAACGCTACAAGCGAAGATATCATACCGTTAAAGAAACCTGTAAGCAAAAGAAAAGAACGAAAAATTGGAGTTAGAAAAATTCCGGAAGAAGATGAGCTTCAATATTGTTTCATTGTATACAAGTTTGGTAGTTTCGATCCATCGAGGAAAGATGGTCAAGAGATCAGTAGACTGGTAGAAGGTGAGATCTATAGAACAAGTCGATTTGTGGATAGTTTCGATGCGAGTTTTTTGGAGGAATTGAGAAAGACCATTGCATTTGAATTAGTAATATATCACTCTAACCACCAATCATACGTGAGAATACGATCAACAGCTGGTGCTCCGGTGCACATATATAGAACTTTCGACTTTTGGATGAGATTAGATAAAAGAGATAAACAGTCGTTAAAGTTGTACATAAATCTTCCATATGACGCGAAAAAGTTGTACAATATGTTTACTGCGAAATGGGAAGAAATGGAACAGGCTTCTATTGACCCTTATGCTCTATGCAAACAAATACAATTATTACAAACGTCAATGAGCGAGGCTTGCGATCCTTCTATATTGCATAATATAAGCGACAGGATATGTCGTATGCGAGGTAAATTGCTGTATCTTTATAACAAGCTAGCAACTAATTCACTAGAGATGCTTCGACAAATTACTAAAAAGTTGCACAAATGTTCGTCGAAGAAAAAGAAACGCCATTTGACTGATAGCGTGTATTGCCGGTGTATACATTTGTATAACGACAATTTTCTACCACGTATATTAACGGGTCAAGAGGTAAATACCTTATTCCAACGATATCACAAACAGAATGCGCAAGACAAACGTAAAGAGAAGCCTAAAAAAAAGAGACAATGCGAGTTGAGTCCTTATGAAAGGTTTATATTGTTTGAAAGAAGTGCAGGAATACGGAATAAAGAAACTGCTACTTCGTCCAATTTCATTTCTGAAGAAAACGAGGAAATACCCGCTTGTACATCCACACGAATTGTTTCTCAAGAACAAAGCGAGAAAATAATTGGTTGTCCATCTACCGAAAATATTAGTCAAGAACCGAAGAAGAAAATCCCGAATTGTACGTCCGGTGAAAATGTTATTCAAGAACAAAGCAGAAAAATACCTACTCCAATAGACACTCCAAATGTTACCGAGATACAAGGCGTGAACGTACTGACTTGTACATCCACTAAAGAACAAGGTAAGAAAATACCTGTTCAGATATTTACTGAAAATATTGTTCAAGAACAAAACAAGGAAGTACCGATCTGGTCATCTCCTGAAAATGTTATTTACACAACTACGGAAAATGTTGTTCAGAAACAAAACAAGAACATACCTGTTTGGACAACTACTGGAATGGCTTCGACATCTGCTAATGTTCAATGCAACGATACGTTTAGTGTATGTTCTGCGGAAGAAAGCAATCGGATTCATCCCGTAGAACATGTACAAGTAAAAAATACGATAAAGCAGGGTCACGAGTCAAATTTAATTGTTATACCTTTAAAGAAACCTACAAAATCAGATATAATATTACAGCAGTCTGACAATAATTCTGAAACAAACACAGAATCCGCAAAAGATAATAATATACCACAAGCATCTACTTCGAAAAAAGGCACTGTTGTGTTTGATACAGCTTCACAAAAAGGAACTGGTATGCTCGAGACAGTTCCAAAGAAAAAGAGGAGAAAACGAGGAAAATCTGAAAATAATACGGAAGTTGCAAAAAAAGAGGAGACAAATATTAATATGTCTATAGAAAATAGAGCTCAGAAGGTAATAAATGAAGCGCTTCAATTCAATTTACCGTATATGAACAATGCCGCAGAAGAGGTAAGGAAACGAATAAATGATAAAACTATTAAACAAGAACAAATAGATGTACTACAAAGACTAATCAATTTAGAAAAAGACCATCGGCAGTACGTGAGTTCCTTTTATAGTTATTTTAAATGAATTTTCTTTTTTTTTTGAAGAAATTATTTTAATTTCTTCTGCGAAAACTGTGTATAAAAGTAAAAGGGGGATATTATACGCATAGATTATTAAAAATTATGTAAAGTAAGTTATAAAAGACGGAACGTTTATGAAAATATAAACGAATTACGTGAAGTAGACATCTTTATGTGTAATACTTATTGTGCATCTAAGTAAATAGTATCCGCAGTTGCGAAGATGAGGAAACATTATTATTTACGAAATACAAAAATATAATTGTATCTTGCATCGTCGTTACAGAGCGATCGAGTTGATGGTTTTTATTGATTATAAAATACTGATAACATTAGGTATAATAAAAAAAAAAACGGACCACTGTGTACGTATTGCATCCCTAAAAGAAAAGTGAAGTTAATGAAAACTTTATGTACATATAGTAAGTTGAAGACAGATTGGAAATTACTTGTCTTACTAAGCTGCATTGATATACACTATGTGTATACCGATATCGCACGAATATCGAGATAATATTAATTTTGTAATCTAGTATTGTAATAAGTACATTTACTGACTGTTATTAACATCAACTTGAAAAATTGAACAACACATCCTCGTAGTATGTTTTAGCATCCATTCAATATCTTTTGCTACTATAGTTAACGAAGGAAATAAAAAGATTGTTGTTTACAATTAAGTCGTATAATCTTTATATATTATCCTTTAAAATATAATATTTGTGTACTATGCTACCATTAATAAAAATCTTTTAGTTAACATTCGAGGTATTAAATTTGATACAAAAGACATATTTAAGTTACAAGTTAAACGTATTTCCACTTATTCAGTCGTTAAAAGATTTTCTGTTTTATTACGTAGCCCAACATTCACAAAATCGTTTACAACCATATGTACATACTCTTACTATATTAAAACATATGCGATTAAGAAATGATTCATAATAAAATTAATGTCATTCAAAATAATATATATTTTCATTATTTCTTCATCGGCGGCGGCCCTCCCATAGGCGGTGGTGGTCCATTCATAGGTGGTCTCATCGGGCCCATAGGTCCCATAGGACCCATCATTGGTCCCATCGGTCCCATAGGACCCATCATAGGCGGTCTCATACCCATCATCGGAGGTATAGGTCCATGTGGCCCCATCATCATTGGACCTCCTGGACCCATTGGTCCACCGGGATGCATCCCGGGTGGTGGCATCATTCCCGGGGGTCCTTGAGGCGGTACCCCAGGTCTAGGTCCAAGACTCGAAGGCGGTGGTATCGCGGCTCCTTTATTCGCCGCGAATGGATTCGATGCAATTTTTCCAGCTTTGAACGCTGCAGTTGTTGCGTCTATCAAATTTTGTGCTTGTTCTTCCATCCATTTCTGATAAAAATACTTGACATTGTCTTTGTGTTTACGACCCTGACAGTGGGTCTTTCGTACACTCGGCGAATCGTGTGTTAAGTAGGTATCACAGTAATCACAATAATATTTTGGCATTGTTTGCGGGATACTGCTAACAAAGATACTCGAAACTTTTTGTAATAACTCTCACGGTCGTTGGCAAGCTATTTTCATTTATGGAGTTTGTATAACAACATATAACCCCGAATCATGTGCGCGTGCATCTCTGTTCGCAATGTATACAGGTTCAAGCTTGTTACCATAGAGCCACAGAGTTACATAGACTGCTTAACTAGAGGCGAAACTGTAATGCTTTTTGGGAAGCCAATTACTAGCACGCATGCGCAGATTTTTATTTCTACGATTACATGTCTGTATATAATCCATGATAATCCAAGAAAACCGGCGTTAGGTTTGAAAAGCCCTCCTTTTTAATAATTATCTACTATTTTCAGGATTGATAACAAGATCTTTTTTGATAATAGGTATTTAACGATGATTTTTAGGATTTGGAAAGAACTTTCTATGCCGCCTACCTAAGAATCCTACCTTAGCTATGAACCATCAGCCAATCAAAATAAAGAAAACTTTTACATCGACATTCGCTAACGAATCAAGTTGCGGCAGGAGCTGTGCAGAAGTAGAAAAAGTACAAAGACCTTTAACATCGTCAATTTAGATATAATATAAAATGAATTAGTAAATATATTCAATTCTTTCAATAATTGTCATTTCAATTTCTGACTTATCCAAACGTTTTCAATATTAACACCAATGACAATATTAATACTTACAATAAAAGAATTGAAAACCACAGCATCCAGATAATAGAAAATTTAAATATTTACAAAGAATATACCAGAATAAAATGCTGTGAAGAATATTGACATTGAATTACAAAATCAGTAGAATTTATTGAATTATGTCAGTGTCATATCGTAGTACATTATGTAAATATAATTTTGTTTTTCTCTAAATGTGCCAAAGTTCAGTTAGATTTTTTTTTAATTAGAACACTGTGTAACTATCGCCTGCCTCTTCCTCTGCCACGTCCGCCACGACCACCCCTAGTACCACGGCCACCTCGTCCCCTACCACGTGCTGCTCCTAATAACAAATAAATGTAATGTATAACTTTATATAAATATGTACACGAAAATTCATTTGTCGATGCAAACCTCTGGCAGCTTCTTTTTTCTTAGCCTTGGCTTTTGGTGTGTCATCTATAAGTAATGTTTCCAATGGTAACGAATCTGGCAGTATATAATACCTGATATTGTTGCCTCTCAAGCTCAAGGTATCCAATTGTACGGGATCCCTATTTTTTATAGTCATTTTCACTGTTTTTAAATGTGTATTCATTGCCACGTCCACACCTTGAAAAAAATATTCAAAATGCGTCAATAATACGAAAGAATTAAACTATACATATACAATAATGTATACATTATTAATAACGTATAAATATTATACATTCAAACAATATTTTATATTTGTTTATCTTATATTATAAATGATCTAAAAAGATCTATCAAGTGTGCAGTAACGCTGCGACAAAATTAACTATCATTGTCCTCGCTTCTGTTTGCTAAATGAAAAGTTTTTATTAAACATGTATACATGTCATAAATAATAGCAAACCGTATAGGTTATGTTGACATACCGGTAATAGTGCCGTGTACCTGAGTTCCATTCTTCAATTCTATTGTTACAGTCTCGTGACTGAGTTTCATTAAAAACCTGAAATGATTTGTTCATATTAAAAATTGATAGCATCAAATTGATATGAACTGCGTGCTACAAGAATCAACTTTTACACAAATAAAATATATTTACACACTGCGCTTATTTGTATAAATTCATTATTCTCTTTAGTTTACATACCTTACTAGCTTCATATTATTATTTTATTTTATATTTCCGGATTTATGTACTTATAGTTCAACCGAAAACCATAACCTCTTTTCTATCTGTTAAATTGCATACAACGCTATATTATTGTGTTCCAAAACACATTGGAGAACTATAACTGTAATGGCTTCTCTACTCTTGCACACCTCCAGGGCCGCAGCTTGATCCGTTAGCGAAGGTCAATGCAAAAGTTTTCTTCGCTTTGATTAGCTGATGATTTATTGTTCGTACAAGATCCACTGCAGATTGGGTGTGCAATAAAATAATGGTTAAGCACATATCAGCTTTGGGATTAAGAAAAACGTGCAAGGGTAGATCCCATTGCTGCGTTTAGCTGTTTTGAAACATTTCAGAATGTCTCATCGAATGAGACACTTCATTTGTTACGAGGGACAAATAAACTGAAATCTTATAGGACAATTACACAGTCAGAGCATTTAATTGGTTGAATGCAATTACACGATGAAATGTTTAAAAAACAACCTATTTAAAACTGTTTAAAAAACAACCTATTTAAAACTGTTTAAAAAACAACCTTGTAATAAAGATAGTGAAAAGCTCTATTTACAATGATTACATGTTGAAGACATTTGCGATAAACTATTTCGTAGGGTTAGCAAAAGAGAAGAATCTAATTTCATAATACGAGAGCTGAATAATTATCGATTTAATATTTGAACCAGAGATTATAAAGAAATTTTTAGAAGCGGTTTAGTATAATCACTTTAACTTACAAACTCCTATACAATATATATTGTTTTATTGTTCTAACATTTGCATTGTATAAAGAAGAAACTTTGTACTACATTCGAGTATACCTTTCACTGATGTAAATAAGAAATAATGAAAAAACTACGAATAAAATCATTTAAAAAGGATTGTATTCTGTATAACTTATAGTAACATAATGTTGTGTCAAATTATAGTACACGACTGTGACGCTTTCGCATTGATCAGTTTTAAAATAGTTTTCATCCTTCCTGTTGATCCTACATCATAACTTTGCGGAAATCCTATGTCCTCTGGTCTATTATACAAACGTTGCATACACTGTTCCCACCTGACTGGCGAAACAATTTGCTTACATATGAATTTCTTTGCAAACCTTAAGTTTGAATAGGGTTGTCCAACGTAATTTGAATATACTAAACATCTAGGTTCATTTACTGTGATCGATTCCAATATCTTTCCAACAGACTTCAAAGCAGGTTCCATAAGGGGCGTGTGAAACGCACCCGATACAGGCAATCTAGTTATATTAGTCAAACCAAATTTCTCTTTGTTTTTTTCAATATAGTCTAATGCTTCTACATTGCCTGCTAATATTTTCTTCTCTGTGCACAGATAGATCGCAGTTCTGAAGCAAATTAATGATATTATGTACTTTACATTTTTATCTATTAATCATTACTTAAATTTCATAAAAGTATTTTACCGGCACACAGGTTCTTCGACGCCCACGTCCATTGCCCATTTCGTTGCTTCTGTACAAGCTTTAGAAACCTCTGCCATTGGTGTGCAAGTAACGGACATCATTCCTTGGCGTACTCTATCCGAAGCAAATTGCATAGCTTTTCCTCTGACACGAGTCAATCTAATTCCATCTTCGAACGATAGAACGCCGGCCAAAATCAAAGACGTTATTTCTCCCACACTGTAACCAGCGGTAGCAACGCAGGTTTCAAATACGCTAGGTCTTTCCTCGCGAAGTCTTTCTAAAGCAGCCAACGACGAGACGACCGTCGCCGCTTGATTAAATTCTGTTCTGTTCAGTTTATCTGATGGTCCGTTTAAACAAATTTTTAACAAATCATAATCGAGTATCTCGTTTGCAATTTCAAATAGCTCTTTCACAGCAGGAAAACGCATGTATTGGTTTATCATGCCAACTTTAATTACACCCTGACCGGGAAACAATATAATCGAGGTATTTCTTGGATCTATCCTCGGCTTTTTCCTATCTGGAACTGGAACATCTTCAGGATACGGTGTTGTAACCCAATTAGTATCGCCAGACTTGCTGTACGTTGCAGATTCATTGAGCAGATGACTAACTTTTTCAGTATCATAGGTAGATTCGGTATCGTTTGCAGATTCCTTGGCTGATTCTGTACTACCATCCTTATCCTTAATTACATCACTAGAAAACCTATTGTGATAACCTAACCAAATATTTTTTGGCAACGAGAGATATATTCTGCTAAATAGTGTTCGCTGAATCATTTTCATTAACAATGAAAATCTTCGAATATTCCCTAAATGATTATAAAATAGCACGTTATCATTTAAAAGTAAAAAAAGATAACTTGTGTAAATTAACTGTAACTCACGTGTAAAAAGATACCGACATGGACTTCAAAATTGAAATTTCTACTTAAATGATTAAAAGAACAGCATAAGTCTCCAATGCAAATGAAATCAGTGTACATACATATCTGTGCAGATTTTTAATTGAAATATCATATATAAATGTCATACGATGTTAAGTCTACATAAAAAAATAGTTTAAATAGATGCTTACAAATTTAAACATTGATTTGTTTAAAATTTGTTATTCTTTGGATATTATTGCAACAATGTAAAATAAATTAATGACATCATCGAAGACATTGCACAAACAATTGTTTAATATATCCCATCTTTCTATCATGAATGTTTGGGCATTGATAAATAATTATGTGAATGCTTCCCAAAGATCCTTATTGTAACTAGAACGGATTGGACCATATCCCTAGCCGTTCACGATCTCAAATATTGCATGCAGAATAAAATAAAATTTATTTATTTATTTAAAATATGCAGATGATAATAATTTAAAGAAAGATTATTTGTCAAACGAAGCGTAAATAAGACAAGAATATATAAAAAGTTATTAATAAAAACATTTTAGGAAATTCGTTTATATTTATCTATTATTACTTTACATTGTTATATACACTTTTTATGTGTTTTAACAATATATTTAGCTTGTATAGCATGTTGCTGTGAAAATAAAATCCGTCGACTATGATACAACTTCGGTACGAACATTTTCGAACATTAAAGACATGCACCCAAAATGAGGTTGATCGGTCGGCCATCTGCTGATGTTGCAGCCAAAGCCACGTCATATTTTGTATGCTTTGCCGAGTTAGGTCTGTGAAGTCTTTACTTTCGTAGGAAAAATACCTTTGTGTAACTGAAAATATGAACATATTTCGACTATTAGGCGATTTATCGCATATCCTCGCGATCATCATTCTTCTACTTAAAATATGGAAGACACGGAGTTGTGCCGGTATTTGAAACTTTGAATCTGATACTATTTACACCTTTGCTAGACATTAATATATATCCTTTTCTTTGATAAACAACTCTTTCTACGTAATCAACATTTTTTTCATCTTACAGGTATTAGTGGCAAATCGCAAATCTTATTTGCAATTGTATATACAATGCGTTACCTAGATTTGATGACAACATACATTTCAGCGTACAATACATTTATGAAAATCATTTTTATAGCCACTTCCTACGCTACAGTGTTTTTAATGTATATGAAATTCAAAGCAACATACGACCATAACCACGACACATTTAGGTATGCTTTTTTATTTATTATAGTTGTCTTGTATTACTTTTTTGTTACGCTATGTTACCATTTTACCGATTGCTTTCAGAATCGAGTTTTTAATTTTGCCAACATTAGTATTGGCATTGCTAATCAACCATGAATTCACTGCTGTTGAGGTTCTATGGACGTTCAGCATTTACCTAGAATCTGTAGCGATATTGCCACAATTGTTTTTGGTGTCGAAAACAGGGGAAGCGGAAAGCATTACCAGTCACTACCTCTTCGCTTTGGGCTCGTATAGAGGACTCTACTTGTTAAATTGGATGTATCGTTATTACGCAGAAAACCATTACGATCTAATTGCTATAGTTGCCGGTTTAGTACAAACAGTTCTTTATTGTGACTTTTTCTACCTCTATATTACCAAAGTACTCAAAGGCAAAAAATTACAATTACCTGCTTAGTTTTGTAAAAGTATTATTATTTGGAGAAAAAAAATAATGTAAACGCTCTTCTCGGCGGTATTATATTGAATTGAGTTTATATAAAATTTTGGCAATATATAAACAATTAAGGAATGCTGCTGTATAAAGTATCAATTTTATTAAGCACAAAGCATTCCAGTTTCTCATACTTTTGCAGAACATCGATACGTGTAACTTATTCGACTTAATTCCATACGGTTACATGTACCATTTGGAATGTTATAATTCTTACTCTGATTTCATGAAGTCAACAAATTCTTTCTTTTTTTTCAAATATATGACAGAATATGAAGTAGCTGCATATTTCACAAATTAGTGAGTAATATATCAAATACAAAACTGAGACGAAATTTATTACTGTTTCTACAATTTGTTATATTCCTTATTAATTAAAAGAATATCTATACGAATAATATATTTGAAAAACGTAATACAAAAAAGTTTTATTGATATACAAAATATTCAACCATATCGATTGGTTAACAATGCATCGTTATATATTTTGCTAAATCAGTTATGTGAACTGCTTGGTTAAGAGTTGTTGACCTGTTTGTTACATGTATAATGCCATTTTCAAGACTAGTCCTGTCAACTAAAACTACAAAAGGAACTAAGCACGCATTCACAACTTCTTCTGAGACGGTTAATATAGTATTCAGGCCCTTTGTTCTAAGCATGTTGTTTAAGTAAAGTACAAAGCGATTTAAATCATCACTTCCAGTATTTGTTTCATTCTCTGACTTTTTTATATGAATCGCAACTTTGTGTGGTGCTAATTTAGTATGTATACGCATCTTAGATGTTTCATCTATGTTATAAGCATCACATAGTAGTGCTAAGCAACCCCAATCTAAAGATACTACATGTTCGACCACGTGTACGTCGGCAAAATCTTTTTTATTATCAACCTGAAAATAAAATATTCCATATAAATGATTTTTATTTTTAAACTTTTAAGTAGATTATCGAAACTTAAGAAAAGAGGTTACCTGAGTTAATAGTTTTTCAATGTCTGTACGATAAGTTATTCTTTCTACGGCGATCGTACCAAATGGAAATTCAGCCTCTATGTATATCAAATCATAATTAATGCTTTTACTTGTTTCTGTAATTTTAAATCTAGACGGTTGCTGCGCTAATTTACGCCACCATACTTTACGTTCTTTCTGTAATTTATGATACAAACATTTAGCTTCTGTATTATTACTAAATACGGTTAGTTCTGCATTTCTGTGATGTTTCATCTGTGATGTGAGCGGCTGCATATTTTCGTTCCAAGTATTTCTTATATCTTTTATAGTAGCCAGTCCGAATGGAATTTTGCCCATTGAACTATTACTAACAAAACTGAAGGTATTAATAAATTTGTCCACTAAAAATATGTTATAAGGCGACATTGTAACGCAATGCAGAAACCAATGTTCTTCCAGATTTCTTAATAACATTCTACCCTGAGGCCCGTAAACGAGACCATTCTTTGAGAAATTGATAAAATTTGCGCTTATTTCTTTTATGATCTGAGCGGCAGTCATTATTTCGCAATACTATTCAACGGAGCTACAAAATATTCTTCTTCTAAGAGAACAGCATTCTTCAATATTGTTTCCCTCTTAATATTATGTTGCACCTTATCATCTCGCAAAGTAATTAATTTTTCTTCGAACGGAGTATACATAGGTTCGATTGTTTCATCGATGTTTGCGGTCCGTATGCATTCTGTAAAATTAATCGCTGCTTTTAATACGGAGGCACTTTGACCGTCTTTCAAATCGAGCAATGATAATTTCTCGAGTTTAACAATCGTTTCTTTATCTATATCTTTATCAGTTTCTTGTTTTGCTTTGATACGACTCGACACACAATAATTACGAGAAAGATTTAGCGCTGTACGAACATTTTTCAATTGTTGTAAGCAATAAAACATTTTCATTTATATATCAATTTATTACTCACAATACTATTATTTCTCAAATTTTTAAGTATTTATATGTTTGATTTCGACGAAGTATCGTTTACTTAGGAATCGAACAATGATAATTTCATTTAACTGTTTACACGAGGAAAACTACTTCTATTAACCTTGCGAGTATGCACATGTAACACTTAGGACCACAACAAAACCACGTGACCATCTCAGGAACGTATCACGACGTTCCAGTATTCGATAAGAAGATAACCTATTCGTTTTCGAAATAAAACGTTTTATAAGTTTTTACTTTATTATTGTAAGTAAAATGAAAGGGAAGAAAGGAAAATTATACAAAATAGTCTTCCATAAAATGTCTTGTTATTAGCAAGTATTAGAAACTAATACGATATTTTACATAGAAAAATAGAAAATGGCGGTTTAGTACGTTATTATAATGAATGGCGTTTATGTGCACAAATATTTACATCACATTTTTGCAGATTAATAGATGAAGTGTATTAATGTACAAAGAAGGGGAAAATGTTGTACATAAAGAATATTAATAATTTATGAATTAATGACACTGTTATATAATAATACTGTATTAAAAACAAAATATAGCCTTTATACCCAAAGGAATCATTTTCTTAATGGATACCGTGTGTATGTGTATACTTTTCTTATGAAAAGTATAAAAATAATTCGTAAGAATTATTTCGACTGCGTTATATATTAATTTATTTAAAATCTTTGATAACAGGAGAAATTTGAAAAGTTTAACATGTGCGGTTATTCCTTAAAAAAAAAAATATCGTTTATAATGTAACCAAAGAAAATGCATTTCCGTTGCAACTTTATTTAAAAAAGAAAGAACCCAGTTTTGTCTCCGAAAAGTCTTTTCAATATCACGTTTTTAAATGCAATTCTTTTAAATATGTTAAACTTCATTTTCATTTGTCTCGGCGATGGAAATTCGAATTATCTGTTGTTCTTTTATTACAGCTGTACCGTGCTGCGACTAAGTGGAAGATTTAGACTCGACGTTACCGTCAGTCATAATTAACAGATCACCTTTTAATAATCGTTCAAGACAGATGGTGCCACGGCTCGTTTTACAGAAGAAGGGATCTGTCTTTACCATCAGTTATAATAAACGTTCACCTTTTCATAATTACTCAAAGCGACGACGTTAAGTGCTCGGACTTAACTGGATAATTATTGTGATTATCTTGGGCCCGCCACTTCCGAAAAATAAATGACAGTACCGACGAGTAAACGGAGTACACTCCTGGCAAAAAGTGTACGATCAAGTATGTCGGGCATCTATTGTTACAATTACAATGAAGGTACGAATACAATAATGAAAGCATCAACTGAGAAAATTTAATCGTTTCTAACTATGCAAGACATTTGCTATCATCTTTTGTTATCGCTTGCACTGTTTAAAGTACAATTAAATATTATTTACAACGAACAAGTAAAGTGTGCGATCATTTGCGATGCATTCATCTTATTGGAGGTCTACGTACTGTAATAGTAACGATGACGATATTGAACAATTTAAAAGCATTGAAGTTTGCTCGAATTATGTGACTCTATAAATCGTGACTTCGCCGGTGACCAGCGATTCCCATGGCGTTCAATGCGTTGAAACAAGAACAATGTATAGTACACCACTGAACAGAATAGTTATCCACTTCAATTCTCTTTCTAGAGTACTATGTCAAATTCATATGACGCGTTCTCTGCCAGGCATAAAATCTTTTTCAAAAGTACGTAGACTTACGACATACTTAAGATTACAAGAGATATATTTTTTAAATAAAGATAAGCTTCTGAAATAAATAAAAAACAGTAGCAGGTTTATCCGGAACGTGTTAAATACAGATGAACTACATTAATTGTAAGATTCATTTACTCGTTAATTCCGTCCTTGAGAATCCATCTTTCTAGCAGCATCATAGTTTTGCAAAGCTGCTCTCGCCTTTATTTCGCCTTAAACTCCCTTTCACTCTATTTCAGTCACGTTCAATATGTTTCATTTCCGTTCTTGATTTACTCACGATGTTGGCGAATCATCTTATCTACGAGCAGAGCTATCAAGTGGCGCTATTGCATTTATTTCGAACCCTTAAATTCTAATCCATCATAAATATTGTACGCATCATATATCCGAGCCAAATTAATTACAACGAATTAGTCGTCGAAGCTGGATAACCATTGTCATCACTTCTTGCAAGCAAGGACTCGATGACCAATTCAGTTCGCGGTATCGGATCTGCAGCAGGTTTCTATTTGATAATGTGCAGCGTCGACGATCTGAACGAACTGCTCCTTTAATTCCCGCGCCTTCACGTAAACGTCCTCCTTCATCAGATCGTAGCACATCGCGATGAGTCCCATGCCGAGCAGCAAATAAACGAAATTGATGATCAGCTTGGTCTGGTTATCGGTAGTGTCATCGCCGTGCGTCCAACCGGGTACGAGATCGCCCATTCCAATTTTACAGAGCGATGTCACGCAGAAGTAAGCACTGTCCAAATAGTCCCATCCTTCCCACTCGGCGAACATCACCGATCCGCCCAAGACGTATCCGAAGATCACCCATAGGCAGGCGGTCGAGGGCACGGTTATCCTCTGGCCGGGCTTCTTCTTGCCGGTGCACTCGTGCAGCCAGGTGTACAGCCACCGGAACGTCTGCGCCAGCACTTTGCCCATGTTGAGGAAGTAGAGCACGTAAAGTGGTATCCCGAGGACCGCGTAGATCACGGTGACACCCTTGCCCCACGGTGTTTGGGGGACCAATGTCCCGTAACCGATCATCGTGAAGACGGACAGGCAGAACATCATCGCCGCTGGGAAAGACCATAGATTCACCGACGACAAACCGCTGCAGTTCTCCTTCTTGTAGCTGCTGGTGAAGTTCTCCTGATAATTCCGAAGTATCTCGTTGGACAGCAGATAAAACGTCGTCTTGTCGAACACGTTCACCGTCTGGTTGCTGGCCGTGCTGTACCAAAGCCTGTCCGCGTACCCTTTCCTGATCAATTCCCGAACACATACGGTCGGCGGTAGCTGGGCTTCGGACTCGATCATCCTGAAACCGAAGGCTCCGATTATTGCGTAACCGACGACCAGTCCACCGACGCCCACTTGGGTGCACATGAAGGCGACCAGTTTCCGGCAATAGTCTTTAACCCGTTCCCTCGGGTCCGGATCGGTCGACGTCGACGACGAGTCCCGGCTCCTCAGTGACGATCTTATTGGCACACGCATGATAATTCCGTGCGAACGGAGACGAAAAGCAGGCTATGGTACTTGGAACCACATGGAACTTCACGTTCGGTGATACTAAAGTTTCGGGCCGCTTTTCTATTTCTGTCGGACGATGTGCTTCGTCTCTCTTACCTTCCGTCCTTTTCTTCGTCCCCCCTTGTCTTTCTCTCTTTGTTACGCCGTGTGCTCCACCCGCCTCGTTGCCCGAGGTCAACATTTATAAATAGATTACGATTACGATTGTAATTATATTCGGTAACGAGATTACGGCCAATCGTCTCGGATTCGCGTTTCTTTTTAAATGCGGAAGTGCTTAATATTTGAATCGAACCTGCCCGAGAGTTTATCCGTTTGATCGTAATTATGCTCGAGCTGTTTCAAATCAATGTCAACCCTTCAAGTGTTGACCAAAGTGAGATAGTTATTTGAACAAAATATATACTTTTTATTTCAGTTTTATTAAGATTGCATTAAGGTCATAATTATTATAAATCGAAAAAGAATTAAAGACTTATTTTCTTGAAATCGGATATTAGATTGCAGCTGTACGAAATGTTTTCATTGTTAGAAAAATTATTTAACGTATATGAAAATTAACTAGAATTGTTTTTCTCTTTGCAGACGGTATTTTTAACGATTTTGCCGTGAAATAGGCGAAACTAAACGCACGAATTTTAGAGCGATTTAATTGCGTTCAGAGCAATTTAATTTTCGAAAACGTGGCTTTCTGCAGGTTCGACTCGAAAGGAACAGGCATGTTGCGTTTGGTACATCGTACAAGTAAGTCTAACAAGTGACTCGAATAATCCTCCTCGTGCTTAGACATCTAAAAATATCTGAATATTCCCATTCAGACGAATTTACTCGGTAGAATTTTGCAGCCTGTATTTTCGAGGCTTGCGCAAAATCAGTGAAGCTATTTTTTATTCTAACAGAATCGGTATACGATGGTAATAAACAATGGGGGACTTCTTATTAAATATTCGAGACACTTTAACGAGTATATATATCTGATAAAAAATTTTTTTTCATTCTCTTGTGGAAATTACGTATCGCAAAAATAGTTGTAACTTGAACGAAATAATTAAATATATTTTCTTTTGCATAATTTAGATGAATTAGGTATCTAAATGAAATGTCTATGAGATGAAGCAGTCGATGTTAAAATAAATACTTCGAAAGTACTTTTATTACAGAAATAAAATTTTCTCGATCTCAGCACTTCAATTATTGTTCCAATTTAAAAAATTTGTATTTTTTAGAAAAAATAAGATTCATGAAAGTCAAATACAATTTATAATAACATTTAATACTACTAATATTAATAGGAGGTATTACTTTTAAGTAACTCTAAAAATATTCCACGCTCGACAGAACTGTTTCAGTAATTCTTCATTTATTTGTTCATTAATTTCTATTATTATTTTGATTGCTGTACAGTAACCGTAGGAAGATATTAACGTATCGAATTCGCGTTCGTCGCGGTCCACGGTGTTGTATGACACCATTTGCAGCCGTTTTTGATTGCGCTTGTACGGGCGTTTATTATCAAAAAGCAACACGGTTGAAAGGTCAAAGGAATAGTGAATTGATGGCTCTTAATAGAAATAGTAACCACTATGCATCGAGCACGATGCACAAACTAAATCCCGTGCAATAGGGTCTCGCGTAATCTCGGGGTTAGCCAGTTAGATTCGCGTCGCGTACACCAGTTATATGCTTATCGTCATCACGTACGCATCATCGGATGATCGTAAGCTCTGACAGTTCTGCACTGTGATTTCGCGATGAAGAGCTCGTACATCATTTTTAGTACAATCGCAGGTAAGGAGGAACACGGCTTTTAATTATTTATTTCGCGAATTATCTGTCGTTTTGCTGTCGATGGATTCGTTTGGAAAGAAAATCGTCGCGACTCGCGTTTCATCGCGTATTCTACAAGGGAAAACGTTGATGAAATAATTTCTAACACGTGCTTGCTGTGACAAAGTGAAAATGGTTGATCACATACAAATTATTGTACAAATTATTATTGTACAAATTGTTTCGTTAATTCTTTGTGAATTATCTTCAGTCACGCGATGGTCGTTTTTACACAGTATTCGATGCTCCATCGATTTGTGATATTGAATATTGTCTCGTTTAAATATTCTTTAGTTTATTTATTTCCTTGTTTCATTTAAATATTATAAAAAAGCACACGTATCTCTCGACGTCATTTAAATTTTGTGTCTTACAATTTTCGTAAAGTTCAGTGGTTATTCAATTGTGTCTTCTCGAATATCCTGTATACTTGAACAATTATTTAATTAATTAAATAGTAGATACTAAAAATATTACAGACTGACGTTTGCAGTGAAATGAAACAAATAATCGTTCGAATATATTTAAATATTAGACAGACATAAAATGAATCTACTTTCGCGAAGAAAATATTTTAATCGTCTTCGACAGTGAATTTTTGAGTTTTCGAGTCACTTTTTGGAACTAAATTACTAATTATTATTGTTTATAATTATTTCAATCTCGTCTCTATAACATAGCAGAAACTTTGAAGAAATAGTACGAAACCAAGCGTTTCCCTCGACAGAATTAAATAAGCACAGCACATTCCAAAATGGCGGACAAATAAAGCTTGGTTCCACAAACTTTTTCGTTAATTTCCGACCAGTGTTATGAAAGAGTTCGTTCGATGCTTGGTTTTAACGCGTATAGTTTCTTTATATATAGTTTAGTTACGAAAGAAATATTTAAAAGCCATAAGAAGAATTTTAAAGTAATCATAGACAGTTCGACGTAACCCCTATTCAGCAACCGGAAGCATGTATTATGTCCATTAAAATCAGCAGGTCGTTCGAATTGTTCACTGGACGTGCATTAAGCGTAACTTAGAAAATGCCGGTGTTATTTGAGGTATATTGATTGAAAATATTCGGTGAAACTCCTAAACAGTTAGGGGACTATCTCCGGTGACGTTGACTTTCGCATAGTTTAGATCGTGATCCTGAGTATCGTATCCTAGAAATTTATAGAAAAGTTATAAATAGAGTTTGTAGAAAAGTTATAAATAAAAAGTTAATAACATAGAAAAGCATATAAGTAAAATATAATAACATAATAATATAATGATATAATATAATATAATAAATAAAATATAATAATATAAAATATAATAATAATATTCAGTGTGTCGCATCTTTTATATAATAGATTGTTATCGAAATTAAAGAGAAGTCATAATTATTAAACGTATATTATTTCAGTAGGAGACTAATATTGTTAGCAACATTTTTATAAACAAAAACTATCGGCTAAAATCTTTCAGACGTGCCTCAGTAAATAAATTCATTATCGCATATAAAAATAAAGATTATCGGAGATGGGTCCTCTAAATAAGAATTTCGATGATAACGTGAAACACGTCACGGAAATTCGTCATCGTTCTATAATTCGTCATCCCGCAACGTTGGCGTAGCTTAAAGCGTGACAGAAATGCGATAAATATAAAACTTTTCCGTGAGAAATCAATAATTATCGTGTGTCATATTTGTAAATATTTCGACACGTTTTCGGACATGTCTGCTTGACTGAGATGTCCGATAAAGAATTTTAAGCACTGTAGTACCATAAAGACGAGTACTATCTTTTGGTAAGTCTTATTCAATTTTCACAGCGTATTTTTTTATTCACAATATAACGTTAGTCTCATATTGTATTTAGAAAAAGTTCAAATTAAAATATCTATGTTAACCCTTTGCGGACGAAGACTTTTTCGGCCGAGTAAAGTGGCAAATTAATTTTTAATTTTTTTTAATTATTTTAATTTTTATGTAATACCAATATAATTTATATACAATTAATTTGGCGTCTAGAAGCCGCCTCTCGTCCGCAAAGGGTTAATTTGTAAAAACTCGGTCCTGATTTTATTTTATAAATTGGAATTTGTTTCAGGTTTATTCACGGTTGCAGAATCGAGTGACTGGGGTTATTGGGGAGATCATGGTAACTATATCGTTTTAAAATCAATCTTGAGTTAAAAACCACGATTAAAGTTAATTAAACGTTCTCACGAAGTGCATTAAATTATTAAATTACCTAGCAATATTATTTGTCACTAGTCTATCATTCTTATCTGTCTCAACAGCTAATAACAATACCTCGACGAACTTTTCATTGATGGATTGACATTTGGTACCATAACTTCATAGTTCTTGACAATTCAGCTTTATAGATCTCAATTACCATTGCGAATACTTACTATCAGTAATTACTTACTATCAAAACAAATACTGGTGACAGAGCTAAGATACCGCGTCGATTGTAGCAAGATAACAAAAATTCTTTTGATAATTCGCTGAATGTACAATCTAGATATACGATCAAGTGCCCTTCTTGTGTTAAGTGTAATTTTTCAAGTACCCTTTTGTTCTCCGTTTAGACCCGGCGCATTGGCCAGGATTATGCGCGACTGGAAAGCAACAGTCGCCGATAGATATTTCCAGCAAGTCCCTCGTGAGAAAAGACTTCTGCGAGCTGACGTTCCGGAATTACGAGGACACGTATAACGCGGATATCGTTAACAATGGTCACTCCGGTAGGTGCCGAAACGATGTATAGAAATATGTTTGCCGGCGAGAGATAACAATTAAATGATCGAGCAAAGATGGCGCGTGGTAAACGCTCCCTGGTTATTTGCGTAGAAGGTTCACTCCACCAAAATTCAATTATAAATTCATTTCCGCTATAAACGCATAAACTCCATAGTCTGCTCGAAGAACTTTAAAGGAGTAAGTAAAAAATTATATGTTCGTTTTTTCTGTTTCAGTACAACTGAATTTTGATAGGAGGCCTATGTTCCTTTCAGGAGGTGGTTTGCCATCGACGTACGTGTTGGAGCAAATACATTTTCACTGGCCCGCCGAGCACACCGTGAACGGTGAGCGCGATGCATTGGAAGTGCACTTCGTCCATTACGAACTGTCGTACCTAAACGTTGCCCAGGCTTCGCAGCACAAGGATGGTATCGTCGTCGTCGCAACCTTGTACGAGGTATAGTTAATACAAGGTTTAATTTGATACTCAATACAAGGTTTTAACAAATTAAAACCTGTTGTAGTTAGTATAGAAGCGATATAAATCATAGGTCAAGAGGTGAAGTCTTTACGGTTTTAACAATTTCAAAATAGATAACGTGGAACCGACCTCTCAAATTGCAACTCCAGTTTGTAAGCGTTAATTTTTGCTAAAATAATATTTATATAATTGACAGAAAGGTATGCTGTGTTACAGTTGAGCGAGAAAACCAACAAGGATATAATTAACATTTTAAAAGCGGTATACGCATCTCCAGCTTATGATCCGGATGCAAAACCAGAGACTGCCAAGGTGGTTCCGTCGTCTCTTCTGCCAAAGAATCATTCTACCTTTTACCGTTACAATGGATCTTTGACTACTCCGGATTGTCTGGAGTCTGTTACATGGGTGATTTTCACCGAGAAGCTTACGCTATCGAAGACACAGGTCGGTATAATTAATTACTAATAACGAGATGACAGGTTACCAATAGATAACATCTAACGTGTCATGTGTCACTCAATGGAAGATAATAATATATATCATTATCTTTTCTTTTTAATTCCGTTATTTAAAGTCGTATCAACCTCTTATATCAATATCTTGTCGGGTAAACATTAGCAAGATTTATTTTAAAACTACTTATCTAGTCACTCAAAGATAAATACATGTTTCGTGTAAAAAGTTCTTATTTTTTATCACGATATAGATATTACTAGATAGGGATTACGTTCATGTTTATTCGTTTACAAAATTATTGTTAAATAATTTCTATCGTTCTAACACGAATATTATAATTTGACAAGTAAACCGAAGAAAAAAGAAATTAGCAATGGGTCAGCGTTTAAAAATGGCATCACAACAGTTTCCAACTGTACTGAAAAACGGCACGCGTGCAAAGACTATCGAAATAGGATCGACATGAATTTTTTATGGCAACCTATTTTCAGATTTAGTAGGCGAGAAACATCGACGATGAAATTCGAAGCTCGCTTTTGAATTCTCTTATTTTAAACTATTTATATATAAATACTTTATAGCACTTGCGCGTGCGATAATTCGATGTGAGAAAATAATTAAAAGCGGTATCTAACCATTAAAATTAGTATTATAGGCATGATCTCAGTGCAGAGAAATTATTACGGCCACTGTAGTATATCGTATCTATAGTGTAGTTACATCGGTGGTTCACTTGCCTCGACAGAAATTGCTGAAAGTGAACGCGGGCTTGTTTATACAACACTCTTCGCATAGCACTAAACACCTTGTATACACCGCTTATTTTGAATGGGGGCTAACACTGGTCTATTTGCGCAACGAGGAATTTTACCGTTTAAATTTAACCCTTTCGCATTGAAATCGCCGGCACTGGTTTCGTGCGCGCTGTTTCCAGAATACTTCTATGTACAGTATTCATTATTAGCATACGAAAATATACACTTTTTAGATATTTTCAAAATTGTTCTTTATTGATAATTCCAGCGATTTAATTATTTATATCGATGATTTCAAGTCAGCGTTCTTAGTTAAATTATACGCTTACAGCGAGTCCCAAAATTATTGAAATATTTGTAAAAAAAGTGTCGATTCAAATGTTAGCAAAAGTATCTTTCAAAGTTTGTTTGAATTTTCTTTTCGTAATTAATGAAAACGCACCCAAGGTGTTGCCACTTTCGATACGAGAAGATTTCTCTTTGTTGCGAAACGAAGCGTATAATATACGACGAGGAAAAGCAAAATTAACATATATTTTGTTTCTTTATAGTTGGGCGTTTTTAAAAGTGTACAGTCGAAGAACGGCACCCTGAGCTTCAATTACAGGCCGACCCAGAGCCTCGGAGACAGAAAAGTTTATCTCCGTGGTATCGATTCCTCCGTCGCAACGCCCACGTCGAATTTAATGTTCACGCTGTTTAGTTTTATGCTCATCAAACTGTTGTGCTCGTAACGAAACGTATCTCCGTATCCGGATTCCGTCGTGTATTGTTATCAAATTATCTGCAAGTTGAACTCGTGTCAATTGTCTAACGCATTCGGAAGCGCGATCTCTGCATGTTATAGTCGAATCATCGTCCGGACAATGCTTGTGCGACCGTTCGGGTGAATTTTACTCAGATGTTTTACCCATTATACAAAATTTTACATTTATAAATAAAATTTTACATGCGTAGCTCATACATGTTACTATTTATACACTTACGAAGTAATTCCTAAATGAAATCAGCGCGTGACCGAGGATTAACCGAAGTATTATCAATCCCTTGCCGTAATTTAACGAGTCGGACTCGCGATTGAGATTTATAACAATAAGCAATTTTACATCTTATGGTAAAAATATTACTTCTACGATTTATGTCAAAATGCTTATGATAACGTATATGTAAATGTTGCACGCTTTAGGATAATTGAAGAACAATTACCAAGAAAACTACACTCAGTATAATTGACAAAACGCATAACAAAATTTATCTTTGAAATATATATTGACGCAACTAAGTGGTTAAGTAGGAATCAAATTTTATTCTCTTGTCACCAATATTTAAACATTCGAGTAGACGCAAGCACACGATAAATATAAAATTCCTTTTTCTTCGAAGAAATTAGTGCGATCCAAAACAATTCTAATTAATAATGAGCAATTGTAAAGAAAATGGTACGGCAAGGGGTTAATCATGGACAAGAGAATATCGTAGTAACAATTACTTACCCGGTAAGACAAGAGTAAATGAAACAAATGCGTGTTATATCACAAACAGCCCGGAATATTGTCGTTTCTTTCGCGACGATTTGTTTTTGCACTGCACCGTCTTTCCGCGGCTGTGTTTCTTGCTTTTTTGATCGTACTCGTTTTGGCATCCATTAGCGAGGAATTCGATGCTGACGCCGTGGTCGTTGTCGTTCTCATTCTCGACAATGTTACGAACATTCACGCTGTACATGCATTCCCTTCGAAGATGTATGTCGTGGTGCGGTGTCTGCAAACAATCGAATACAAGTAATAATACAAGTAATTCTTTAGTATAGAGATAAATTAAGTAATAACCAAAGTATCGAGATAAATGAGATTAATTAATGATACGATGACTTTTTAGCAATATAACAATTTGTTAAACTCTTTCTTTCGTCGAAAAGACAGATGGTTCCAACGAGCGCTATTTTTCATGACGCAACAGTTGTTGCTAGACTTTTAGTATCTACGAATGGATTCTTTATTGCTTTTTTTATCACCCACCGGGATCACTGATTATACCAATCCAAATATTTCGTTCATTTTTCTTCCTGTTCATTATCGTTTACAAATTCTAGCTCGCGACATTCGTGCGAAGCTTCGTTGAGAAGGTTTTCGTTGATGCATCAAAGAGTCTAAATAAAGTCCAATCTTGGACCATCTCATCCTATTATTTCCTTAGACGCCTTATATTGACGAGGGACAATCTTCTCAAGACAATACCTGAACAACTTTCCAGAACGTTTGCTTCTGCAGTTGATGCTTCTCGTAGGACGACGGGCAGGACTCCTCTCGCCAAGAAACGTTGTACGCTTTCACCTGGTGGTGCATCGGCCAGACCAATCGCGCCCTGACCTCCCCGCATTGACAAATCATGCGTCGCAGCTGAAGGCTGGTCTGATTCGGTTCGCACCTGCGAGAACGTCTCTCTCGGTCGGCTTCAATGAAAGGGCACCTCTTCGTTTGTTATCCTGATTTTTATTAATCTCGGTGGAGACGTTTACCAGAGGTATCGGAGAACAATCGCGCGTCATTCAAACAGTCTTACCATATACCATGTAATCCGTGCTATTGAAGACCTTCGACGATTTTCGCGACACCAGCCGACGGCCCCCGTACAACGCGACAGCTTGCACCTGTAGAAAGTACTGATAGTTCAGTTCCAAATCCTTCAGTTCGTAACAGGTCTTATCCTGGAAATCAAACGAACGAGAGCTGAATTTTCTTGTCTCGGTTTCCACGGAGAACTGTTTCACGATTCGCTTCCAATGTTAATATACGATTTTCCAATAAGGACGGGTCGATGTTGACAGTCTGTAGCAGCCATGTTGTTTCGAATGCGTCGATTAAATCTGTCGTATACGCGACAATAGCAATTGCAATCTATAATGATCGGTATACGTTAAATAATTTTTCACATTATTATGGATCTTATTTTTTTAATTAATCTTTCTATTAACTCCTTTTCGAGTTAAATAACATTTCTTAAAAATTCTTAAACCGCGGATTCTATGCATTCGTCGAAAGCATTACAAGAATTTAAATAACGTTAAAAATGTTACGTTGTACATCTTCGCTATTAATTTCAGCACGAGAATTCAATATAATTTTCTTCGGATTCAAACTATTGCGTTACATCATTATTATCGTCGAAGTGAAATTGAACTTTCAAATTGAACTTTCAATTATAACTTTGCAATAGGTTCATCGATTTCATCGATATTAACCTTTCAGCTGCGTACGAAGTAAGCGGGAATTTTATCTCTTATAATAAAAATATTTCTCCTACGATTTATGTGAAAATGTTTATGGTAACATAGTCACAAATTTCGCAGGCTTCAGAAGAATTGTCAGAAAGATTATACACAGTATGATCGATAACAAAATTTATCTTATTATGGTTGGATCGTGGAAATTGACAAAGTCGTCTGACCATTGGAGACGAAACGCAACAGTCGTTGCTCGAATATAAATCAAAGACAACTCACTTTTAATATGGTCCGATGATAAACGAGAAGTGAATTGTTGGTCGGTCCATGAACGAGCCGGCTCCAAAATACTTTATAGAAAGTAATTGGCACATCCGAGGCCGGTTTCCCCCATCTGAGCATGACACGTAATTTTCCGCCGATTAGACGCGCGCCGGATAACGTTAAGTTCTGCGGCTCTTTGGGACTCCGTGGCTCTGGAAACAATAAATTATCATCCTACTCTTTCCAAGGCAATGCGACAAACGATAAAAGGAAGGCCGACGCGCAAACGGAATGCAAAATGATTTCCCTGCATCATTTATCCGTCGATCGGTCTCGTTTGAATAATTTCATATTTTTTGACGACATCGACGTCTCAACAATAATGATTTGTTGTCGTACGCGGGCTCGCCGTCGTCTCTCATCAGGCCAACGATCAATGGGGAAAAGAACACAGGGACCGGTAATTGCACGACAAACGATCGACAATTACAGCGGAAAAAACGGTAATGGCCCTTTGCGCGCGCACACGAAGAACGGCGCCCATTGGCGGAGGAAAGCCGAGGAAAGTTGATAAAGGAAACCCGTGGATCGCGAACGGAACGATATTATCGGCGATAGTGATGGAATGCTTTCTGCTCGTGATGCGAGATTTGCATTCGTATCTGAATCCTGAAGGATGAGCGATGCTCGCTACGGAGGATACTTCTCCTTTTTCTGCCGAAGACCTGTTCGTATCGGTAAGCAAGCCAACATCTGAAACCTTCGATTCTGCAATTAATAAACTCGTATCAAACTATAGCAGCGCCAAAGCGACATTCTCTAAATCAATTCCTTTAATTTTAAAGTATCCCTTAGGAGGTCAATTTAACTCATCCGACGGATAAGTTTCTAAGCATCGATCCGCGACACCATCAGAATGAAGACGAACTTTCAAAGTTCGAATCGCTGGAACGTCCTGATGAATACGTTGTCAGGGAACTTTCTGCCAACAACGAGCGAGGAGACGAAGACGCCGGTTGTATTGAAATTATACGTGGCCATGATTTGGACGATCGAGCTGACTTATCTCGGCGCTTGTACCGCCGGCATGTTCTACGTGCCGATGGAAAAGGCGCTTAGGGACGGCACGGTGAACTTCGTGGTTACGTTCGACGTATTTTTCTTCCTGCCGATCCTGTACAGCAACAAGGACACGCTGCAAGGATTGATCGGTACGCTGAACAAGATTTTCGCTACAGAGGGTAGCATGCTCGCGACCACGGTTACCCAGTTGCTGGCGCCGCTGATGAGAGTACAGAAGATTTATATAATCGGCAGCGGGACCGCGCTTCTCGCGTGGACCACGTTGCCACTCGTCGCTCTGTTTTATAAGAAAGAGTTCTATTGCGCGGATTATCAAGTGCCGATGATTTTGGCGAAGGAGCCGTTCTCCGTTGCCGTTTTCGTCGCCGGTACCGCGCTTCAGATGATCGGCGGCCTTGTCACCTTCGTCCGTAAGGCCAGCTTGGATGTCTACACTATACACTGGATCCTGTTGATGACTGCCCAGTACAAGTACATGGAGCTGAAGTTCATAACGATACTGGATAGGGACGCCGCTTCTATGGCCAATGATGCGATCGCCGAGGAAATGAAATTGCTGACCCGGCATCACAACACTGTAGTCAAGTAGGCAATTGTTGGATCGATGAGTAAGTTCTATCGTTTGTTTTCACGCTGATATCCAATATGAAAAATTGACTGTATTGCTCTTTAAGAACGGCGATACTGTACTCAATAATAACCAGTCAGACTCGTGATGCTGCAAAGTCTACTAAATATGAACATTATTAATTTATTTTAAATTATGCTTCCTTTTTCTAGAATCATTCAGAAGTCTAACAATAAGCTTAAAACAGTAGAAATGTTAGAAATGATTTGTTGACCGATAGATTATGTCAGTATTAATAAGGATTTATCGTCAATCACCGATACATCGATAAAAAAAGAAAAACTATCTCGCGTTCGTTTATATCCTATATCAGAAGCGATTACGGCAAATCTATGTAAAATCTTTAAATAATCCTAGGAACTTAGTGTAAGAGTTAAATAAAGTGTACATAAAAATGTTAGTTAGATTAGATAAGGCGCCGTTCGAAATAGATTCGATTCGATCACTCGTCTTTAAATTAGATTAGATTAGATTAGATTTTTATTACTTAAATTAGTTTAACTCGCGAACGAATGGACGAACGTTAATCTCGCGACGAATTATGAGGAGGTACAGCTGAGATAGAAATAACGTGTAGGTAAGCATTGTTAAAGACAATTAGAGAATTAGAGGCCCGAAAGCAGAAATTGGTGAATGTTTGAATTTTTAAGTATGACATAGTGTTATCGAACAGCGTTTACAACTATGAGCTGTGATACATTTTGAAAAGGCCGTAAAATGATAACTGATATCTTAAAGTACCTGCTGAATGTATTTATACATACTGCTATTCGATATCACATTTATTTTTAATATAAGAAATTATTATCATTATTTTATCATATAAAATTGTTGCATAATTTTCTGTTATTCAAAGTTATTAAAACATGAAATAAATGCCTTGGTAACATCTTTGTCTTGCAACTAAATGCACAATAATAATTACTTTGCATGAAAATCCACAGGCTAATCGTGCTTTTATTGTATAAATAATTTCCGAAGAAATTTGTGTCTGTTTAAATGCTTTTATGCTCGTGTTGCAGAATGGCCGCCGCATTGAAGCGAATATTTTCACCGAACATCGCGGCTCTGTACATAAACAATGTTTTTCGCTTCTGTTTTTTAAGCATTATGGTGATAACGGTATATTGTATATGTACTGACAGCATAATTTTCCACAATCCGTGATCCTAATTGCTTATGTCAGATTCACGTATTATTTCTAGTCCGCGGACAGCCTGTTGAGATGTTTTATTGTATTATACACGTGCGGCGCACTGATGCAGTTGTATATGATATGCTTTTGCATTCAACATTTATTGGAGGCGGTAAGGTCTATCATTCACTTTAATTATTTGCGAATTGAGTTAATATTCAGCTTGAAGACGCACGAAACTAATTAACAATATATGGTGCAATATATAATAACAATGTTTATAATGTTTATAATATTTATAATATACCGTGTATAGTTATTATACATGGTTTTAATGGAAAAAGTATAATTAAATTAGAGTACAACAATGATGGACAACGTGTTTCATAAAAAATGGTACACGCATGACATTTCGCTGCAACGATCCGTAATGTTGATGACTCTGGCTACCAAATTGAAATGTCAATTGTCTCGATTTCGGAACATTGATCTAACGCTGCCATCGTTTATGTCGGTGAGATATAAATGCTGAATCAATAATGCAAACACCTTAAATATATTTTTTATCCTTCTAATATTATCTTTGATGTTTTAGATTCTGAACCAAGCGTACTCGGTGTGTTTGCTATTTCTAAGGTCAAGACGAGATTGAAGTATACCAAAAAATGGCAACCAGTAACCTAACAATTAGTTTCGACCTACAATTAGTTTAAATCTTACAATTTCGAACATTAGAAGCGATTTTACGTTAACGGAATAAAAATGTATACATACGTTAATCTTTGTTAATAGATGCGTTCCTTAAAAATCCATAACAGACTCGAAGCGCAGTTTCCGGAACGTTGATCATCAAATACCAAACTGTGCAGACTTACCTTTCGTTTTGAAGGGCCTGGACGGTTGCGAATACCCTCTAGAACCGTTTCCATTGATGGCCGCCACGCGAAACTGATACCAATGTCCAGTTTTCAGTCGAGCGCGAAGGGTCGCGTGCGATTTCATCGAAACGTGTCGCACCGCCCAGGAGCTTAATCTGGACTCTAAGTACCTCGGACCAAGCAGGTGTCGTTCCTCCACCAAATATCTGACATCAGTGTCCGGCGTTTCAGAGTCTCGCCAAGTGAGAACAACCAAATTGCTCTTCTGTTGACGGATCTGCAGGTTTTCCGGCACTTCTGGTAAGTCTGAAATGTATCACGAAGAAAATATAAATTTCAAACGTTTCGTAAAAATATAGAACAATTCATTATAATGGATTTGGGCTAACAGATCAATTTTTTAGCTACATTGATCAATTTTTAAGATCCTCTAAGATTTCGATAATACAAGAATCGAATTTTCCTTCGATTTAACCCTTTGCCCTCGAGCGGCGACTCTGCGGCGCCATTAAAATTGTCGCAACACGTTCCAAAATAATTTTCTCGTAAAATTATTAATTTCCAATTTTTTTAGTAAAATGGAAATACTAGAAAGCAAAAAAATTATAATATTTCAGATTTCCAGTTAAGATCGCTTCGAGCGCAAAGGGTTAATGCTTGGATGTTCACCAATTTGAAAAATTGTGATAGTCGGAATGCATGGCCAGTGATGGCATTCGCATTGGCCGACTGTTTCATTCATGGGCGACGAGCTCATTGAAGTATACACACATATAGTATACATACACATATGTATAGTTCACGCTTATAACATAGTATAATTGCGTACCAGTTCTATTGTCCAAACCGATCGGATGAACGCAAGTCACGCCGCAGTCGTGTTTGCAGCACTTCGCTAAGTCCGAACAACGGGAATCGTCTACGCAGGCTACTAAACAAGCAGCCTCGAACGGCGACAGAGACGCCTGGTCGGGGCAGTAACCAGGTTTCGTGTAATTCGAGTCCAAGCAATTTTCCATACACTATAATGAAATCAGGTTTATTAAGGTTTAGGAGAGAGACTGTACAAGATTGCGGAAGCTTACGCTTTGTTACTTTATAGAATATTGATATTAAGAGAGTTCGCAATCGTACTGACTACTACTTACTGAATATTATTATTCTATAACATATTATATGATATTAAATAATTATTACAGATACATCGATACCCTGATTTGTTTTATTTCTTTTTTTTTAATTTAATATTCTATTATTTTCGGAAAAATCCATATCAATAATAATAATAATAAGTCTGAAAGCATAAAGCTAAGAAACTAATGAAAATGTTTATACGTCCACCATTATTATACAATTTACGTCACGCAAGAATATACTTCTCAAGCGAACGATTATTACGAAAAAAAGGCGACTTCCTCCTTCAAAGGGTTAAAAACACGAATTTCTCTCTCGGACGCTTTCTCCTCAATATCTGGAGAAAGTACATAGAGAACATCCTGTACAGGCGATAAACCTCGTACATTTTATACGCGCCGATAATAAAAACCGCAGCATAATTCTTTATAATTAATTTTAATTTGTCTAAAGAGTTGCAAAACGAATCGGAGCGCGGTCTTGAATCATCAAAGGTGGTCGACGCAGCGGCAATCTCTTCCCGTTAACCCGCTACCGAAACTCGTTCTCGGTTATAAATCACGCTGGCAATAATTGTTGACGATATCGAGATACCGAAAAACAAGTTTGATTAAGTTAATTTGGATCGGCGGGGCGGCCGTAGCCGCGGCACAGCAGAGTTCTCGCGGCGTTGGCCGGACGCGCCCGGTAACCTTATTAAATGCTAAAATGTTTGGGCTGTTCGAACGACGGCAATTATTTTTTTCCTACACAGTGAATTGTCATAAAGAAGGGAAGTCGCGCAGTAAATGCCAGCGTAATTTCAAGCCGCGGTCCGGCCGCGCAACTTTTAAGAACCAAGTCGGCAATTTTACGACATAATTTAACAACCCGCATGCGTGTGCCCCTGTATATGTATTTTGTATGCACGCGCGTGTACATACATACATATATTACATATATAATATATATTATATGCATCGTACATACGTATATACATATTTTATATATGAAATATATTGTGTGCATCCTACATAAATATCTTATATATAAAATATATTGTACGCATCCTACGTATATACTATTTACTCGAGGGGGATCACATCGAGGCGTATCACTTACGAAAATTGCCAAATAATTGGACAGCGCAGCCCGTCGAAGATACGACGATTCCTCTCCTTGAGAAAAATTGTAAAAAGATTCTGCCAGTAGTCGCAGGAACCTCCTCGTTTATTATATCGTGGCGGATCGTACATTTTCTAATAGAGCAACACTATCGAGTGAAAGTAACACGTGCGAATTGCCGGTCTAAAAATATAATATTCTGGTTCGTTCGGAAGCAATGCACAAAAGCAGTGCTGCTTTGCTAATTCGATAAACGCTCGCGAATTAGACAGCGAATAAATTAGGATAATTAATGCGCTTTTTACTATTTAACGCGGCATCTATTGAGCCTTAAAAGAGACTGATGTATATAATTTTAATAACAATGATTTTTCTGTCTAATTTAAAATTTAGTCTATTTTACATTCCTATTTCTTTGTTTAATATGTATGATAATTGCGTGTTCTAGCGTTAATTCGTTCTCCCCAAGACTTTTTAATCGATCTATATTATCTGCCATGAAAATAACCAATAACATTTTAATAAATTCTGCAATTATCTCTGGCAATTTAAACCGTAAAAGTAACACGCGAGCCGAGTAACATAATCCTAGTTCATTCGTTTAGGTTTATTACTTGAAACAAGGTTTTTATGCCCTATTCGGTTATAGCACTATTAACAAGCTTCCTGTCGGGTATAGTGTTAAGCGAATGTAAGTAAAATCGTATAGATTCGAGCAGGTAATAATCGATATCCGATGCGAGTAGACTTGGAACATTTTACCTGGAAAAATAGATAATAATAATCGACGTTTATAAAATATAAAATTACATTTCACAAGATAACGGTGATTTTACGATTTTTAAAACATTTCTACTTCCGATATAATAATATATTTAATAATAAGAGACACACCGGTGTTCCAGAAAACGTTGATCGGTATTTCGGAATGCGCGATTGATTTTTTTTTCGTCGAAGTCGTACAGATCGCGTGATTGAGACAGATAGGCAAATGTGTAATCCGCCGCGGAAAGGGCAAGGCGGTAAATTAACATTTTTCGAAGTTCCTTGCGCACTGTCGTGACGAACCTCGTAAATCGTTTCGCGAGCGTGAGGACGATTCGAGTGGACGCGAAATTCAGGGACACTCGTATAATTAATCAGCGGCGGCGGACGGAAAGTGCACAAAACCTCGCCACTCAAGAGAGTTGAAGCACACACGCGCACACGCACACACGCGCCGGGTAACACAACTCCTTCTGTGACTTCGAGAACGACACAACATCGTAGTAGGCACTCACGAGGGGGGAGAACTCTGGTGTGTGTCCATCGGTAGGAACCAGTTTATACGGCGACGTTAACGAGTGCCAAATTGCCCATCAATATTTAAAATTGATCGCTACACGATCCAAATTTTGCATACCGTTCTCAAGGACGCAAACGCGCGCGAAACCAAGCGTTTTGCAAACGGACTTCTGGAGAGCAGCGCGCGCGTCTCTCACCGCTTTGTTGCAAAAGTGGCTGGAAAGTGGCAGCGCGACAAAACGGACAGCGCGGACGGTGTGCACATGCGAGAAGCGAACTATAAGTCGATGGTTTCTTTAACGCAGCAATTTGCCGAACATCAACTGCAAGTTAATAGTTATTTAATTAATTTAAATATAATTAAAGTTCTGTCATATTAGTAGACTATTAACTATTTTATGTTAATTTGGTAAAAAAATGAATTTAACAAAATTTAGTAAAAATGAATTTCGAAATCTAGTAAAAATGAATTACAAAATTTAGTAAAAACTTAGTGACACCCTTACGTGATGACCGATGCACTGATTAACCAACCTCGGTTGTTTGAACTTTGAGTTCGAAGTAGCACGGAAGTTTCGAACGGAAAATTGAGAATTGAAATGAAAAAATCGAATATCCTCGCGCGGCGTTCGCAAATTGAAATTTCGTCCGACAAACTGGACGCCAGTGAACGGTTATTATGCGGCGCGATTAATACGGCCGTATTAATCATGTAATGCATAGTTACCTCGTCGGTGTAATTTCTTCCGCAACGGGCATCGCATCTGGCAACACGTATGGCGTCATACTCCTCGATGTATCTTGTCCAGGACGCCAGGCATCCTGGCAAAAGCAACCACCAAGGCCACAATTCTACGCAAAGGAATTTAATCGGATTAACTATGCGTTTAACAACACAAATATAAATTGCGCTCTCTTTCGCTTTCGCGCCGCCGATTTTTCGTCGCTTCGCTCGCCGAGGATGGAAGCCAGATCTCGGACGTTTGATCGGGTTATTTGCCACGCGCGCGCGCGCGGCTACCAACCAGACATCGAAAATTGCTTCTACGGCGCGGTAATGGAATGAGCATAAATGTCATAGATTTTTACGCGCGATGCGATCCAAGTTGTAAAAAGATTCTTTCATCGATGAAAATGTCACAGCCGGCCGCGATAGATCTGGTTCTGGATCACGCACTCGAACGGCCTGCACGAAACACAAGGCGTTGATTAATGCGCGAAACTTTACTGGCACACCGTTCTTGCGTCGCGTTAGATTTTCAATCGCATAACTCGGGACCATTGGCCACGTTTGTTTATCGCAAACGCGGGGATTCGAGGACGTGAGCGCGGCCACAATGGCCGCGATCGTCAAAATAAAGCGGAAAATAATCCGTGACACGGATTCAAAATAACGGGCTGGAACGTTCTCCGAAATCGAACTTTCCTGAAGCTTGACTTTAAACAAATTCTCATTTTTTATCGACCAGTTCTTAAACGATTGTTGAACAGAAACAATTCTAAGACATCTATTCGCCATAAATTCATAAACATTCAGAATTCCCTAAAACCGAGACTTTTTTCCATTTCGTAATTTATGGATTTATTGTACATGGAAATTAACATTTTGTTGAAGATTAATTATATTGTCATAACAATGTTTGCTAGGAATTTTAGTCGATGTAAGAGATTCTTCTGTTCTTTGGACAATAAATTTACGAATAAATTTAATATAATATATATATTACTATATTAAATATTAATACTATTAATACAATTAATATGGTATCGATTTAATATAATATATAAACTTGATTACGAAATCGAAGGAAATTCCATTCTACAGAACCAATATCTCGATACTATTCAGCGAGTTATTTTGCCAATCGCAAATATTGTGGCTCCGCGTTTCGAATAGTTACTGTTCTCTTCGCCGCGTGTTTCTGCGACTCGGTTAATTGTTACAATCCGAGCTTCTTCGAGATTCGATGAAATCGTGCCAACCGTGATTTCAATCGATACATCGACGAACGTATTTACATCGAAATCCCAGCGACGTGATTCCAGCATCGTAGAACAAATTGAATCATGATTCGAAATATCAGAGGTTAAATTGATTTACTAACTGTAGCTGTCGGTCCGAGGAAAGAGGAATGTCTAGTAACGTTGAAAATTATGACAGGATCCAATTGCCACGAATTAGTGTGCAGCTGGCTAAATTGTTGCACACCAAAATTACGTGAAACACTCTCCTTCCAATCAACCGCGTGAATCGCTCGGATCGTAAAATATTCGAAGTAACTTCGTTGTTTGCCACGCAATTTATACACTTGTATAAACAATTATGTTGCTATAATTAACATGCTAAAAAGTTGGAAACGATGTCTTTTTTCCTTCAAAAGGATATATAAATAAATTTCGTTTGATGTTAACACTTTGTTCGCCGAGTTGACGATGTTAAACAAATTATTCGCAACTTCTGTTAATTTCTGTCGGATCCAAAAAATTAACTGAATCGATATACAATGTCAATCTTTCACTTTAACCCTAGACCTACGAAAAATTAGTTTTTATTATTTTTATTATAAAGCGTGCATTAAGTTGTTCTATCACCAGCTACGAAAGAGTTGCTACTATTTCAACGATTGTTTAGCGTTAGAATATTAATAACGTCAAGCCGAATATTGGTACAAAGGCACGCGAACGAATCGCGCGACGATACAGAAGATGTTTATTTGAACGGTTCGCTTAATTCGAACTCGTTTATTAACGGCGAGCCGCTGTTGGTACGTACTTTTCAGAATGTCGGATCTTGGTGGATGAACGCGTGATTTGACAGCGCGCAGCCTATGGGCACCAAGCGGTGACATGCCGGGGGGTAGGAAAAGACTTCCCCGTGTGTGCGTCGAAACGAAGAGGAAACCGGGAATCAGCAGGCGCCGGAAGCGGCGTGTCCTCCCAGACGTGGTTCCTTACGTCGTCGTCTGCGAAGCGCGGCCACAAGGCGTTTTCTCGCGCGATCGAATTGCACGCGAACCGGCTAAAATCGGAGACGGAACGATCGCGGCGAACCGTTCGAACTGGGATCGGGAGCTTACTTTTCTGTAACGGGGGCCGCTCCTCTCCCTGGTTCGCCGGCACTTCTCCTACTACTCCCCGACCCACGCCATTCGTTTCCACCACCCTGCTTCTGGCCTCTGCTACCCATCTCAATGATCGAATCATTAAGTTCGGAAAGGGTCCTGTCTGCGCGCACGGTGGCTAACTTCAACAATCCACCTGCAGAACAATATCAGAAATTAAAATATGACACTTTGCTAACATAATTTATTCTTTCAGTTCCCGAGTTGTTGTAATTGTTATTATACTGTTATAATTTTCAGTCTCCACTTGAATTTTTAAATTTTCCTTACCACAATGTAGTTTAACGATGAACATTATTACAGTAGCACTTTTAAAGAGATGAATAACCTGTATCGATCTAACGCAAAAAAACGCATTCTTGCATTAGACGCATACTTGCCGGAAGAATATTTCATATGTGACTACCCTAATCAATTATGCGTCACATATAAACCGTTTCGTCATTTATTCAACGCTAAGATGATTCGCGTAATGGAAATCGATCAATCTTTAAAGAAAATATAAACCGTGGTGCGTGGAACAATAAAAATTCGCTTATTCGCCACGTCACGTGACCATATTCAACCGAAATATTTTCATAAAAATGGCTTACGTCACACACTCGAACTTCGAGAGATCGTTAGCGGGAAGCTAATTAGGTTTTCGCGCGTGAAGCGAAACATCAGCGACGCATGATAATATAGTAAAATAATGCTACTATTAAACATTTTCACTCCGCGATTTTTCTCACGAACGCATAAAATCCGCACGCCACTGATTCAATTATATGAAAGTGAAAACAAAAACTTCAAATATCTCTACGCGTCGGATGGCCAAATTCGGAACACCCAGTATATTAACACAAAGGACTAATTCCTGAAAAGTTGCGCAAAACAATCGCGTATGCCCGTGCAACCGGGCGGTGAACGACGCGTTAACGCACGCACGGAGTTCGATTGTTCGTCTGAAAAACTCCTCCAGTTGGTAAGCAATAAATAATAAAAGAAAAGAAAAGAAAAGGAAAAAAAAAAGGAGAAGAAATGTTGCGTCTGGTAGTAGTGTATCTACGCGCTCGTTGGGGAATTAGTGGTCGAGAGAGCTGGCCGCGCAGGTATTGCAAGCAACCTGTGTGGCATGAGAACGGGGCCCTCTCTTCTCACATAATGAACGACTTCGAAGAACGGCAGTGGCATTGACCTGAATCTATTAGGGCTTTGGTTTGGCGGTATTATAACTGGCCGTGAATCAATCCCTTACTTAGCAACATTCGCGGACCACACGAAACTCTGTATGGCTCATTATGCCGGTCCTTGTTCCACCGGCGCTTCGAGTGCCAGTCAACGAGCTCGGAAACTTTATTCTTCGTTCCTTCCTTCCTTCTTTCACTTCACCGCTGTTCCATCGCCACGGCCTCCATTATCGCTATACATTCGCAAAAATTTTCAATTATTTATACCATATCATGCTGGGAGCTTCACGGTCCACGCCGGCTCCGGACGCGTAATGTAAAATTTCTTTAACACTTTGGACACACCGGCCGGCGGAGCACAGCGAGATCAAAGCAAAGGTGGCCAAATGTTCGCTTATCTTCCTCGCGTACGGCAAAATGGCTCTTCGAGCCGGGAATTCGAAATTCATCGAGATTATATTTGATTGAATGTTGCGTTAATTTGTAAATTTTTTATGAGTAAAATTGACGTGAATGAGATTTATTGAATATGTATTCGTTCCATACGAATAACATGGATACCGATAGTCGTAAATATTTGCACACCTTTGTTTTCTTAGCTCGCACTGAAAAACAGCATACCAGAATTGAATGATATGTAAAATGTAACAATATTCGATCGATTTATCTTGAAATTCTTCGTTTACCGTACGAACGTATAATTTTCGGCCAATGGAAGGAAAATATGGGTTTGGCAACGATGTTTTCCGATCAAATGAATTCCAACGAGGCACTTGCTATAATTGCCTCATTCCTGAAAAGTTCATCTTTTAAAAAATGATTTAAAAATCTGTATCAACTAAGAATCTGTTAGACAAAGTGCATAGATCGGACAAATTAAACTATTTAGCGAAACACGAGATTTGACGATATCATCGTTAATATTTGTAGTATTAACAATTTTTGGCAAATATATTGCGATGTAACAAATTCGTCGTTTGTACCATTTCAATATTAATTAATCGAAATTGACTAAGACACTGTGAAACTTTGTAAAAATTGCACACGCAAATTTAAATAAAAATAAAAATAAAATACTATTAAAAAATTATTAAATAGTGTATTTAAGGAAAAGAATAAGCAAGCATTGCAGGTGGATCAAGTTAGGTAAATCGCTTCATATAACAGTCAACAAGGGACATCGGGAATGACGGCGTCTAAGCTTTTAAGTTTCAACCTAGCGGCGATCGTAGGAGAATTCTTCATCGTTGATGAGAAATCCAGGCAACAAACCATTTATCGGAGCTTTATCTCTCAGGATAAAGTCACACGTGTTCGCTACCGTGTGAATATTTCTCGGTCGACGATGAACTACGAAAATACACGCAATTAAACATAACTATCCAAAATTGTGTTTTAATTTTATCTTACCTTGATATACTGAGAGTTATATTTTATTATAATAATTGTTTCAGCGTGCACGCATCATGCTCGAATTAATTACGATTGTTTAAACGATGTACTTAAAATATATTTGATGAAAGTTTTAATTAAATTCATTCGAACTAATGAAGAGTCGTACGAACACATTGGCGCGGATAAAGTAAACAGAGCGATCGAAAATGCCACCTCGAATTCTTATGAAAATTTCATTTGCTACGGTAATTAATTATTGTTTCGTTTCGACTAATGGAAAATGAAACGCGGTTAAAGTCACCACAACGATTTTTTAGTTGAATTTGAGGAAAGGAAATATTTTTTATATCGACTAGAAAATTATTTTTAATATCGTCGAAGATTTGAAAATTGTTAAAATAAATAAATATGGTTACATATAAGTAAAGTAAATATTGTTATATAAAATGGAAACGCTAGAAGCCAGAAAAATGATCTTAGGTTTTCAGTTGAAATGCCATCGAGTGCAAAGGGTGGAATCACAAAATGTTATTCATAATCCTGGCATAACCTTTTTGGATCTAATATTTTATGAAACATGTTTTTATCAAGCTCATTTTGGTATATGAAAGGGAAAGGAAAAGCAATAATATTGACGATAGTTTTTCAGGACGGGTAGGGGGAAGCATAGACGTCGTATTTCCCTATCGAGAGCGTCGTCGCAGACTGCGCGGCACCGAAAAGTCTCTCGTATTTCACGGAACTCCGTTTCCTGTCAAGCACACGTTCGAATTACGGCGACGAGCAACTTGTTTCCCAGGCGGGCGCGATTCCAGCCAAAAATCAGCTTGGAAAAGGAAGCTAAACAATAGCCGTGACGAAGCGTAGGGCGCGGGAGACCCTCCGGAGAGGAAGCTCTAGGAAACGAGGGGGGGAGTTGCCCTCCCCACTTTCACGCTCCACATTTCTCTTTCTCTCTGTTTGCTTAGGCGGACCGAAAGATTGATTTATGATAATTAGCCCGCGGAATTTATGCATCTATGACGAAAATGATTAAGTGTCCTGTAAAGAAACGACTGGATTAAAACTGTCCGGTACGTCGATGCGTTGACTTCGGATTTTTAGAACCATCGACCAGATGAAATAACTATTCTCAACTATGCTCTGATATTTTAACAATATTTGTACCGCTTTATATCATTGAAAACATTTTATTTCAAATGGAACAAAATATTCATTTTAAATTAAATAGATAAGTCAATTAATTGTTAAGTTCACTTTAGAGTATTCCACTGTGATTTAAATCATCTGGTTCAAGGATTGCAGTAATTTCACAGGGAAATTTTTAATCACGAGTCTTACGGCTCCCTGACCACGCATCCAGAGATCACCGGCTTTTTTCTGCATTCCAAACAAAGGTTCGCACCGCCGCGACTTTGGCGAAGAATTAAAAAAACGATTTTCATTGAACATAAATCCGGGCCGACACGTTTTTCGGATAGAGAATCGATAACGATTCTGCAGAAAATTTTTGGTCATTTCTCTAAAATGATATTTAAAATGTAAAGAAAACATTTTTCGATTTTTAATCTTGAAATTTTAAGGTCAGGGTCGAGTTATATCAATTTCAAGGCATAGACTCGCATTATGGTGGTCCCAACATAGAATTCGAAATACCCTGCATATATCTATTTAATTCCTAAAGCGTCCGTTAACTGCCAATATCATAATTTATTCCAATTGTATATATCTGGTTCAATCGATGTTGCTTCCTATAATTAATTTCCGAATGCTTTTGCGGATACCATTCGTGTCTTTAATCTTGAAGGGGGAGCCTTTGATGCTCTGTACATATTTATAACAGACGACGCACAAGCCGGGGGTGCGTTCGAATACGCTGACCGCTGATATCTCGGCTAATATTGGGTTGCGCGATATGAAATTTTTAATTATTTGCAAAGCCACTATATTGCACGATATTGCAATTATTTCTTCTAGAAAATATAATTACTGAAAGTCGTAGGCGTATACGCCTTCAATAATACTTTTGAAAACATCGAAACAACATGTCTGTTCGAATCCAATATTTTATTGCGCCTCCGGTCATATCGCTATCTGTCAGTGTTTGCTCTTCCGGGATGAATAGATGCTTTTTAATTTCTGTGAGAACCTACAAGGAAAAATGTATAAATTTTTCGGTCCACTGTTATCGGTGTAAAAATAGTTTCTTTCGGTAATGCAAATTTATTTAAAAAATAATGCTCGGTATAGAATGTTCACGAGAACGACGAAGAACTGTATTGGAAAGTTTAGTGTAAAAAGATTCAACTTTTATGGGAAAATGGGAATATGAGAAAAAAATATCATGAGAAAAAAAGGGAATAAAAATGGTAGTAGATTTTGTGAATTCATAGGTTTTACTGCTTTTGAAAAATAAACGCAATAAATACATACAGATCCACGGTTTATAATAATAATAATTGTTCTCCAAAGCATCGTAAATAACAAACCGAAATCATTAAATGAAACTCGAAGCTCCAACGAATAATCTGAAAAGCAGTCGGAGTCGAGAAAAAAATCTGAGCACCGTCGACGAAATAAATGTTTCAATTCATAATTTCTTCGAGTAATTACGATCTGTTTGGACAAGCTAAATCTCGGACGAATTTCAGAAAAACCGTCCGCGTGGCCCCCCTCAGCCTTTCCTCCCACAAGCTCCCTCGTTCTCCAACCACACACATCTACCCCGATTTCTAACAGCCTATCGGAGCGGCTTTAACGTCTGCTTGTTTGACATTTCCGAGTTAGTGCTAAGACGGTTCACACAAGTAGTGCTCGATCTGACGGTTCTGTTTCCATTAACGCGTGTCCAGCTGTTGCAAAATTGTCGAAAGAGAACGAGAGCAGCGCAGAACATAAAAGAGTCGAAGAAACGTAAGTTTTTTCATATCAATCTCCTAGATTTTATTTTATTTTAGAAGTCTAGTTAATTGAGTCGTAACATGCTCAAATTATTGTTATCGATAACTAAGTTCTTGTTATCGATTAAAAAATTCCTTAACTAACTATCCTATTTCAAAGCTGAATAAATAACATTGTCACGGTATTTATGCAATGTTAGGCATTATTATTCTTTGTTCACAACGAGGAAACTTTTAATTGACGACGAAAACTTTCTTTCGTTTCGAATTTTTATAAAGTAATGAACGTAAACAAGAATTTGCACAGAGATCAGTCTACTGACACTAATACGGCGTGTTACAATATTGTGACAGATTTTTAACGAAGATTTCGAACATAATCAACTAAATATGCATCTCATTTATTTCGGAACAAAATTCAAACTTTCTGCTATTAACATTTGGTTCTAGTTAACATTTCCTTTCTCGCCTAATTTACCTACTTATGGCAAACATACTATAATGCAAAGGGTTACGCGACAATCTCCAGAGAAATGAATTTATTTTCATTTCAACCTCGTCTCGCAGCATAGAAATTCGCGAGTTCTCAACGGAATCGAAGGAACGAGTTGCGCCTTTGCGTTTAATAGCCGTTGAATAACATTTCGTTCCGGTTCCAGACAAAATGGAGCAGCCCGGGGAAGTATCTTTGGAGAATACTTTAGAAACTACGGTTCCCGCCCCGCCGTACCTCCAACTGAATTTCCAGAGTTCCTGTTGTCCCGGGAACTGGAAGTTTTGGAATAATTTATCGAATCTTTGCAATATGTCCGCGCCGATGAATGGCACCGGCGAAATTAATTTGACGACGCCTTATGCTGTAAACGGCCAGCATTTCGGTGTCGAACAGAACAATGATCGGATAAACAGGTAAACATCCCGCGCAATTAGAGGACGAAATCCATAGCAATTATCTATACATCGAATAAAGCAGTTCAGTGAAATGGTAGTTGATTTTTTTCCTTTAGATTTGATCGGATAATAAATATTAATAAATATATTAAATGAGTTAAATACATAATATATTTCTTAATATTATCATAACAATTTTTGCTTAATTTCTTGCTTCCATTGCTAAGTGAAAAGTAACGTACTCCGCCGACGAACAAAACGCGTGTGTGCCATTCATAAACTCGTATTTTGTTTATTGAAAGTCAAATTAGTTTCATGCGCGTTCGGCCGTATAAAGGTGCACCGCGTAGCGTGATATTTCGGGAACAGCATCATAATCCATCACTTTTCGCTGTCACATAATTTTCACGTTTCATAAAGCGAATCCGCGAAACTAATAATTGTGCGTGGACTCGGTTAACGAAGGGACGATCGCGGCATTATAATTATTAATGATTGTGAACGTTAATTGCCCATTTATTCAAATGCAACGAATTGCATTTAAAACTTATGTCAATTTATTTGTTTCTATCGCATTCTAACTAATCTCTACTTTTGTGCAAAAAGGTGGGAGCAATATTCTAACGAAAATACCGAAAAAGAAGGCGAGCAGTACATGGACAGAGATCAGGACATTATTTATGAAAAAACCCAAGACCGTGAGATCACCACCACGATGTTTCGTGCATGGGAAGTTCCGTTCCTTCAAAATAGTATGCAAAACCCTGGGGATCAAGCGAAATATCACTTGTGGCAAAATTCGCAGGTCGCGACAAACATCGGTGACGAGAGAACGCTGTTAATAGGTAGTATGTTGGTAATAAAATTCTAATAACCCGATTTAACGGCCTCGCTGTCGCCAATATGGTTACAATGAAGCCAGTGTAGTCTAAATATTTTTCCTAGTTCGCAACTTCTGCAACGGCAATGTCGCGAAATCTTATCTACGATGACATATCGAAGTATAATTGTTGCTCTAAATCTCAAATAATATAATCCACACTTCAGGATCTAATTTAACACTGTTAGGATCATTTATAATTTCGTGTATCAATTTTATTCCATGTATTCTTTACGGTACCCCTTCTATACGTCTAACTGAAAACTTTGCTTCGCGATTTTTGTTGAATATTATCGTCTCGAAAAAAGAGTTTCGATAGTTATTGGCCGTTGAAATCTGGGAACGAAGCCACTGTTGATTGACGTCAGTCAGCAATTATGGCCGTGATAGCGGCACGGAAGCAAAGCTAAGAGCCCGGCCAGCGATCCGACCGTGTTCTCCACATTATCGCAGATCATCCTACGATTCCAGCAACTTCCATTACGCGAGAGCGGCACCGTTTGTCAGCAACCACGGCTGCAACTTGTCAATGACGCATCGAATATGATGCCGCGCTAAACAAAACTACCAGTGCACGGATGCTGCTTTCATTAAAAAAGCGAGCCAGGCATTTCAATTGCGCTTAACTGTTACCGCTCGGATTGAAGTTGGCTCGTCTCGAAATTATTTTCACTCTGAAATTCTAGAAGTCTAGACTCTGACGATAATATATCGTAAATAATTACGATGTGGTAATATAAACGCAAGATCGTATGATTCACCATTCCTTTCGGAGTGGTTGGCTCTTAGCTTTCCCTGAAGAAAAAAAAGTCTAATGGCGTCGATCTGGCGAACGGGTTAAGCACGATGTACACATCAATACATATTTACTATATTCGTATCTATTTACTAAATCGAAGAATTAAAGTAAAACGCGTAAAAATTACTTCGGTATAAAAGTGAATTCTGCGAAATTAATTAGGCTCAGCTATAACTATGAATTCGTTATAGCTAGAAAATAATTGCAGGAGATAACTAAGGAAAGAAATTAAATGAATTTCAGAAGCTGGGAAGAGATTAACCAATGAGAAACCTCGAAAGGAAAGAACCGCATTTACGAAACAGCAAATTCGGCATCTGGAATATGAATTCGCGCACAGTAATTATCTGACACGATTGCGCCGTTACGAAATAGCAGTCGCGTTGGATTTAACGGAACGTCAGGTAAATTAATACAAGAATCTCCCTAAATTAATAACAACGGATGTTTAAATTATTCGATATGTATAATAAAATACGTATTATGATAACTACTTTCTGAAATAATTTTAAATTTTTCAAGGTAAAAGTTTGGTTTCAAAATAGACGAATGAAATGGAAGAGGACCAAAGGTGGGGCAGGAAATGTTCCAGAAAAGGATACTTCTTGACCAACTACTTTCCTCCAAGATCAAGAACATTTATATTACTGTATTGCTGTAAATAGTATTTTATATAAAATGATTACATTTAATTCGTCTATAATACTTTAAGATTAAATTCTGTGCTGTAATTATGTGACTTACAGTAAAAATATTTCTGCAGTTTCTATGCCTCGCTATTTCGTTGTTTCTTGCTATTTGGGTTTCTTGCTATTTCAAATTTGAGGTCAATGCCCTTGTCTTTTAATTTTTTTTCTAATGCCGCCAGTCTGGATCGCGTACGTTTGGCAAAAGTGGTATGCTCAACAGTGTTTATGCTTTTTAATTCATTTGTAACAGTCCTATTTCTTAATTTTGGATAGTCCTCCATTGACCAATCTTTTCCTGCAAAGTAGCGCGGATGTTGTTTCTCTGGTGGAATGTATGTAGCTAAAATGTAATTTGAAGTTTATTTATCATAGATTATATAGCTAGTTAGTTACAATCAAGATTATATAAATTTGTATAAGATACCTTTCATTAATCTACCACACATTAGGTAGTTGTCCATTGTTTCTGCTGCTATTTTTGCTACATCTGCATTTTCGAATTCAATGTATCCATAACCACGACTTTTACCAGTCTAAAATAGAAGAACTCTAATTTTTATCAACTACATACTTATTTTGCATGTACTTCTATTTTATTAAATCTATATTAGCATTAGTTTGCCTCTTAGATGAGGCAATATATTTTTATTGCCTCTATACGCTTAGAACAAACATTTTCAGTAAACAGTTACTGTATTTTATTTTTAATAGAATTTAAAAAATGTACTTACATTCCTCGACCTCGAGACTCGAACCCTGGTTATTTTCCCAAACTGTTTAAAGTAGTCATTCATTTGTTCTTCGTAAAAGCCATGAGGAATATGACCCAAGTACACTAAACCTCTATTGTATTCCTGTTTCGTTCTTCTTATTTTCTTCCTTCGTTTAGGTATACGTGATTTGGCTCGTAACGTTGAAACCTGTTTCGTCGTGTCCGCATTTTTGTCCTATGGAATTAAATACAGTTTTTGGAAAAATTCGTAATACATAGGTTACATTTTTGCACGTGATAGCTAACCTCCAAAACTTTCTTCACATTCTTCAAGGCCTTCGATACTGTCGTTTCGCCTTCGACATCCAACGATCTGCGTTTGAGTCTTATAGCTTTCTTCACAGGCGGAACTCTGACCGCGTTCGACTTTTTCTTAATTTTCATTTTGAATAAATCTTGGAGTCCGGCAAACGAAGCACGCAAAAACAAAATACACGCGGACTTGAGTTATAGTAGTAAGCACGAATCTTTGATAGATGGCGGTGTATTCGCTTGTACGGGAATACTCATTTAAACTTCAATTATCGAAACATTGAGTTTACAAATTTTATTATTAATTCTTCTATTTCTTTATTATTTCTGAATTATCGTTACACTTTATTAATTAAAACGGCACTCAACGTTTTGTAACTGTTTTTATACATGCGTTAATTTTTAATAATTTAAAAAAATACGTTATTGTTAATGGTTTTTAGATTCTTACTTCGCGGTATTTTAAGTCGCCCTTAGTTCGATTTTAATTATAATTTTAGATGTTGCAAAAATAATAAGTAAAAGACATAATTCAAAATGTAAAAAACATTTTTAAAAAATATACATATATCTCAAATGAATCTACTTACGGAAATTTGAAATGTTATCTAACAGTACTTTCTGGTAGAAATAATAAATTCCATGTATATACGTAAAGGTTGAGTAATTGTTCCAGGAACAGGCTATTTGAAAATGATGGAAGCATAGAAAGGGTATCTTTGAAATTGGTTTTTTCGCAAATTCGACATTTCAGAGAGTTAAAAGGATTTTTGGCATATTTCCATGGGAATGAAAAGAGTGATAAACTGACAGTTTGAGGTCCGCGAGCGATTTCCTTTCCAATTTCTTTGTTTCTCGTAGAGCCGTTGAAATGCACTTTTTTAAATCTCTATTCTTTGCTTTTGACATGTGTTAAGATGTGTTAAGTAATTTGGTTAACCAAATAATTATAAAATCGAAATTTAACGCAGTTATTAGTTGTTCTAACCACTAAGACGTTAGATATCTAAAGAAACTTGATTTTGGTAAATTACGATAAAAATTGTCTTTTGATAACCTATAAAAAATTATGCCATACACGACTTTCAACTTCCGCTTCGATCGCGTTTAAAGTAAAATAATGTGATCATCGACTTCAACCCACATCCAATATTGAAGGTAAAGTGGAAAGAAGCCAAACGTTATTAAATTGACAAGAATTTTCCATATCGTTCAATGACTATGCTAAACGTGGTAAACCATATATCGAAACCTAAGGACGTATAATTTTCTATCTAAGAAAAGAGAAATAGAAGAACAGAAAATATAATAAATAATAGAAATCTACATTTTAAGGGTCTTTACCTCTACACCGATAACGACTTTCTTTTAAACGATGTTGTAACTTTAGCGACATCATTGTTCATTGATACTGTTTCCATCGCTTCTATTAATTTTACCGTCATCATCAGTTTTCACTTGTATCGTTTTTCATCGACCGTTCAGTTTCAACCGACACCTTTTGTCATTGATATTCTGGGTTAAACGATATCAGTTTTCATTTTCATTTTCTGTCACGTCACATCGAAATTAGGAGGTTAAATTGTGTAACATTGATTAATCTGCCAGCATTCATATGATTTACGAATCCCAATAAAGTTAGGAGGGTACAATATACCAGCACAGAAATGAATTTCCAAATATGAGAAAATTATTTACTCACCTGCTGTTTCGTTGTCGCACACACTGGGAGAATTTCACGGCTTCTAGAATGTTCTTCTACACAAGGCTTATAGCGGTTTAAGTACAGTTTATTTAAGGAGGAACCAATCTACTAGATCATAACTAGAACGCTTTTTTTTTTTAAATTTTGTTATTGCTCCTAATGGCAAAAAGAATAATAAACTCTCGGTTTTTATTCTTGGAATTTTTATTCATTTTTTACCGTATAGATTATTCATTAGTAAATTCAAATATTTAATTGATTCAATTCGAATATTGAATTCGGTGGTGTCTCTCGGTGGAAGCGAATAATCGTGGTCGTGTCTGCGTTTAAATTCTTTGTTGAAATATAATCGAAGCACACAAAGATCGTCAAATCCTATACGCGTGTTTATTTGTTAAAAGACACCTGTCACGAGCAGTACGCGACGCTTTTGTTTATACCCGCATTTATCTTCGCCCAGGCTTGGTTCGTTAGTCTAGTCTACGGCTGGACTTTGGTTTTGCTTAACCTCACCGAGGCAGTTCTTTTTTTTCGTCAGCAGGTATGTTATATTTATTCGATTTGCATGCGTAATACGCCTCTATAACATTCTTGTGTGCTCTGTCAATATTTAATAGAATAATCGATTATTTGCCAAGAGATAAAAATATGTAAGTGTACATCTAGCAACGACGCTGTGAGCAATAAGTGCTCACGAACACAGATAATGTACCACTTTTGTGAAAAATTGTATAAATGTGCTATGAAAAGGATGCACATCAAATTTCGAGAAAAAGGATGAAGCAGTTGAAAAATCGTGTATTCCGTCGCAGCTAAAGACGACGGATCCTTGGTAGGCTTAGTGTTTTTCTTGAAATAGAATTGGAGAACGGGTAAGTGTATCAATATTGTACAAAAGAGTTTCAAAATGGCAGCGGTAAAGATGGATCTCGATAGCGAACGATTTCAAACACGCCGCCAACAAAATTCAGAATTTGTTTAACCATTATAATGTTCCATTGCTCGAATAAGCTCGACAAAGTTCTTGCTGGAATTCAATATATAAAAAACTGCCGGGATTTATAAAACATCAAAATTCCATTGGATAAAAGAATCGATAAAATCAAATTTTTTAGGAATTTTCTGTTAGAATTTGAAAATATCGAAAATATTTACATTGAAATAGCCAACATTTCCTAGCCGGTTAATCCAGCAAAAGGTGATGTTGTAACTACAATAAAACTTTATTAAACCAATTATATTTCTTATAATATCTTATAACAGTATTTATTTAATACTGTTTAAATTTAAGTAAGCGTTTAGTATTTTTTAAACGTGTGATATGCTGTAATATATGCTCTTTGCTGCTCGCCATTTTTACCGTTATAAAATTATTTAGAAATACATGCTAAAATTAAAACTACGCCGTAGGAACAGCAAGCAGATAGCGCTATAACAAATGGGCACCAAGAAAAAAGTAACACAACGTGCGTAAAATGAAAAAACTAACGCACGTACTAAAAATTCAAGCGAAAACGTAAATCTACGTAGCTCGTCCTAGGAAGGTCAGAATGGAAAAACATAAATCTACGGGGGCCCGTCCGTCGAGCGTTAATTTCGGCAATGTTTTGGTACGGTGCATCAGCTGACACTACTAACTACGCAAGAGAGGTGGGCTCGGAGGGGCGCAGAATAGGTGTTAGGAGGGAAACTGCGAGAGCGCAAGTCATTGCGCACGTATCTTTGAATGAATGCGATTTCGAAGCTTCAGTATCTCCGTCGAGGTTCTGCCGCACGGTGGATCCTACGACTTTAGTTTAACGATCTTCTCGAACCGAACAATTTGGGGGGGAACGGGTTTGTGTTCGCACACCGGATCGGTGAACGACTGTGTCGCGTTCTTCGTCGCGAAAAAAAGTTATATATGGGAAACGGGCTCTCCGCGTGAACGCGTAAAACCGAAATCAATTCGCAAAGTTTACGCACTGCGAGATATGCGCTTTTCATTCACCTTTTAAATGTATCACACGTTCGACACACAGCGGGCGCCGATGAATTGGAATTTTTGTTAAGTTCGTTTATTTTGACATTTGTTTGTACACGATATCTCATTCATCCCCGACACGTAGTTGAATCGAAAACAAAATTTGGTCGGCTTAATTCGTCGACAGGGATCGAGTTTGGATATTAAAATTGAAGCTTGCCTCGGGAATCTGTTTTACGAATATATTAGTTTCAAAGTTCTCTCTGTTCGCCCTTATCTGACCTTAGTACGAAACAGGGGAATTAAAATAACAATGGGTATTTGTAATTCAGGCGTCACTGGTCCGGTTATGTCAAGGTTTAGATTGAAATATTTATCGTATCTTGATTATTATGCATATTAATGTTTGTTTCATAATGAGCGTCTGTCTCGCGTGGAAGCAACAGTATTTGCGTGTCGAAATGCAGGACACTTATAAATAGACCGCGGATTTAATGCACTCATTGCAAAAATGTGCAGGTGAAATATAAAGTCTTGAACACGCAAGAAAAATTCAAGAACATCTTCGCATTATTTCGAACTTATTCAAATGACTAAAAGACAGAATACGTTTTCATTTCATTACAACTGACGTAGAACGTTCTCAGTCCACTTACAAATTAGGCCGAAACTCGATAATAAACTCGTCGCACTCGCACGGAATACGCTCGCTGCATTTCTTTTCATTAAATAATTAATACAAATATAGATACGTTATTATCTTGGCAACATTTCATTAAATACAGATCGTTTGATCGACCGTATCGTTACGAAAGTTGCAATGGAGCATATTTGGGATTATAATAAACCATGCGGCGCAATATATCCGTCCCTTTGTTTTCCAAAATTTACCTCTTGATTTCAATTAGAACTGCCTCTCATCAAGTATTACCTGCAATTTTGCTATTCGTTAATAACGATATCGATCTCCACTAAATCTTCATCTAATTTTCATTGAATTTTCCAGATCGATTGCCACGAAAACGAAGAAAAACATAAGAAAACCATTTAACACGGATTTTCCATTTCACTTCTTCATAGAGAATTTATTCTTTTCGCGTCGCGCCGCACGTACCCGTAGCGCGTTGTATATTTCAATTTCCCCGATGAGCGTACCCGAACGAAGAGAATTCACGGTATAAGAATTGGCAGAATCTACAAGAGGGTTTATGTTCGTGCGTGGAGTGCGCCCCGTTCGGTCGAGCACCGTTCTCTCGGGGGTGGGATCAATTTTTCTATGAGACCGGCGGAAGACGATTTTAAGAAATATGAACAATCAGACGTTATACGGCGTGTACAACTGTAGTGCAACGATGCTCGGTCTGAACATCTCGTTTCTGTTCAAGTTCAACAGCACCGAGCTGTTGATGGTGTTGGAGGACACCCTCGATAGATCGAACGTACACGACAAAGAGTTTTTAGACTGTGTGTCGAATCACCAGGAGCGCCCGTTTGATCTGCTCTGGTGGCAGAAATTGGCCTGGTCCCTCGTATTTGCCGTGATGTTGCTGGTGGCGACCGGTGGGAATATCATCGTTATGTGGATCGTGCTCGGTGAGTCTTGCCAGCTGTTATATTTTTATCCATAATAATAATTGTTTGTTTCCTCTGATCCGTTCCACTCGGAGAATTTTATCATCCGTCAAAAACTCGAATCGAAAATTCGCAAAAGCCATAAGCAACGCTCCAAGGAAAACACAGTTTTTGTGTTAGAAATTTTTGAACTTAACACGCGTACAACCTTTTTTTATCCAGGGTTTTCGACTTTAAAAAATCGGCTACAAAGTTTGTCCATCCCTGCGAAGGATTTACTTGTCTATTCTTCCGCCTCGGTTGTCCCCAACCGAGTCAGTGTTTAAACACATTGACAATGATGGATGAAAAAACTTAATTATCAGCGGGAACACTTTGTACTGCTTTAACCACACGATAAATAATGATTGCAAACACTGTCTCGGACGTGGACAACTGCGGCAGAAGAATAGACGACAAATAAATTCTTCTGAGAGATGCAGCAGCTCGAAAACTACGCCCTGGGTAAAAACATGTTACACTAAATTTTATTCTTGTTTTTCCACGTAGAATTACCTTTTGCTCAGCTGTATCGCCATTTCCGACAGTTGTACGAAACACCTTTAGTACGTAGAAATTCAAACAAATATATAAAATTCAGCGCTCGACGTTTTCATTTTTAGTTAAATTGTTTTACTGGAATTGGAAATATTTCTGAAACTTCATTAATCTTGTTACAAGGATAAAGAGTTCAAACGACGATATTCAAACATCTATTACATACATATGGGCAAGGAAATTATTTATTTATAATCGGAGTATAACTTAACAAGGGTTGTGACTTATTCGGGAAATTATTCGAAGGAGTAATAAAACGTCCAAATTAATTTTAAATACCACGGGCGAGAACGAATTTAGAATTTTAATCTAGACTAGGAAGAAGATACCACCGACGTGTAGAATATGCCGCAAAGTGAATAAGAGAGCTGCGCGTGTAAAGAACGGCGTTAAATTTTAACATAGAGTTCGTGGATATTTAAGAGCATAATACTAAAATGGCCGCAATTCACGTGATATCGGTTTTATCGGGAACCAATAACACGAATATTCTACAAGTTAGGGTTTTGAAAAATTCATTTATGGCAAATCGACGTTTCCGCTTCCTCTATAACATACATATTGTGATACTCCATATGCTTTACCATACAGCTATTAAAATATATTAAAAATGGTTTAGCGCATTGGTTAATTATAACCAATTTATAGCAATCAATTATTATTAATTAAAATTAAATATTAAGTTTAAAACATTAACGAAACCAGAGAAACGAACACCGTGACCAATAATCAAGATTTAAATATCGTCAGTGCTATATATATACATATAACAAACGGATATAAATTGGCCGATAAAATGATAATTACACAAAATAATATTATCACGCGTATCACAGCATTCCCTTTAAATAATTACTAAGATTAATTACCGTCGCGTCGCCAAACGCTAGTTGAACATATATCACGTTGGTATATTTTCTGTCGGAACAAACCACAGCCGGAGAGCAAACTGCATATTTTCTCCAATTATATTTAACTCCTTTTACTATTCCGCGAATGCGTAATTAACTGCAACACCGTGCTTCGTATTACTTCAGCGCATACGAGAATGTTTTAAATTACGAAAGTACAGGACGCTCCTGTCGCTCATCAGTTTTACGCAAATAACGCTGCGATTCATAAAATAATTGCCTTTAACGTGGTCCACGGATTTTTAACTAACCAAGCGCGCGCGCGTATGTAATCGGAAGACGATTAACCCTTTGCCGTAATATTTTCTTTACGATTACTATGATCAGAATTTTTCTCGATCGCACTAATTTGTTAGAAGAAAAAGGAATTTTATATTTATCGTGTGCTTGTTGAATAGTTGAATATTTAAACATTGATGACGAGAGAATTACTTAAAGGAAAGGATTGAATATTCGTAACTAACAGATTATTAATAAAAATCGTCGTCGCGAGGCTGACTCGTTAAAGTAAAGGGTTAAATTGTTCGTTTTTCGATCGACGATTCTCCACCTTTTTCTTATGGAAGATGGATGAGCTTTAATGCTAGATATAGTTTAATGCTACTGGAATGGAAATAGTAAAGTATAGCGCGATGTCGACACCGGATGTTTATGCATGATAAATATGCGGAAAGCGCGTGCCATTTGTTCGCCATGCAGATGCATAAAAAAAATATATGAATAATATGGAACCATTAGCAATATGTTTTATAATTATTGTAGAATTATTATAATTATAGAATTATTATAACTGTAGAATTATAATTACAATAATTATAAAATAATACGCGGCGGTATCGTCTTTTTCGAGATTATTATTACAGTTTTTGGTCAATCTATTTTTGCTTCTCGTTATTAAATCAATTAGTACTATTTAATTATAAATTAGACTGAATTACGAGATTTTCTTAAGTTGTTTACCGTTGAGACGCGTCGCACGCCTCTCGCACTGCACGGAACGCATCCCAACACTGTAAACTTTCCGCTACTGTAGGCAAGGCTAAACTTTACTAATTAATAGTGGTATTAAACGGTAAATGAATTCATTGTTTGTTCTGGACTTGTTCCGGCAGGACACCGATAGAGGAACATTTCGTGTAAGTGGAAACATTAAAATGTACAGTGCAGCGTTCAATAGAAAATTTGAAGTTTTGTTATAGGATTAACAATGTGCCTTGGGTATAGACGGGGGCGAGCTTGTCCAGTGTCTTTTAAGGGAACTAGTTGAATTAAACGGACGGTGACAAGGAAATATAATCCAAGAAACAGTCGAAGAACGCGAACTTGGAAGCAAGCATAAAGCTTCGTTAACAAGAAGGTTCTCCGGTATCAAAGGGACGGCTGACAAGCAGCGTTCGCGCTGCTCTTTCCTTATCATAATATAGAAAGAAATGTATAGCTAACCTGTTTTTATGAGGATGCATTTGTGTCGCAAGCTTTAATCATTTATCCGTTTATATTTTAATGACGCGGAAACTATTGGATATTAAAATTATCCGCAAGTTCGTCTCGTCTTCTTTGAATGTGCGTCAGTGTAACGACACATTACGATAGAACTCCTCGTGCACAGGCGAGAATGATTAAAAACGTGTAAAACATTATTGGACCGGTATTATCATTTCGCCAATGTGGGGGGCGTGTACGCGGCGCCGAGTGCTCGCCGGAGCTTAAACAGAGCGCATCGAAAGTCCGGGCTTCAATTTATGAGAGTTCATATCTCGCAGGCGACGCTTGTTAAAAAATGACGAAGAACTTTTTCCATTCGAGCACATACGGGGAATACGGCGCTTCCGGTCGACCGCCGCCGCGCTGCGAACAAAAGTCGGACGCGGCGCGATCATTTCATACGTGATCTGCGAAACACGAATCCTGTTTATTACTAAATCGAATATAAATGACGGTAAATGAGGGAGGTGTGGAAACAAATATTATCGCGTTCTGTCGGGGGACGTACAAGTGCTAATCAACGCGAGTTGCAGAAAGAGTAAAAAGAAGGAAAAATCGATAGCTCGAGAATGCAGGATCTAATGTGGAACCTCGCAAAAAATCTGTGAAAAATATTGAAAACAATTTATTTGTCGATCTTTTACAAACGCATAAAATCTACAGTCCAGCTGTTACTTAACAATTGACAACTTTTAAGTCTAATAAAATTATTTTTAATCTTATAATATATTTTTTATTATATTATATTTTCCACTCTTTTAATTAACCTTTCAAAAGCTTGTTTATTCTATAAGCATTAAAAATGTATTTTTCCAATCGGGGCTTCTCGATTAACGTTTAATCGACGACATCGCTATTCATATTCTTTGAGAAATTAATACGCGGCATTTCCTTTAGAAATTCGGTAGCAATTTAGTGAAATTTCATGGAATTTCATATGATAAATCTGCGTGAACAAAACCATTCAGAAATGACCCACGTTTCCGTAAAAAAAGAAATCACTTGAATAGCAGGTTACCGTGATATTAACGTGTCGTATAATAGCTGATTTTCGCTTTCCCGTGCTTATATTTGAGCGTAGCAGAGTCAGATTTACCGCGTTGCAGGCACTCTAATTAGTTGAACGATATTAACAGTGTTCCATACTTAACAAAACCATATAGAAAACTACATCGTATCTATTAATTCGATAGAAATATTTCACCTAATTTTATCATCCTTATTTGCTTTCTTTTCACCATCATTTCGTATCACATTTATCGTTTCGTCTTTCATTGTTAATATATCTGTCTGCAATATCCTTAATTATTTATAAAAGTACGTTTTTTAGGAAGAACGTCGTACATTTAATTTCCGTGAAATTCAAAATACAGAATTACATATATCTACAAAGAATTTAATTAATTAATAATTCATCGCATCTTGCATCCAATGTAAATGTTATTAACAATTATTTATATACATATAGGAACTAATTCCATATACGGCGCGTTTTGCCATATTTTTAATACTTCCAATACTAATATATGAAAAATTCAAAGCTGTTCCAAAGCCCATAAAAATTCTTTATTTATCGCGATTAATTTGCAGATATCGCACGCGAAAAGTTCCACATAGTTTTTCACGGCGACACCGGCCAATATAAAATCAATTACGTTTAAAAATTCGATGAGGCGTGGGACAAGAGATATTCGAAATCCTGGTCATACACGCGGGGGGCGCGTGTTGTAAATGAATTTCGATTCACATTTAAAAGGTGCGCCGTGTTAACGAAGCGCGATTCAGGCGCGTACAACCGCGTTATTTTCATCGCAAATGATATCGCCGATAGCAATACCGAATATTCAATAATTAGCTGCAGTAGCGCAACTATTACATATAATATAATATAGCTAACTAATTATGCGTTGTGCTCGACGCTTTAACGATTTTATGTATCCACATAAACGAAGCCCTCGGATGGGTTATAATTTTCTATTGGCAATTTGGTCGGTTGTGTATATAACTCATGAAGCCATCTTCTCGAACGTAACCTTTAATTAAGACAATAAAGTTCGAAGGTATTTTGGTTAAATGTACAGGAAGGTGAACTTGGAAAATAATGAAATAGAATTCGTATACAAAATTTTAGCATAAAAATTTTAGTATAAAAAATTATCAACGAGGCAGCGTTAATAAATAATTCAGTGCTCACAATCGAATGGCTATATCGTTAATCCTAGCACCGATGATACCCAAAAGCGAAAGTGAAAAATTGCTAACATCAACCCTTCGCTCCCGATGGCACTTTGCGAAGCACTTTGAAACGCTGTCGCGAATGTTTCAAAAGAACTTAAAACGCGGGAGTATGCCACTTGTTTGAAGTCCTCCGAGATGCTTTGAAATGATAGTGACACGCGGCTGTACTATATCTGTATTTAGGTGCGAGAAGCGGCGCTTTCCTGGTGTGCACGCGATATCTGTTATTTGCTTTCTTCGCCGATCAATAGCCTGCGGATTTGATGCGTTTAAGGAAAAAGGCGGAAGAATCGCATTCGAAAATATCAAAAAATTCAAAGAAACTTTCAAATTTTTAATTATTTGAATATTTCCTGAATTATTAGAATATTTCGTGAGTTATTCGAATATTTTATGAATTTAGTAATTTACGAATTATATTAATGTTTTCTCAATTATTTTGAATATTCTCAGAGAATCGTAGACGAATATGGTATACCAGTTTCACGTTTGCCATGCCGTTCTTGCAAAATCAAGAAATAAAACGTGGTCATAAAGGAGAATGAAACTTTATCACCGAAATACGAAATAATGTTTTCGTTTCATTGAAAAGAAAATTCCTCCGATTTCGTGTAACTTTTATGGCTGATGGTAAACGTGTTAACGGAAAAGCCGCACAGATGCCGGGCTAACGATATATAGCGGCATTGTTCACAAGGTGGCGGAGGAAAATTTAAAGCCTCTCCGCGCAAGCCGATGTTATCGGACGCGAGAGGCATCGGACAGGGAAGGGAGACCGGTAAAATCAACTTTATAGAATCTATTCGACGTTGCTGTCCAAAATGTCATACAAGAAATCTATCTCGTCGCGCACTTTCCGTTCAGTTCGGCGCATTCAATTTTCACCGAACAAGGTAATATAATGAGCGACGAACCTGTTGCGCTGGTTATCAAACCGGCCGAGCTTTAATATTGTTCGAAATAACGAGAAATAATGAGGGAATAAATATTTAACTAACATCTATGGTTTACAAGCTGTTTATCGGTTCGAAGAGACTTTCATTATTTCTCTTAACTCATTGGTTAACATTTATAACGGTGTGTTTAATTCTTTCCAGCGGGTAATTTTAATTTAATTATATTTTAAACTTCTATCGACACTTTTCATAGTGAAATTAAATGAGCTTCCATTATTTCACATTTTCTGTTTGTTGAACGATAGTATTGGTAAACGAGTTAACGCAGAAATGAACATTAAAAACGTTTATTGTAATTTTAGCAGTTAATTGTAATTTCAGATTAGAATTACAACGATGAAAAATCAAAAATGACGTTTAGAAAATCAACCAGCAATTTTTCTTTCTTTTCTTCGGTTTTCTGCCCGTGCGTGAAATTGAAACAGAGAATTGTTTTGATTTCATTGTGGCCCCGGTTCTAGCAACAGGTATACCAAAGACACACAATTGGTCGAGTGCGATATCACGGCAATTCGAACGTAGTTTCCTATATACTATTGAACGATAGAAATATTCGTTACCGTGTTCGCCGGAGCACGATGCACAGATGTCAGACAATAAGATTGCCCGGACACTAATCACATTTATATACATAATACCATAATACTATATAAAGTTATACGTATAATACTAATCTTGTTCAATTATAGTAGCATTAAATTAATGCGCATACTTCTCAGATTGCAACGTTGTCTGTTCCACTCAGTTTAAGAGCTACTATTCATACTAAGCCATTTCAACAATAAATTTTAAATAATTCTCCCAGCTCAGTTTCAAATGATTCTTTTTCCGGTTTTTCTTGTTCATAATAATTTCATATAAATTTCTAACTCCCATGTGTTTGAGTTGGAACCAGATTTTAGGATTGACGCTGCTTCGAATGTCAAGTAGAACCATATCAGACGTTGAGTCATTCTTACGTGAAAGATCACATGTCGCTCGGAACGGTACAAACGATTTTCGAAAGGCAGAGAGGTAACGTGAAAGATGATGTTCGGCCAAGCAAAAACGCCGGAGATGCTCAACAGCTTTCGAGAACCCGCGGAATTGCTTTGAACGTACGTATGCGGCGCCGCGGGAGACGACGACGTGTGTCAATTTCGCAAGGAAGATCAAAACTGTGCTTTGTAGCTCGATGCATCTAACTGTTGGGATTCGATTAATTAGTTTCGGTCTTGTGTCTCGTCCCGAACCTTACTTAAAATATACTTCGTCTTGACGAGACCTCTTTACGTCACGTAAGGAGAGCTGACACGTTCCCTAATGAATGAAGATAGACTGTGTTATGGAAAATCACCGTTTATCGTACCCATTTCACGTTAATTATTTTCTAACGATGACAAGATTGGTTTTGATTTAAACTTCGTATATCTTACATTGCAATTGGAAGGCGATTTTTACGTTTGAGGAAAAATTACTAGGTCGAATACAAAACTGTAAAAACAGAAGAATTCATATTTCTATTATATGCGAAACTTATTGAAATAGCCAATGAAATTTGACAATTTTTATTCTGCGCGAAGACACACAGTCTAATAATTTATGTACACTTGACAACAGTGGTCTATCTAAAAAGATAAAAAATATATAAAAAAAATATTTATCATGGAAATATTTTTATATTGAGTCAGTCATTTTGTTTCAGTTGGCAATTTCAATGTTATTATTACGACAGTCGTTTTATTGTAAAAGATATCTCGCGTGTGCTCGAATAAAAATGTTAAACGACGAGATGTAAAAAATCTCTTTGCCATTCCAAGTAACAATTGAAAAAGCAGCGTTTGAGGCATCGTACATTAAACTAGTCTTTTTAACAATTTCAAAATAGAATTCAAGCCGAATTTCATAAAAGTTCGACATTTTAAACGGCGTAGGAGCAATTAATCTGTCACCGCGGGGTTCATCCGCTGGACAGGTCATTCTGTACTCTATACAAATCCATAAAAAGACCTCGACTAAATCCCACCGAAGGCAGAAGTATCGATGACGGTTCCAATCGTACCCTCAAGTGATTCAAGCGCCAGGTACTTCTGCAGAGAAAGAGAGCGGGAGAGAGAGAGAGAGAGAGAGAGAGAGAGAGAGAGAGAGAGCTGGGAAGTTTTATAGGTCATCGGTACTTTTTCCCTTGATGGAGTTTGTTCTGATTTCACCGTAACATACAATATAATATCTAAAACATTGTTGAGAATCAAGTGCACGTTTTATAGATTTTTGTACACTTTCAGTTGCTCTATTGAATGAAGTAGTAGAATTTTTATTCTTCTTTTCATGTGGGACTGGGAATTTGTGTGCAAAAGAAATGTTCTTATATCGATTGCAATAAGCAGGAGTTAAGTAACAATTTATTATTAATAATCATAGAATAAGATATTACAATTTTATTGTTAAAAAAGATAGTAAAATAATTGATGTGAAATACATCGTGTCAAAATTGATATTATATTATAATTTCTTTTGCTTTCTATTATATCACATTGCACATTTCTGTATTGTTCGTGGCACAAATAATATCAACGCGAAATGTTTCTCAAAAATAGTCGCGTCGAATAAACAGGAGCCTTGACATTTCTCTGTTGAAAATTTCATTTTTATTTCCAGCATAAGGGGGTGGATTAAAATAACCCTGTCTCCGTCGGGCGAGGGTTAATTAAATTTCACTTGAACGTTTTACTTTTGGAACAATATGCTAGTTCTTTTAAAACGCGATTAACCTCGCCGGGGAATAACAGCTGCGGCTTGAGACGAAACGATCGTGGTTTTAAACATTAAATCAACATCAATTCGTCGTTCTTTGTCAACCTTTTTGAAACCTGAGATTCAAGTTAATAAAAAGCCTGTTCACGCACTTATAAAGATACGAAATGTTTAAATAACAGTTAGCATTATTGAAATTTTGATATCTAAGATATATTCAAAGCTCATGAATAATGTTATCATAATCGTAGAAAACAGCATAAAAATACAACTTCGATTTTCTCTTTAATAATCTCAATAAGTAGAAAATAATCCATTTTTAAATTCATTTCGTTCTCTCGCAGTTTTAATATTCGACTTTCTCATATTTGTAATAAATGGTTGAAGTCTGGTGTCTACTTATGGGTACTCGATAATGTAACCACGCGACGCTGCAACGCGAGATGAACAAATAAATCGCGAAGAGCTCGGCGCCGTAGCTGGTACAACCATTTTCATTAAGCAGCGCGTCGAAAAGATTTAAATATCGGTGAAAAAGAAAAGAGAGCGTCGGTTATTTACATTAATATTCGCGAGATGGACGAAATTAGATCAGGATATGAAGAAAAATGCAGGAGAGGCGCGTGGTACATTTTTGAAAGAGGAAATTGTACAAAAGACGTCGCGAGGATAAGAATGGAAGAATATAACGGAGCAGAAAGCAAAGAATGCTATTGTCTTGTACGCCTCGTGTACTTCGAGCACGGGGTGAAGTGTGCCGAGTGTAACAATTGTATATACAGGGTGCTCGATTTTATTCATTATATCAGGGTAATACGTAGTTTTCTAAAATAAAATCATATCTTTTTTTTCTATAGAAAAGTATTACTTTGGAAGATATTTCAATATTAATTATTATAATATCAATATATGATAACATAATATATTAATAACATTCATATTAATTATTACAACATTTACAATTCAAATCCCTATTATTAATTTATACAGTAAGAAACAGAAGCATTCAGACGTCGTTTAAAATGCAACAAGCTTTTTAAAGGTGCTCTTAACGAGTTGAATTTTTTGTAAATATTAGGCGAGACTAATTCACGGCAAGTTAAATGACTTGAACCAGCCGCGCTCGTGTAAATGTAGGTTAAGAAGCATTTTCGAGTACACATTATCCTTTCCTCTCTACAACGGCACCGAAGTTCACCAAAATCGGAGATACAGCTCTCTCTTTTTCCGCGTAATTGCTCGCTTATGTATTAACAATAGGATATTAAAATTTAAACACCTGCCAAAGTAATAGTTTTTCGTCTCATTTTTATTAGATCTCCAACCAATTCAGTGGCGTAGGAATTCATGCTACAGTGGTCGTGATATAGGTTTTATAAACCTTGAACATCCCACGGTCATCCCTTTTCGATCATTCGAAGCAGATCTTGCCGCTCGTCGCCTAATCTGTTCATTCTTCGGATCTGTGACTATACCGCCATCTTCTCTACACGAACAGTTAAATGGAATTAACTCATTCATGAGAATCGGCGAGCAATCCATGGAGTACCACTCCGGCTTACGGTCTTATAGCTTCGGTATACAATAAAAAGGGCGGAAGCCGTTGCAAGTAGAAGTAAATTGTACTGTTCCTTTCAATTAGCTCATATGGTTCAGGTACTAGGATCCGTTCGGCTCCTCGAAACGCCAAGATGCTATATCTCTTGAGGGTTTCTTGGCTAAATCGATTATCCGACCCTTTGCACTCGAAGACGTTTTAACTGTAAATTTACAAAGAATTCTCCCGGCTCATTTACATTCTACTTTCTACCAGTTTTAACGCGACACTTGGTTCAATGCTATTCCAAACTTCTACAAACCGTACCTAGGGGCGCGTTTGATGTATATTGATAACTTCGGCGGATGTGTAATCGTGTGTTCGGAAAAGGGAAACGGAGAGAGAGAGTTCGTTTTATGGAATTGGTTCCGGAGGTTATTTATGAACAGGTGTTCCGAGAGACGGTGTTCCGTCACGATAGCGATTGGGGGTTGGGGAATCTTTTTTATACGCCCAAGACCGGAGTTTCCCATCAACGGCTCCGTTTCTCCTCTCTTGATCACGTGAGAACGTATCGCGGTAAAACAATCGGTGCGACACAATTTCCATCGCTGATGGCTTTCCAACGCGACAGGTATCTGCTTTCTTTTAATTGTTCCGCCGAGTAAATCAGATTCTCTTATTGGCACCTATTAATCGGTATTGACCGATTATATGACCTTTGACCGGTCATTGTAATATCAATTTCTTCAATTCCGCACAGTTATTTAAATTTGTAAAATTTCAGACGAGCGATTGTTTCAGCTTTTTAGTCTGTTTTGTAACGATAAATTTTTAAATGTTATCGATGGAACTAACTAATGCGAAAGACATTTTTTAAAAAATAATGTCGCATTTTTCCCAAAATAATCTCCGTATTAAAAATGACAAATATTTCGAATACAACAAACAGATTCTTCAATTTTCCATTACGATCTTCCAACAAGTCTCGCTTCTAAGAAAATATAAACCCCGGCGAATTTAATTGCTCCAATTCGGCCGTAATACATCACGCGGGCGACGGTAGCAGCGGTTTCCGTCGTAATTATTTATTCGTCCTGCATACGAAGAATCACAACGACGCGTGCTCCACACCTTCGGCCAGAGAAAAGTCTTGTTGCCGGATAAGTTAGAATTAGATTTCGGACGTACTCTCGCAGATTTGTTCGGTGATATCACATATTTGCTGCTCGTCGCCTGTCCGCCCAATCTTCGCTGCCCGTTGAATCGAATAATTCTTCTTCCTTCCCCTCCCCCCCTTCTCGCCCCCCGCCGCTGTTTTCAGTTCAAACAATAGAAGCTAATAAAAATTCTTCTCGGCGCCCGACGCCGCCTTGATAACCCGTGCGTCCCGGTGATGTACGACCTTTTTTCCATCGCGAGAGCTCTCCGCACATTCTTATATCATAGGCAGCGATAAATAACAGACGCAGCGCCGTCGTGTTCCAGTCAACAAATTCTTTCGTTCCGCGTCGTACTATTTCCATCTCTTCGCAGCGTCGCGTTACTCCTTTAACCCTTTTTCGCTATAACAAGGAGTCAGATTCTCGTGATAGACTCGAATATTATTAATTTCTCTTGAAGCGATATTTTAATTTTTCTATTCTTAAATTTTCGAAATAAAAATTAATAAAAATGAGAGGAGAAATAAAAATTGTTTGGTCCTGTTAGGCGAGATATTAAGAAGAAATAAGTGCTAATCAACGCAGTATGAAAGGAGTCGTAGTGCAAGGGGTTAAGACTTGAGAGAACGGCGCTCGAGTATATTTGCATCCGAGGTATAAATATTGTTATTTAAATAGCTAGCTTAACTCCAATAATTATTTTAGATTTTCACTTGTTTCATCAGAGCCTATAGAAATAGTAATTGGACGGTTCAGGAGCCAATCTGCGAAGCTCCAGTTTTTCTTTAAAATGAGCTGCGCGATGGAAACGTATCTTTATCGCGGCATTTAAATCGACAACGAAATGTCTAAATAAAATAACAAGCATTATTAACAGAATATACGAAATCGAATAAAACAATTAAACATCAGTATCACTTAATTTCAATAAAAATTCTGGCTCCGCTTAAATGGCATCCCATTTATTTGACTGGCTTTTGGCTATAAAAGTCTAGACAAATAATTTTCGCCACATTTTCTCGTCTCAAAGTACGCTTCACATTTTATTGGGCATTATTTAGGCACGCGCGAATTAGTCGGCAACGCGAATAATTAGCTTAAAGCGGCGGAACGTTGGCGGCTAATAAACTCTGTAAATTCTCTGTAGGATTCAAGTTTGGCTACCGGTGTCAGCCGGGCAATTTAACATTTCAACGTCAGCAGAACTGATAGAAATCTACTTTCGTTCGCCGCCGGTGTTCCGCCGCTTAGCAGTAAACATAATACTAACGTGGTGTCATCAGCACCTGGCGCTTATCTTGCTTAGCAAGAGCGGTCCAGCAAGCTGGAAAAATTGATGCATTCTATTTTGGGTCACTGTACCTAATATGGTCAACAAGCTCATCCTTCGTGAAGATTTTGTTCTAAATCTTTTGTGAGAAAAGAGTTGCATATTAATGAAATATTTATAGATCGTCTTTGTTTCAATTGAATTATTATAAACTCAACAAATACAATTTTTAATTTATCGCGCAACGAAAATAACGTTTATATTATTTATATTACAATAGTATATGCAGATTATGGTAAATCCAGAAATATATAGTGTTTTTTTCTTTTAAATGTCCGGTTCGCGAAAACTTCGTTTTAAACGTCGGAGAAATGTACGCAATGCTAACGACCAAATGATGAATTTTATGGTAATGAAATGGCACCGCGATGGCATCACGTCCGAGATTTAAAGCTGTCATAAAACCAACGGGAACCATTTGTCGAGACTTGACGCCGGCCAGTTGAAATTCTAAGGACCGAATCGCGTAAAGATATATTCCGCGTATCCGGTCGGGTATTTCAAAGGTTTACCAAAGATTCCGGAAAAAGATTTATTTGAAATAGTTTATCATAAACTTTGAAAAGGATCCCTAATTAATAATTTTGGACGGTGTTGCAACAATTCGAATGGCGCCGCAGAGTCGCCACTCGAGTGCCAAGGGTTAATTTTGATCAACTGGTAAATATAATACAATAAGAGAGATCTACAGGCGCGGAACAGTTATAAACTTGGTTTCTCCGACAAACGAACTTAACGCAAATGAATTCCATTTATGACGAAGCGTCATTGTCTAGCAGCATTCTAACAGAACAGCGGCCTCTGCAACTGACAACGGCATTCATCCAACGATACTTCGTTCAACGTATAAACTTCCAATTCAAACGAAACATTAAATCACAGTTTTTATATCTCTGACTATAAAGAAAAAGCTCCGAATGTTGCAGTTTTAAAATATTTCACGCATTTAATCGAGCTACAGAATACAGGATTTTTTAACTTTTCAGACGGCAGTCACGAAAACAATTTTCACAAGCTCTGAAAATGAATGCAATTTGAAATGCTATGACAAAGAATTTTAATTGGCGAAAGCTTTTAAAAAATGTTACATGACTTATTATTTGTAAATACAGTGTAGGTCTTTGAGCGTTTATAGTACCAACAATTTTTAGCTACCGCATAAAATAATAAACAAATGAAACGTTGAATTTCTATCACGAAATAAAATAGAGATAATGTGGTCGCTCGGTGAAATATTACAGTAAAATCATTGAAAGACTCCCTTTTCTTGCAACTGATGCATAAACATTTCATGTTGCACAAAGATCCGCAATCTGTTAGCAAACTTTCACGAATATTGTACCGAGCACAATTGGGGGGTAGCACAATCTGAGAGAATAAGCTGAAGTAATCCCTTTGTATAGTTTGAAGATTAATCGTCGAAAGCAGAGAGAAACGGCGTCTCACCTTCAATTTTATTCAACTTCTTCCGATGAATATTTGTTATGGTTACTTATATTGTAAAATACATTTACGAATGAATAATTCGATAAAATCGTTCCTTGAGGCAAATACAATCAATGAGAGACCCAAATAACGATTAGGATAAATATACTTTTGTCAAAACCTTTGCAACTCGAAGCCATTTCAATTGCAAATCTAACATAATTTTTCCGGCTTCTAGTATTCTCATTTTATATAGCAAAATTCATTCTATATATGAAATCGAGTCTCGCGACTAATATAACAGTTACACTAAATAAATAATTCTTTAAATCTAAGCTTTCGCGATGTCTACGAAAATAATTTTAGAACGCGATGCAACAATATTAATGGCGCCGCAGAGTCAAAGTCAGAGTCACTCGAGTGCAAAGGGTTGACGACGTCAACGTTTTTATATTCCGTTTGACACATTTCTTATTTATCCGCTGTGACCAACGAGATACCATAAGTCAAAGGGATAATCTTCGTCCAAACACGAACACCGGACAATACGTGTCATTTTAATAAAGACAAGTTACCGAAACTTATCCCTCTGTGTACCCTTGGAAGACAGTCCGCATCCCGCGCTGGTACATGCCACGGTGTTAATGTTAATTAATGATCACTATTCCAGCACACCGACGAATGCGCACTGTTACCAATTATTTCCTCGTCAATCTCTCCGTGGCCGATCTGATGATGTCGCTGCTGAACTGCGCCTTCAACTTCACCTTCCTGCTGAACGCCAACTGGCCGTTCGGCGTCGTCTACTGCACAATTAATAATTTCGTTGCCCACTTGACCGTCGCCTCGAGCGTGTTCACGCTGGTCGTTATCTCCTTCGACAGGTAAGCAATCACTCATTCATAAAAATTACGTAATCAATTTTCTTGCGACGCTATAGCGTGGACTGTATTTGAATACTGGATATTTAATTTAACTAACGTAATAAATAAATTTTCGAAGGACGCGCAATTAATATTTTTCTTCGTCCGTAGAACGATTAAAAAAGGAAATACGAAACAACGAAACGCGTTCCCTTAAATGACCCATTTAGCGGGCAACAATGAACGTCTGGCGCATACGTTTATGGAAAAACAAATTACAAGAACAATTCATCCAAGGAGAAGCATAGTGTCACAGGCAGGGAACTGATTACTTGTCATTTCCATACTATGCTCTAGTTTCAATGGTCTTCTTCAAGGGGACGTTTCTAACTCTACGAAATGTGTATTCAAAACAATTAATAAGTTGGCGGAAACAGTGAATTCTCCACCAAATTGTTCTTATAAACAAAAACGGATCATTTGAAAAGACGAGGTTTATAATTCTTCGAGCTTTGCGAGTCGATTTTATGATCGCCATTTGTCGACAACTATGAAAACTACAAGGCTTGAATAATTATGTCTTCTCCTTGCTAATTGGTTTATAAGCAATTTGCATTTTTTGGTTTACATTTTTGGTTTGGCCCCGCTTACATCGTTTAATTGAAAAAGATGAAGCCGGAAAGGCTCGTAATCTTTTATTTATCGTGCGTTGTGCGTATCAGTTACAAGCACTTTGGTTACATCCTTAAAGCACGCCCCGTTGGATTTGAATATTTACACGGAGCAAATGTGTACATACATAACACGATTGCTTGCCGTGGGCTTTGCAATAATCCACGTACCAAGGTATCAATTCAGGATGTCACCGTACGGGTTACACTGTCGAATAAATAATGTCAGGGAATTCAGGATATTTTTAACACATTTCCGGAGTGATTACGACCTGCAAACGTTAATCAAACACAAGTCCCAGCGCCGATATAAATTATGCAGATTTATACTGTTCTACGGAATTGAAACTCCTCTGAACAAATAGAAAAAAAAAGGTTAACTTGGATCTCCTCTTACGTATCGAATAGCGCGGAGAGAAAATGTCTGGAAAATTACGTGTAAAAACTTATTTACACCATAGCAAAAATATCGCGAAATTGCGCGATGTATAATATGAAACATGTTGAAATTTGTATAAAAACATAAATTAACATTTTCCTGAAATCTACGTTTATTACTTTTAATCGTTTCTTTCTCATTATAAAGCTAAACAAAATTACAAAAACTGTAATTGCGAATAAAGTGGGATAAAAACCGTGTAACAAAATGTGTTGTAAATGTGACTAACAGTGGCGTATTTTTCTAAATTTTATTCGCGGCCCGAATGTTAAACTTGAATTTTAAAACTTATTTAGAATTGTTCATTTTTCAGCCATTTTCTTACATCCTCTTGCATTTTGCTGGAAAAATGCAAAGCACATTCCGCGGATGAATGAAACCGCGACATCAGGAAACCGTTGACGTTGAAAGATGACATAAGATTAGACTTTGCGCCATCAAGCAAAGTGGTTCCAGCGCCAACCGAATGTCAATCGTCGTTTTGGATTTCTCTTTAGACAAGCCCGCACGTAGATTACGCGGCGCGATTGAAGGGAACAGGATAATTTAAATTTCACCGAAATTTGCCAGTTGCGAAGAAGCCGGTACATCGAATAATGGGAATGAAATTTGGTTAGATTACGTTCCTCAAAGAAATTCAAATTTTCGTTTCTGCTGTCCGCGGCAGTCTAACGAGAGAGTGAGGGTTCATTTCGACCGACCACAATATATTAGTTGCCACACTTCCGTGCACAAGAACAGCCACGAGTCCCCGTCGCTTCTTATCGATCTTCTTTGTGCACCAGTTTTGCAGTCTTTCCACAACGGAATTTAATCAACAAGTTTTCAATCCGGCGACTGTCCCCGGCGCGAGCGCAGATTCTAATCTTCTGCAAAATATATTTCTCTCTGCCGCGAAATAGGCCGTGAATTTCAATTTAATTGCTCAATGAACTCATAATAGTAACTTTAGTTACAGACTTGGTTGTAGTTGCAATTTTAGCTGAAACTTCGAGCTCGTGGAACAGGTTTATGCATGGGTCTGTTATAAACACTGTTGTAGCTGGCACGATTTATGCACTTATGAACCAAGTGACTCCGTTTTGAAGCAAAGTGGACAGTTTGAAAGAATTTCAAAGTATGGTTAGATTATTCCGAAAGAATTAAAATTCTTACAGAAAGAAGAAGAGTTGTCTTCCACTTGTTGCAGTCAAAGCACTTTTCTTTGGAACGTTGATCCGATAAAGTCTGATCCGTTGAAACGAGTTATCGCTGCAGGTGTAATTTTAAAGTGACTCGTTCAAAATTGCAGACATTGCAGCACCGTAATATTGCTATCATCGCGTGCTTTAATCGCGTTAATTCTTAAAAGCTCTCATTAATGCGTCTCGGTGAACTTTTTAATTATATTTACGGCAAAGTAAAACCGTCATATTCACCCAATTTATAATCATTGTAGGCTGTTGAATTTTACAATCATTTTAACAATCACAGTAAGCTGTTGAATCGATTTATTCTTTTATTAAAGACATTACAGGCTAGTTACTTTGATCTACGTTTACAAATACAATACTAATCCTGCTTGCTTTCTGACAGGACTTTAGAAAGCGATACTTGAAACGATAATAGCTTGCTCGTATCCACCCCACTGTTACAAGACCGAAGTAATGGGAGTGGACAGCTATTACAACTTCAAGTATCTCCTTTCAATCTCTGATATCTTAGAACACGGTCTAAGTGAGTATCCACCAGTTGCAATGTAAAACTTCTCGGTTCTACAGGATGGTCTGTAGTCCACGCGAAATGTTACGTTTTAATCTTAAAATTAATACGACGCGACGACAGGAATTTTAATTACCCTAATTCCCTCCATCGAGATCTAATTTGTATATAGTTAGTTGTTCCTAGTTGCTTCGAATACTAATTGACATTATTATAATTAATTCTACTGTTCGCAAGCTTCGTTAATTGTATAACTAATTCCACCATTAGTAAAAAAAACTATTTCATACAAAAATTTGGAAGAGAAGTAAAATGAAATATTAAAGAAACAAAAGAATAAAAATAATTCAATAAAAGAAAGAAAAATTAGTGAAAGTTCATTACACGTTGTTTATTTTAAAATCGTGAATATTTTTCTGTATTATAAATGCTGAATAAACGCATGTTACAATTAAAAGGAGGACATAGAAGGGTGTTAATACATGACATGAATTTCCACTGCGCTACCAGTTTGCGAAAAAAGAATGTTAAAATACTTATTGCCGTGCCCATCAACCTAAACGTCTATTATTCTTGGCCCTGTTTAATTACGTTGCTGTGGGCTTCATTCGTTAACGCTGGAATTTCATTATGGTATGCACCCTACATCTGAATGTCCTAGTCAACGGATGCCAAAACTTTTCACCGCATACTTTTGCCAATAAATTCGAACCCTTTAAAAAGATTCGGGAAAGTATTTCTGGAATTGCTGGAGCACCGTATAGTTCCTTAGACAAAGGCTAGTCCCTTGGTTCACATAATAGCATATACTAATTCAACCCTTTGCATTCGAAGCTATTTTAATTCTGAATCTAAAATAATTTTGCTGGCTTATAATATTTTCATTTTTATGTGACAAAGGGTTAAAGCTTCCACATAAAATCAAAACTTCAATTTACATCTAAAGAAATTTTGGTAAACACGTGCTAAAAGACTATATTAGGTTGAAACAATTTCATTATCTTTTCAGGGATTTTAGTATCTTAGATCTTACCACTTCATCACGGTAAACGAAAATGAGAAATATTGTGGACAGTGAGTGTTAACACGTTCATAAACGATAAATCATTGCTAAACGTAATTAAAAAGAGAAATGAAATTTTCATAATAGTGACATAAAACCAAAATAAACTGCACACTGTTTAAAGTAACAACCGCAGGGAGGAAGACCAAGCTAGCGAATTACTTTGCCTACAGATTATCCTACGTTAACCAGATCACTGTTTGAGGGCAATTTCATGAATTTTAATGAACTCGAAAGATGATGTAGCTTACAGGAAACTGTTGGTGGCTTAAATAAGTTAGGTTCAATCATTTTGTTTACGGTGTCTCGGAATTATGCGAACCATCTGAATTTTACTGTTTTCGCCCAGCCAGATTTTAAATTTTTATTCTTGTACATCCTATAACATTATTAGTATTACATTATACATTATTACTATTTATTTTTATGAATAATAATTATATATTATATATTAAATATTCAATATTGTATATTAATTATTCAATATTAAATATTAGTATATTAAATATTATATATCATAAATAATATTATTATTAGTAACAATATTATTGTTATTCCGACCATTATATTCTATACCAAGGTCATTACATTACATACACACGTTCCTATTTCTACCAATCCGAACATTTGAAAACCTACCCCCATCGTTTCGCGTGCTTTTCGCAGCACCATATTCGTGCCATAATCTGGCCTCTCCCTTATGATTTCTGAACTCCTCGCGTTCGAATCTAGTACCTGTATGAATACACCGTTTTTCCTTTAAATCATGAGAATCCTTACGGAACGTGTGCCTGACAAGTTCTTTTCCACCATAAATTCAAAGCGATTCCCTCCGAAGGCGCACATGCCTAACGTGTTCTTTTCCGTCACACACTCAAAGAGATTCTTGCTAAACGCGCGCTTAACCCTTTGCAGTCGCAACCATTTTAAATAGAAATCCAAGATATTTATTTAGACATTTTATACAATTTAGAACATTTTATATATTATGGAAATGCATTTTGTAACTCAAAGGGTTAACAAGCTCTTTTCTTCTATCATACGCTCGAAGAGATTCCTATCGAAATATTATATAATTCGACATATACTTAAAAATAAAAAGGAAACAGTTAAACCAATGCAATTTCTTCGTTTTGTTGCAGCGATATAATGCTGTTGGATTACGTTCGCGAATTTTGCAAACAAAGCAATAGAGTTAGTAGACTGTGTGCGGCTAAAACGATCAAACCAGATACTCGCGGAAATTCCGCGGCAATTACGTTTACAAGAGCTTGGTGCTCGTCGCAGCAACTGTTGTTAATTAACCCACCTCTGGCAACCCGAGTCTTCGACCACCAAGCGAAATTTTCATCTTCGAATATCTTCGAGGCGGAAGGGGTTGGTCTACTTGCTTACCACCACCCAAACAAATTGAATCGTCTACTAGACTAAAGATTGGAGATAAAGAAGTTAAAGATACAGTAAAAGATTAACCGTGAAAAATAAACAATGGCGCTAATAATGCGATGCAAAGTTTTAACAAAAGAGAATATTAATATTTTATAAAAGGAAACGATTTATTCGTAATTACGTAATTAATTTCCGTGAAAATTGTTAACGCTTTGATAATTTATATTTTTTTTTTTCAGAATTTTCGGGACAGGCAAAACGACAAGTTTTTAACCTGACATAATTTCGCGTGGAGAGAGAGAGAGCACGCCACGTGTTTCCAGTTCATCAAAATTCATGACATAGCGTTCAGATGCCGATCTATCACAGGCGGAATGTCGGCCCGCATGTTTGCCCTATTAACTAACAAGTAATGACAAACTAACGTTCGTTCTATTGATAATACAGATGAAGGCATAATTTTAAGCAGAGCTTAAACCTTCTAATAATATCTTAAGCGTTCCAAGATTCATTATTTTCTTCACCAAATTTGACAAGAATGAATTCGATATTATTTAAACAAATTAAAGTCGCCCGTTTTCGTACGGAAGTCTCCACAGTATAGTACGCATTTTTCGCAGCGCACGCGTACCACAAAAATGAAATCCTCTTTGGACAGTTTAAACAAAAGGAACAGTAGACGTCGTTACGTCGGATTACGTTTTCAGGCTGTTTGCGTTCGGGGAGATTCCCTTTTGAATCAAGTTTAACCTCGCAGATTTCACAAGTTCAGTAACTATTCTATTGAGCCGACAATGAATGATAAATTTGCCGCGGGCAACGGAAACTTTTGGGATGCGCACTGACAATAATGACGGAGATGGTCGAATATAATATCGATTGTTCAGTCAAATAATAATTGAGAACGAGAATCCGCGGATTTTACGCATTTACGACAAAAGTGAGTAATTGCGTTTTAAATCGCTAATAGTTGCGTTTCAATTATATTGTAACTCAGTTACATTCTAATTCAATGATATTGTATTTCAATTACACTCTGTGATTGAAACAATTTGTAATTGAATTACCGTGTAGCTGAATTTTAATGTAATTGAATTACAATGTAGTCGAATTACAATTTAATTGAATTAAAATGTAATGGAATTACGATGCAATTCAATTAGCGCACATCTGCAGAACGGAACAGTCGCGGCGGCTACGCGTCTCGAGTCACTTTCAAATTGGTCCCACGAATAAAAAAAATATTTCTTATCAAAAGACAATATATCAGCAATCGAGGACCGTTCAGAAATCCTTCGGCCAATTCTTATCCGAGATTGAATTTCTTTCTTTCTTCTTACCTCTCGCGTATCCAACGTCGTCGTTATTCCTCTGTGAACCTTGTGCTTCGCCGGCTAACGACAATGTCGTTTAAACGACCCTCGTTTTCCATCGAATACATGATCACGGCAACGCTTTTCAATTTCAAGTGGAGATATTAAATATACTTGACGGCTATTACCGTGAACGGAAATCGATACGAGTCCTGTAACTTCTACGGTTGCTTCCGAGTATCGTTCCAGGAGTAATTTATTAAATTTTTTCTTGATACACCTGCATTTAATAAAGTCGAATTAATAAAGTAGATACACTTGCTTTCTAGACGTTTAGCAAAATTTTTTAATTCAACGGTTTTGCGTAATTTTTCAACGTTTACTGCGCACAAATATAATTTCGTATTTATAATTAATTATTCGAAATCTCCGATGTCCTGATGACATCTTTATCTCAGTCAACTCGTTTTCGCGCAAAATTCCTGCTTCGTCCGTGCGCAGTAAGATTTTGCAAAATTTGTTTTCCCTGGAAAATCTGACGGAACGCGCTCGCGTATTTGTAATACAGATTTTAGGAATTTTTAGACTTTGCCTTCGCTCGACATTCATTTACCAGCGTTCCGGGGATATAATCAGATTGTATGGCCGCTTTACATTTTCCACCGTCGCGACTTTTTTTTTCTCTGTAAAACCACGAATGCTCTTTTTCAAGACAAAATAACGCTAGTCGTAGACAACTGAATTTTTGACCGGCCAGACGGAAAATCCTCGATGGTCTCCACTGGCAACACAACGATTTGAATGGCCGTGCTATAGTAGACACCGCGATGTAACAAAGGAGAGAATTTCCATTGTGGAACCGTAGAAACCGAAAAAGAGTATAAAAGCCGATCCACTGAAATATGAACAGTGAACGGTGTTAAATTCATGGCGAACGTTTTCAGAAAGCTGCGTCTTTATAATGAAGACATAAATACTTGAATCTGTACAAATCACGCGTATAAAAATAACAAGCGAAATATATCGCTGTATTATATTTATAAAATAGATTAAATTATTATATTAATATAGATTATTATACAATGCCAATTAGAATTCGAGGCAACTAAAAAAGCAGTATCTAAAAAATTAAAAAGGTAACTAAAACATTGAGATTGTGCTTTGACACAATCTTGACACGTGCTTCGAATTCTAATTGGCATTGTTCAATAATCAAAGGTTTTTATACAGTGATATGTTTTACATAATTTTGTTAATTATGTGACCAATGGATATGCTAATATCCATATTGCTAATTGTTATTCGAAGCACATACCCATTCGATGAATAATTGATACTTGGCGGTTTGTTTCTCATAATTCTGCGCGACGCGATCTCCATGACTTATTTGCTCGCTTTCGGCGAATCAGTATCCGCTTTTCGTTCGATTGAACGACAAAGCTTTCACGCGCCGTACCGGCAACGAGAGATGGAAGAATAAACCTAATATTCGATGTATCATCGCGATCCGGTTATCTGATTCGCCGGCAACCTATTGCCATTTATATGGTAACCGCAACGTCATTGATAGCGCGAACCAATAGATTAACCATTATTGTTGAAGCTTCGTAAATGTATCGCGTTTCGTAATAATATGATATATTAGGTTGGTGAAAAATGAAATCCATTTTTTTTTTTCGGCAGACATAAAGCTGATATAAATTGTAAAGAGGATATAAAAGAAGTCGTATATTTTATACATGCATTTACGTAACACTTTTTGAATAGAATAATAATAATAAGCATCGCGCAGAAGGAAGAAGCTGTATTTCACTTCCTTATCAAACGTTCACTTTTAACTGATCCGATGACCTAATTCTCTGAAATCCCATCGGTGGTGGCGAAGCTCTGGATTGATCCCGTCGCGGGATTCATTTTCCCTCACTGCCGGCCGTCAAATTAATATCGACAGATTGATGAAGAAATATAGCGAACAAATGTGGTGTTTGGTAAAAATTCATTTCTCATGGTTCACGGTCAACAATGGATCACACGATAAACTCTCGAATCCTCTGTGCGCGTGTGTGCCGCAAGTGGACAGTAGAAAAGCAACGCGACCGATGCGGCAAACAGCCGCGCGAGTATAATTCTCCAAAAAATACGTTCTCTTCTCGCGTGTCGGACTCGCGCGTTGTAAATTAATTAGAAACGTCGCCGTGCGATGTTGTATAAATTTATACGGCGTCGGGAGTTGAGTTTTGTAAAACCTGTTACGCGGAAACTCATGATTTCACTAATGTTTTAAAATAGTTAAATAGGTACGCAATCGATATTTTAATATAGTGTTTAGATTAACCCATTGATCCTGCGCCGATGATCTCGAGACGCGCCCTAATGGTAATGGTCGAGAATCGGAGAATTGGTGTGCGCATTAATTACCGCGACCCATTTAAGGGGGTGTTCGTCTCCGGAACGGTTGCCAAACTCTTTTCGACGGTTCTTGCGAGGAACGCCGGCGCGGCTACGTGTCTCTTAAGAAAAAGGTGTCAGGCGGGATAGTAAACAGCTAGAGAAGGCAAACACGCGGCGCAGTGTCAAATTCTGTACGTGACATAATAGGAAATTATGAGTTTGTTTTGCCAGTCTTTTCGTATTGTGGATAAAACATGCCCGCCCATATTGAGCAGGGCGATAGGGTACACTGGGAAATATTGACAGGGTCTTTGTAACATTGACATTATGATGTTTAAATTTGTTCGAAAAAATCCACTATAATATCCCATCGTTCGTTGTTTTATGGTAGTGCAGCCCAATTACTGTGTGATAATTAGATCCTGCTATTTATGGAATAAGACATTTTAGTGAAATAATTTCGTTCATATTCTTTGAATAAAATTTTAACAAAGTAATAAAATAATATATAATAATACAAGTGACATAAATAATATGAATAAAGTAATGTATGAAATAAAACAATAAAATCAATTATAATAAACACTGTATAATAACTATCAAAATGATTGCATACTTCATATTTATTAAAATGTATACGGGGTTTTCTTTTCGGCGTTAAATCGTAATGAGCTGTAGCGAAAATCCGTTCTATTAAAGCACAAGTCCGCAGAGAGATGTCTTTCGTAATTAAAAAGTTTGAGGAATCCGTCGCGGTGAACTGAAAAGAAGCGTTTTAATTAACTGCCAATGGCCGTCTCTATATCCAATTGGTATTGTCCTACTTCGACGTGAAATAGTTCAAAAATTTGATAACTCCTATTTCCAACGGAAATGTTTTTTATTCAATCGAACGCATTCGGAAGAATGGAAAAAGTTGTAAAATCGAACGTAATTAATATTATTAAAATTAGAATGGAATTTGATAAGAATAATAATAATCTTTACTATAATTTGGTCATATCAAGGTATTGGACCGGAACGAATATAATATAAAATAGTTAAATAACAATTAGAAATTTTAGAAATTTGTATAAAACTTTGAATTTCATGAGCCTTAACTTCCCGTTGCAGGTACATGGCCATCATGAGGCCGATGAAGCATCGTATATCACGAAAGATAACAGTGATTACCATGATTGTAATATGGACGATCGCTTCGGCACTGGCTCTGCCGTGTATCTTATACTCAACGACCACATCGAGGAGGTAGTCACAGTCATACATTATTTCTAGTCTCATATTTTTGCCGAAACCTGTTAAAAGTTTGCGTAAGTTTCTTAAATTAGTTGCAAGGAAGCCTCTCACGTTCAATCGTTTCATTTGCTTTCGCTTTTATTATTTAGATACTGTATCAGTTGCGCCACCGTTCATTTAGAAGCATGTACAGTCGGTCTCATAAGTATTCGTACCATCATTACTTATAAGAGAAATTTGTTGAAATCAAGGGACGCACGATTTTGCGATAAACTTTTTATTATGAATGAACGCATGTATAAAGTTTATTTATACGAAATTGTAAGAAAATTGATTAACTAATAATTGTTAAAATCAAGTGTATAAGTACTGAGTATACTATAAATAAAGAAAGAAATAGTCGGCGATTTTCCAAGAAACTCGATTTTCAAAGTACGTCAAGACACTATTCACACTTATGGTCGACAGAAAAGCGTTGCCGTAAATTTTCAAGGTTGTATAATATTCTATTGAACGCTTTTCGTACAAGGCTTTTCACTTTTGCTCCGTAAGAAATGCATCGGTCTTGAATATCACCAGAAAAACACCTTTTAAAATGCAGTAACTTTCTTAAATATTCCATCAAATGATTGGATCAACTATCAAATTGGAATCAACATAAAGTTTAGTTGCGGGAATTGTTCGAATTTTTGTGGCACACTTAAGTGGCCGGTCTTGAAAATGGTAGTCGTCGCATGTGTTTCTCATTACTTAGCGCGACGCAGCTGTGCGAAATTTACCAGCTGTGATATACTAGATGCCATATTGTTTTTACAGAATACAGAATATCTCTTATAATATTGCTTTATGGAAAATCATTCGCATATTTATTATCACCTCTGAGTCAATGCCTTAGTTAATTAAAATTTTGTAAGTTGCATTTTTATTTCATATAGAGAATACCTTTTTCATAAGTGCGTTTTTTGCATTAATCCTAGAACGGTGAGATAAAGTCGTCGAAATCTATGAATTGTACTTTGACATTCGATGCACATTTTTCATGCACAAGAATGCAAGATATCTGAGTAAGTGAAGCGTTGTACATTATTGCACATTTTTTACATATTTCTTATGTATATATATTTACACAATTTTATTAATTACTACACTTACTGCAATCACATAGATATTATAATATTTTTAAATATCTTTATCTCACTTTTGCGACTGACAAAACTTATACTGTATATTAATTTCGGATTCAAGTAAACAGCGAGTATTAAAAACATCGTTCCTTAATTACAGGTATTCCAATGGAAGAACTAGAATCGTATGTTGCTTATTGTGGCCAGACGGAGATTATCTGCGTAGCAAAATCGGCTACACGTAAGTATTTGCATATGTATGTATACGGAGTAAATTCTAATTTTGTAATTAATTTTACAATTCCAATGTTATAGTTAATTTTATAATTCTAATGTTATAATTAATTTTTAATCCAATTTTATAATATTATAATTACAAATGTTGAAACATTTATGTAAAACGAAGTAATTATCGTAATGTGAATTGGCAAGAACCAACACGGTCGTGTTTATTTGGCGCCAGGTTACGCAACTACTAATTAATAACTACTGTTTGGTGTTTGTCAAAGGTAACGATGCGATATCAATCGTTTCAAGTAATTTTATAGATCAAATGAAACCAGAAACTGTTTACGGAATGTCTGATAATTATCATTATATATAATGATAATTACATAATAATAAAATTGAAATAGTATTGAGTCACATGACTCAATTTCGTATGCATGAAATGCAGTAAGTCGTATACAATATAAAATGGAAATACTGTAAGCCAGAGAAGCTATTTTGGAGTTGGAGTTAAAATGGCCTCGAATGCCAAAGGCTTTTGCTGCTAAACATGTGGAGAGGCATGCAGACAATTGCCTATCCCTGCTACCAGCAGAAACGACCTACGTGCGGAACGACCATGCTCTGGGATGCACTGGATCGTGCGATTACTGTATGCAAACTTTTCTGTAAACTGTCTATGCCACTATAAATGCGAGAGGTCGGCAAATGTGTACGAGGCACGGAGACTTTGGAATAAGTGGAAACGGCAATCCATAAACAGACACACGTCTTATTCAAACCACTCTATTGCGTTCACGTAATTGCTGCCCTTTTATAAACTTTTGCCACTTTTTGTAAAACTATGTTCGAAGGAAAATAATAACTTAAAACATTAAGTACTTGTACTTCTTAATATATATAATAATAATAGTATATATAAAAAAGGAATAGATACGTATATCATAATTTTAAGAATACAATTTGTAACAATTTTCTTGGCACACCCTGTATATAACTAAAACAACTGTACTTTGGGATCCATCATTCTAGACACTCTTGTCGAGAAAGTATAATTTATGGTTATAGTTTGCTTGGCCTCTTTTTCTACCATCACGGCATAATGCTTTCTGTTTTAGGTACGACATAGTATTCCTGAGTTTAACATACTTGATCCCGATATCGTTGATGGCGATATGCTACGCGCTAATGGGACGAAAACTGTGGATAACAGAGTCCATAGGAGAACTCACGCAGTACCAGAAGAACTCGATCAAGTCTAAACGCAAGGTAGAATGATTTAACCCCTTTAGTGGCGACTCTGAGGCGCCGCTAAAAATTGCTAAATATTGTCACTAAAAATTGCTATTTCTCTTAAAAATTACTTAAATAAAATTGAAGTAGACCAGATATTGCTTGTGTTATATTATTTTACATTTTCTTTTATATTATAATATTTAAATGTTAATTAATGTAAATGTTCACAGTATTAACATTGATAAAAAGAAAGTAACATGTACGCATTGTTCACAGGTTGTAAAGATGTTCATCACCGTCGTTGCAATATTTGCAATATGTTGGTTGCCTTATCAAGGATTTTTCATTTTCATTTACCATCACAGACAGCTGACGCAAAGCAGCTACGTCCAGCATATTTATTTAGGATTCTACTGGCTTGCTATGTCAAACGCCATGGTGAATCCTATCATATACTATTGGATGAATATTAGGTGATTTGATATTCAATTATATTATATTGATATCAATAATATGATTTTGTTCATTAGATTTCAAATAGCCGTAACTCACCATACTTATTTAAAAAATACTTACACTTAGGTTTATTTTAAACAAAACTATGACTTATTTATTTGTTGCGTGCCTGTAAACGTATAATATAGCAATATTATTTCTAACATAGTAAATAAAGTATTATGTAGTTGATCTTTGCGAATATAATAAATATTTCTTAGAATATTCGAATTAACGTAATTGTTAAATAAAAGTGTACCTTACAGGTTTCGAATATACTTCCAACTTATAATTTGCAAATGCTGTTGTCCAATGATTCCAAGGAATCTCGAAGACCGTCACACGCAACAGTTGGTGGAATGTCAGCGGTCCGAGGTTATTCCCTGTAACTCAAGTAAGTAATTTAAATGATTTATTGATATTATTAATAATTTATTAATACCATTAATTTAATATTAATATCATTATTATCATTTTAATATTAATATCAACAGGTTTGGATAATATTATAGGTTCAATTCTTCTTATTCAATTCAATTACCAGCTTTTGTAAAATTTCATTTTTAGAAATTGTAAATCAATGGAAATTATCGTTCAATAACTGTGTTAATAACGCGACTTATTAATTTACCTTTCAGGACGTTTCAAATTATCCTCGATCCGGTGGAAAAACAGTATGGGCGACAGTCACGCGCAAAATTTTCGAACGCGATCGGTCGTCGAAAAGAACCGATCCTCTCAGGACGCTACTACTGTCTGAACCGTAAGGCAGTAATTAAATAAGTATTATTATTATTGTTAAATGTAAAATAATATAAATGCGATGGTGATAATGATATTTTTAGTAATTAAGAGCTGCGATAATAAATTTTTGTACAAACAGAGTCACGTTGTTGATACTTATAACAATTGTTTTCTTATGAAAGTTCAATTAAATTATATATTGAAATAAATGTTATGAATAAATTAACCAACTGTACCTGGAATTTTATGTTGTTGACGGTTGGTCTTTAAAATTACGTTCGCAAAAACGCAGCGATTCTATACACTCTCCTCATCCAATTACAAAATAGGTATCAAAGAAATCATTCCTCCATCAATTTTCCATAAAACCTGTGGTAGTTGTAAAAGCTTTATTTATAATTTATGTACAGTCAAATCATTTTGAACTACTTTATTTAGCCTGTAGATGTGCCAAACGTTGGTAATCCGTAGAAAAATATTCTCAGACATATGAAATTAAATTCTGAAGAAATGTTACGTTTAGAAGCGTTCTCCTTCGAATTGTCAGCTCTCTCTCCCTCTCTCATGGTTAACAAACTAACGCATGAACGTACATATATACATATATGTTTGTTTCATGGTCCATTCTCGAGGAGAATTCAGTCTGTGTATCAACGTTGGACCAGGAAATCAAAAGAAGACGAGAATTGAAAAACTGCACGAAGAACCGAAGTGTGTTACATCTATCCACATTAGTTTTTTTTTCGAAAATAGAAATACAATCGAGTCTCGATTAACGTAATCCATCGAAAACATTTACGGCTATTTAATATCACGTGGTTACGGCGCTCTCTCGTTGGGCGACTCGTGGCCGGTGTCGTTTCGATTCGACGAAACATAATCTGACATAACATAAGAGCGACTTAACACATTCAAACTATCGTTACTTGTTATGAAACTTTTACCATCGTGTATTCATCTCGATTAATGTTTCGCACTATACCATGTTAAACAAGCTACGTAATTATATCGCGTTCAGTGTGATTTTAATTAGCAAAATATAACGGACGCGATGGTAAAAGTTTCGTAACTATATCAGAACTGTTACACTGAAATTCTGACAATTATCGAGGGAATACTGTGAAACGAGCAACGAGCTCCCCATCGAGAGAACATCGTGGTACAAAAATTGTTCTTATTACTTAGACAAGTCAATTGAAGCGGATGATCTTGGAAGGACGAACGTTCTACGAATAAACAACAACGACAACGCGATATTCCCGGTTGTCGACCAGTTAGTTACATTGACGTGTCTTCGATTGATCTATCTAATAAAATGTAACGAGTCTTACGAAGAGAGTCTTCTCTAGAAACACTTTCTGCATAATGGAGTTTAGAGCACATGGGTTAATAGTAGAAAATATCGAAGCGTCCGCATGCATACTTGAAGATTGTGTACGCTGGTTTCTTTTTCCTCTAGGAAAATCGCATTCTCTCTGGGAGAGTCACGCAAGGGGGGAAATTAGGATCGTATCCCATTGGAACTTTGTTTTACACGAAGCAACGTCCTCACCAAAACCGAAGCTATTCTGCGGATCCGCGGACCAGCCGCTATCTCTCGTTCGTTTCTTTTTGTGTCTTCCCTCACGTTTAATCACCAAGTCGAACGTTTACACTTTCACGTGTTTGTTTCTTCCGTAGGTTCGCAGATATACGAATGGTGCACGAAGGTAATTTGAAACTCGAAATTCCTGTCCGGCAGTCGAGTTGGCATCCACAAAATTGTCGTCGACGTGCGTTGCGTCTTTCGACGTTCTTCGAAGAAACGTAAACGTTAAGAAGAGGAATCACAATTTATCAGCGAGCTCCGGTGTGCGGAAGTTGAAACAGTATAGGACGCCGACTCGTTCCACTGCTTGAGAAATGAGTCCACCGTCATTTCTCAATCGGAAACGTCCGTTGCGTGCACGGTCGGCGCGTTCGATTCGTTCGTTGCTTTGGAAATGGTATTTTATCGTTTTTACAGCAGTATTATTGTAACAAAGAAAACAGCAAATTTCTAACTTATTTATAGAAAGGCTTGTAAATATATCTAAAATGTTTTATATATAAATTAACCACGAGATACTCAAAATTTCAATCGTCCAAATCAAATCAAATTTAATTATTTAAAATAATCAATTCAAGTAATTTTTTAATTCAAGTAAAACTTACAAATTATATTCTTCTAAAAATGGAAGACAGATATGACTAACATTAGGAATATTGCAATAATACAAAGTAAATATTTTTAACAACTAAGAGCTGTAGACATATTGGAAATATTATACCAAAAACTTTAAACAACCAAAGCTCGTTGAAAAAAGCGAATCGAACAGACCGAGCGTGCTTACAGTTATTAAACGAAGAAAAAAAACAGCTAACTTCGATTTCTAATAACAAATACAATGGTATTGGATCAACTCCTTAGATAACAGATGAACTTTTTTTAAAACGGACGGACTAGAATCTCAACATATGCCGCCATTATTCGAGTCTACTTAGAAAGGAATGCGCGTAGCTACTACGAGGAATATCACAAAGTATTAGAAACGATATTTTTATTGTGTCAATAAACGGTTATGATGATTGTCATTCTCACAGTGTTCGGTTTTCTTAATAGTTTCGGGCGGCCACCTTTTAAACGTGCGCACGACGCTCGAAGTTAATAACTCGTTCGTATTGCTTATCATAACGTTATTGACAATACTTGTCTCACTCGAAGGATCGATTAGGAAAGGACAACGCTAAGCTTTTGGAATATTTTCGACTTGAAAGCGTAAAACGCTTTCTTTGACGTAAGTCGAAAAAGAGAAAAAAGGTTCAAACATCTTTGCTCAAAAAAAAATTTAAAATTCTACTTTTTCGACTTAACATTTACCGTGAAACCTTTAACAGTGGTTTAATGTTTCAGAATCATTCGTCATTGAGACCAGAGATCCACGACACAGTTTAGAAAATAATTCTTCGTTCAGTCAACGTTTAACAGTAATAAACCTATATTTACATTATTTAGATTCTACAATAAAAATAGATTTTTACGATAAACATGGAATCGTTGAAGAAATTGTAAAGTAGAACTTGTAAGACAACTTGAACGATTTAATCACATGTTACAGGGTCAAGCAAAATAAAAATGGAATGTAAATTTTTTTTTTCCAAATTGGAATTCAGTACGCGGAGAGTATTAATTTAACATTATATTAATTTAAAACATTAAATGGAATGTCTCAGTACTTGCGTCTTTTAAGTAAACTGCGGATCCTTTATGCAAAATAAAAATCGTCCGAGTTAATTGTAAGAAATATAAGATTGAACGATGCAACTGAAGGGCGAGGTGGCCCCATAATATTCGTCCATTTCAAAGGACCCTTTCCCTTCCGTGAATACACTGGGTGGCGACAGTCGAGAGAAATTGCTGACAGAGGTAGAAAGGATTGCTGTTAACTGCGATATAGCCGTCCTTACGGGCGACACAGAAATTACGGTAATAGATTGGAGCGAAACTGCTTCTATCTTGCCTGGGGAATGGCTGCTCGTTTGTTACTTCCCTCGCCATGGTAAAAGGAGAGTGGAAGATTAAAAGAGAAGTGCAGAATGAAACGGAATGTGTGCAAATTGATGATGGTTGTCGCCCGGCTTCCTTCTGCGGGAGAGAATAACGCGATTCGAACACGTTTGTTTCGTGAGAGGACTGCCGGAAATATAATTAGCCCTTCTTGTCGTATGCACGTGAATGAACTGTCGTATGTAACGACATTACTGTCGCGATATCCGGGAAATGGTTAAAGTATGTATAAGAATGCTAAAAATAGCTGAGACGAGGATAGACTTGTAAAGAATATTAAATGTACTATTACATATGTTTCAGGACTTATGGTCTGCAAGTTTGTGAATGAAAATGTACATTAGTCTCCACTTGACAGTATATATACAGGACAGTAAACTCGTCATTATTATGCTTCGAGAACTGCAACACGGTCTTTGCACCAAAGGTAAAAATTTCTTTCAAATCTATCATTCTAAAACTGTGTACACGAGCTTAACGACTCTGTAATACGTCTTTGTTACAGCACACGTTATCGGCAAAGCTGAAAAGCCGTGGCAATAAAACAGAACCGAAGCAACGAGCAGTTTCGAGAGACGAGGGTGATAACTCTGCAAATATGAGGGGAGAAAATGCGTTTATTAAGCGGTTGGACTACCGTGACTACTATTTTTCCTGGCTAAGTAGAAGCTTCTCGTTGAGTAAACACGCTGTCGGGTCGGTATTGCGACCGGAAACGAATACAGGGAGGATAACTGGAACAGAGGTAGACGGGAAAAGCAAACCCTCTCTGGTCGTAGAATGAAAGCTGTTTAGGGTGCGGTCTGAATTGACACGAAGTTGGAACGCGAACTTCCTATGTCCAATGTGATGATTGAGTAGAAGAGGGGACGGGGGAAGAAACTAAAATACGGCACATGGTAAACACGAGAGACGAAGCGCAAGTTAATGTTTTCGCGTGGGTCGAGGTTTCCGCTGATCGAACAAGGTAAATAAAGAATCTTATATACACGTGCACGACAATGTGAATGCGTCTCTCTTGATTAATCCGTTAGTATAGAGTATACACTATGACCGTATACACGATGATCTCACCTGAACCACGGCTTAGACAAAATTATCTAACTACTCTCCTTTGGTCTAAATAATTTGCTTTCAAGTCGCACACGTGCTCCATAATAACGCTTAGCGTTGTTCTTCGAATAAAACGGTCTCCTTCCTTCACTTAAAGGAATAAGAAGCAAAAATTGATTATTTATAACGATAATATCATATTACTAAATAGCTAGGATGGGCACAGATTTTGTTTCAATCGAAAACAACGAATGGAAACATTATTTCGACTGCTTCCTATCGAGTCTAGATATCAGCTTAATTTGCAGTCGAAATACTGATTCAATCGAAGAATAACAGGCTGTGTGTACAAACACATATCGACACCTTTCATTTACAATCAAAATCGTGCCCACCTCGGAAACGCGAGAAGGTGCGACGAACTTTTAGAAAAATCGATTGCAAAGCGTCTTTCTAAAACATATTAACTTATTATACATTATAATTTATTCATTTTTATGCCAACAGATTTCTCTGACGATTAGAAGTTTCCTTTGGCGGCATTTTATCGACAATAAACTGGAAAGTGGGTTTGCAATCGACTGTTCGATTTTTTCGCCGTTAATTATTGTGTTTCGATGGAGGGAACGCGTCGGCGAGTAATACAGGATCAATATGCCTAAGTGGCCCCCAGTAACCGTTTTAACGACCAATTGGGGCTACGGAAAAGTTATTGTGTACACGTACGTTGTGTGGCAGTAGGTATCACGGCTGTAGGAGAGTTTACTTTTGCGGTGAAATCGGCCCACGTCCACCGTTCAGCCCCCACGACTTCGCGTCGATCGACCCGTAGGGTCTCGGCTGTTTACCCCTTGATTCGCCAGCTCCCGTTCGCCTCTTCATCAATTAACAAGCCGTAGAAAGATCGTCGAGATATTACAGAACTGTCTCTGGTCCCATCTCTCTTTCTTTCTTTCTTTCTCTTTCTTGTTCTTCATGAGTATCTCAATCTTGCTGAACAGAACCGATTAGCATCGATCAAAACAAGATGCTACACAGCCGTGGGGGCTCTGGATTGTCAATGCCATTTCGCCTTCTGCGCGAATATGTCCGCCCGCAGATTCTGGGCGAAACAAATCCCTAGAATCTGAAAATAACACACTCCGTTTACTTCATCCCGATTTCTCCATTAAAGTAATCGAAGTTTTTGTCGTATGAAAATAGCCGAGACATTTCGTTGGAGGAAAATAAGATGGTTGCTAATACGATAGAGATAAGTGCAATAGTGATTCGTTTTTCCTTCATTGTAAAATTAAAGATTTTCTGGTTTTATTTTAAAGTAACAAAGTCTTGTTAATATAAGATATTTGACAAATTTTAAGACCATGGCCGATCATTTTTTTAATTCAGTGGAATTCGTTGTGCAATGAAAAATTTCTTAATAATGCGAAATTTCTTCATAATGAAAAATTTCTTAAGAATGTAAAATTTTCTTAACATTTATGGTGATTCGATCCAGTCATAAAACTTAGAAAAGGATCGTACGAATATTAAAAAACGTCGAAGTATAAAATTCCAAATTAGAACAGCGATTGACCATTTATTTTCCGCCAACTCATCAGACGAATGGAAATTATAAAATCTGTAAATTATAACATGGATATTGAAAACGAGCAAACGATTTCGATCAGTCGCATGCAACAGCTAATTGTCAAATCACGCGGCGCACACATCACATGCCTAATTGAAGCATACAAAACTATCAAAGATGGCACGAAGATTTAGCAATTAGAGATAAACTATGCCTTGTGTTAGAAAGCTGAATTGTATGAAACAGTGAATGTATTCAATTCTATTTTACAAATTGTTAAAAACTGTTGGAAGGAAACTGAAGTTATAGTTCAAGAAAAATTTAAACATATGTTTGAGTTACAATCAAATTGACCAAACTGGCGTTAATTAACTGGAATTAATAGGAGGTGAATATCTATTGTAATTAACAATTTCTATGTATAATATTCTCGTGAACATTAATACAAATTTTTGTATGGAAGTGGGGAAGACAACTCGTGTAAGTCCAGATTGTTGTAATCGTCGACTAAAAATTATTATTATTATTATTAATACTGATTAGTGTATAAAGACAGACACACGAAAAATACAAAATATTACTCGGTAATAATACGAGTATAAAATGGTAGCATAAAAATACAATCTCGACAAAAAAGTGTATAGTATATGAAATGGCGAAAATTTCAAAAGAAATCAAGATCATAATTTATTAACAGTTATGCTAGATAACTTTTAAGCTAAATTAAGATGTAATTATTAGTTTTCATTGTTCTATGAAACTTTGATCGATAAAACAGTAAAATATTAGCAGCACGCGTTTAAAATTGTCTGTAACGTTATTATGTTTAGTATTCTTTATTTATTAAATAAGGATTATTTTATCATTGATAAAAGTTTCATAGAAAATCTTTTCTTTTTAAATCTGCTTGTTGAGCCATTTCTATCTAATTTTCTAATACGAAATGGAAATTCGAGATATTCAAGGTATAGTGTTGTGTTATATTTAAACCGTGTCGAATTTCAATCAGCAGCCACGAAAGCTGTCAGTAAAGTCGAAGCGTATTTTTTTCAGGCTCGATGAAACGAACAGAATGCATATAAAATAAAGAAACGAATACCTGTGCGAATGCTGTACCAACCGCGCCAGTCGCGATCGCGAGGAGATTTCGCTCCACCCATTCTTCCCCAGCCTCAATACAACCTTTTTCATAAATCACTTTGGCAACTTCAAAGTTCTGGAAAACAAAGGCGATCGACTACTCTCTCTATCTCTCTCTCTCTCTCTTTCTCGAATCTCCCGAATAAAAATCATTATTAATCCAAAGACAAATTAGTAACAGACTGAGGTAGAAGTCATTTGAAATGTCGTACAGTTATTATCACGGTGTTTCCAATATCTAATTGTTTATAAAAAAAAAATTTATTTTACATCGTTTGAAATTATTTTAGATGATGTGACGAACTAGGTATTATAATAGATTTAAAACTAGTACCACAACTGACGTAAAATTTTATTAAATAAAATGATCGAAAATATTTCTTTTCAAATGACTTTGAGCAATGCCAATTTTTATTAAATCGTAACAGCATTGGTAAAGCCTGATTTTCCATATGTTTCGATAATTCAGATGAAATATTGTTCGCTTAATTAATTATTCAAGCATTAATTATGGACATCGAATGAACGATATATATTTATATATATCTATACAGAAATTATTTTCACGAGCACTTGTCGGCTTTCGTGTACGTAGTCGATCTATAAACAACTTCCGGCTCTCGTGTTTCAACTCGTTTCTATTATAAACTACCTTGCTATTAATGTCAATCATTTAGACGATAATAGCACTCTGGTCATTAACTATTAATGGTTTCTGTTCATGTATGGTTTCTATAAGGACCACCTTTCTCTTTAAGAATTCGTAATATATGTATAACGTCATACACGGGCCCTTTCAAATAAAAGAAAAAATTCGTTAATATCTCTTGCACAGCCCATTTTATTCCATTTCAAAATCGACCCGCCCTTACTGGAAAACCCTATATATGTACCTGACATATGCCAGTTATAGAAGACGTTCCAATGATTATTTTAATATCGGATACGAAATTACTTTTTATCGAATTCGATGGATAAGACAGAAATAAGTTCGAAGCGAATCGTGAATTCGATACAATCGAACTCATACTTACCCTTATGCGTGAACCCCAAAAACGTAAAAACGTATCCCTGATTAGTGACTGCGATAGTGTAGTATATGTGCTGGTTAATATTGTCAGCTCTCCTATGTACTTACTTGCTTCGTGTGTAGGCGCCTAGCGTTTGCTCATTTACTCAATTACAATAATGCAGATACATACTTGTCGCGGTAATATATATGTATATATATATATATGTTTACGGTTACAAGAGCAACTGAGAATCTGTTAAAAATAGTGTGCTCCAAGCGAGAATCATAAATCAAAGGTAAATTAAAGTAAATGTTCAATTAACGATTACAATCCACGTCACATTTACATGCGACAACTGCGAGCCGCCATTAAAACAGAAAATGGGTAATTGTCGGAAGTTGAAACTTTCTCGTGTCTTTAACAATATCATTCACCGGTGTTTCGTTCGTACGAAATAGTGTCACGAAAACAATTATAAATTTCCAATTAACAATTTCAATTTCTTTGTTATCTTGACTTAAATAAAAGTGTCCCATTCATGGTAATGGTCCCCATGATATCTCTCAATAATTCATGATGTCACTTGGCGAAAATTCTCTAGCGTCTTCTACAGTCAAAGAACTGATAGGGTTTTCATTCTAGTAACAACAGTCCAAGTTATCAGAAGAAGCAGCTCATAAATTAGGCGCTGCTAAGGTCACGACTGCAACACGAAACACTGAACGATTAGGTACTGTTAAAAACGCTGCCCTAACAAAGGCTTCTTTAAATTCTTAAAATCTTAGCAGAAATTATGAAAGACAAGTCTGCGATTCTCGTTTAATAAATCTGAACGCTACGAGAAGAGAAAGTTTAAACTTTCAGTTAGCAAAGGACAGTACGACATTCAGTTTAGAATCTACCTGTAAAACCATAGTGCTGACAACAGTACCAGCGACAGGTACGAGATTTAATTCTAGCCACTCCTCGCCTGCCCTTAGACAACCCCTCTCGAATATACTCCTCTCGCCAGTCTGCATTCCCCGGGGATAAACAGAAACCATTTAAAACAAACTGTGACAAATAACTTCGACCTCCGTGTTTTTACAACTACATTATTCGTGTCCCTGCGGCTGCTAGAGTAGCAACCTAACCGATACCAACTATTAATAATGTATTTTATATACGATCAGTTCGAATAATTTTAAAACTAGTAGTTAATTCCTCTAAAATTACTTTTAGAATTTCTGCGAGTAAAAATATTACGACCTTTATTTTTTAAACAGTTTCTATTCTAATTATAATGCTATTTCAAGCAGAGAAAAATATCTTAACATTGGTCTAGAGAAATGTTTTACAATTATTTGATCTGTCGTATCATTTATTTTACATCTAAATTTCTCTAACTAGATTCAAAAGAATTTCACGAACCGAAAGTGATATTTATTATATTTTTATATTACAGTGATAATTATTATTATTATATTTTTCTCGAAAGAGCTGCAATGGTAGTCCCATAGACTTTGACGATCTAAACGATCTAAAAATTACCAATCCCTCTAAGTGATATATGTTGTTGCTAGAATCAAGTCTTTAATAATCGTGTGCGACGAACTTTGATCTGTTAACGACTTGTCCTAGTAACAACGAAAATCACTGAGAGTCATTAATAACGTGGAACAGAACGGACACGTTCATGATGAAATGATCGTGAACAGATGTCGATAATAATAATAATTTAGGGGATCGTTGTTCGATAACTGCAGGCGAGTAAGTAATGCTAAGAGAATATCTAAGAAAAAGAAATTTATGTACACGATAAGTAAATCGCTAGTTCTATTTTCGACGTTAACTGTGTTACACAATTTACGAAAGAAAGTCTACTTACGTAGCTAGGTTTCCTAACGTCGTAGCCGCACTGTTTATTTTTAATGATTTCCTGGAAAAAGAACAAAAAACGTTTCAAAATTAAAAAGACATTTAAATACAAATTACAATGTAAACTCATTTAACCTACTTGCTTTGAGAGTAGCTTATATTATATTGGATTAACTTTTTATTTGAAAAACGTAAATGACTAAAACTGAGTTGAAAGATCGACTATTTTAGTTTTGTTTGAAAAGCAATTGCCACTCTCGAAGCAGGCTGTATTTATGAGTTCTAATTAGCAGAATTACATTTGGTTTTCGTTTACAACAGCTAAAAGGCACACCGCACGCTTCCCTCGAGCCAATGTCGCTCGACGAACAATTGAAATAATTGTTACGATCCCAGTCTTTAGGCCCCTCGATGCCGCAGCACTGCAACTGTAACACAAGAATTGCCTCTAACAAATCTGGTCGCAAACAATCGCAATTTAAAGACGCGTTGTTCTACTTGCAAATTAAAATTTCATCGCGGATATTAAATTTTTATTTCTAAGTATTAAAATATCAAATTTAATTTAGTAAAACTTTTATTGCGGATATTAAGGTTTTACTAAATTATTTAGATTAAATTATAAAGGTTTTACTAAAAACTTTCTTAAATTAAATTTGATATCTTTTATATTAATATAATGAAGCTTGTACGCTATTGATGCATACCCAATCCTCCTGAATCCAATCGATGAGATTCTGTTGATCGGGATCTTCTCTGTAGTGAATGATAAACGCTTGGAAACCACCAGTGGCTTGCGATTTTATCTAACAATGGAATCAAAGTGCAACCGTTTCATTGTAATAGGTGGAGAACTATTACTTGATTATTGTGATTATTATTAATAGTTAAATTATTATTAATTTAAAAATTATTATTAATAGCTTGCAACTCACCCAGTCTTTAAAGATGAAACCTAAGACGCCAGCTGCCATTTCCATTAGCAACAATAATGCCAGAAATATTGCATACTGCAACAAATGTGTACAATATTACACGATAACTAAATTTTGTTCCAACAGTCGCGGATTTGGAAAAACGAAGAAAATGTTTATAGACGAACAATGCCTCTCGATTACTTATGTTATAAATGACACGATACCACTAAGATCATGCTTCTTATATAATCATCATCTAAAAAGGTCTAATAACATCAACCATCGAGAAACATTGTGTTTTATTTGTATTATTAATATTATATTCTTTTTTGTAAATTAATATCCAGCAAAGCTGCTAGGTAAGTGGTATTGGAGTTTTGCTTCTATAATTGTAGTTAGTTAATTGATAATATAAAAGATATGACCACTTTTTATTCTTGAGACAAGTAAGATACATTTTAAAATTTTCTACGGTTATTACGGCATAGAAACATCCTAAATGTAAAATAAAAATATGCGATGGTAACATGCCTTGCATATTCGATGACTTATATCGTAGATAAAAAGATATAATTGACTATTATTCAGATAAACGATTTCTTAAACTACGAAAATTTGCAGACGCCATAAATGCGTAAAGGTCGGCGGTTCACTTGTTAAATAAAACCGCAAATTTCGATAAGTCGAGGACGTCGAACATTTTAAACGGACGTTGAAAAATTCATGGAATCAAAGAGGTCAGATATTTTCGCGCTAAAATAGACGGGTGGAGGTCGAAGAATTCGTCGGAAGAGGGGGATGATATCGTTCGTGAGCGAGAAGAAGATATTTGATGGAATAAAATGTGCATCGATCACGATGCATCGCTTGATCGGAATTCTTTTTAGTACTTACTGCAGCTAAGAGGCACGTATTTTCCCTGAGTGCACCAACACACCCCGTAAATCCAATGACAAATGTTACGGTACCTGCGGCGTAGATTGTTATTTACAAAGCATTTTTGACAAATTTCGATGGTTTCGTCGTCGTGTAAAATGGCGCACAAAAGGTTCGCGGAGGCTACGGGATCTGTAAACTTACCGACTAGAATCAGGATAAACGCTGGATCGAGCGCAACGTTCGTCAGGCGGGACAGGTTGTTGAACGTGTCCTTCTCGGCCCATGCCCACACACCCACAGCCATGATGCCCAAACCCAACCACTGAAACAACAAGACAAAGAGTTTGTTAATACGCGCGTGATTAAATTAAATTTAATTTAAATTTACTTCAATTTAAATAAAAATTATTTAAATTCAATTTGATTTACTTTAATTGAAATTTAAATTATTTAAATTAAATTGACTTAAAGTAAATTACGTCGCATACGAGTGACACTAATTTTCAACTAGCCTGCCAAATTCATTTTCGTTGCAACAAATCGTTTAAATAGTTAAAAGAGTTAATCTAATAATAATTGTGATAAATTTTAACTTTCTCTCTATGAAATCCTTTCTTTTCGTTTATTTCATAATAAAAAAACATTTAATCTGTTTCAATTACACACAGGACACTCTTAAAATGAAATTTTATTGAAATCGCTCTCTGAATTTATATTATGAATTTATATATTTATATGAGAAATAATTTAGTAAATTATTGCGATAACATCTATAGCAATTGAACAAGTTCTGCTACAAGAAAACTCGTTTATAGTATTTACTGTTTCGTGTAGATTTCGATAGAGTATCCCTGATCGAGAGAAGAAAAAATTTCATTCTTTTAAATAGTTTGTCGACAGCACCCTCTACTCCAACATTTTTTTACTTTTTCATGCTCGAGTTTGGTGAGTAATCAATACACAGTCCGCATGCGTCTAGACTTGTTTACTCTTTCCGTAGCATTACGCCGTTCTAAGGGTTTCGTTTTATCACGGTGCCAAAGAATTCTTCCTACTTATCAATGTTAAACCAACAAATATATTTTCGAACCATTAAGACCATTAATTCCTTTCTTTATAAAGCAGAAACGATTTTAGCAACACGGCCAATAAAATCGCGTGAAACGGTGTTCGATGTTTTCCCTAGCCAGCAAGAAAACTCTCTAAAATAAAATAACCACCCCTCGAAGGGTTTTGCTTTGATCGCTTCGCTCTTAACCCTTTGGCTACGGCAGACTTTGGCACGGCCGTAGTTTTTCGTTGGACATGCATTTCCGAGGAAGTATATTAAAATATTCAAAATATCGAATTCTATTACATGAAACCAATATTACTCGAAGAGAACAATAATTTTAAGCTTTTTTTAACAATATATAACATAAATATTACACAATATATAATTAATCAAATTTAATACAATATATAATTAATCGAATTTGATAATAAACGAAGTTTAATCTTGACGCCTATTGGCGTCTACGGTACCGGGAAGCCGACATGATTCGGACGCCAATAGGCGCCAACAATAGTCGAAGGGTTAATTAAGCGTGCACATGCTTACAGGTCGTAATCTCCGCTTGCTTAATTATTAATGCCTCTGTTTTAATGCCTCTCAATTATTCGAGTTGCTGCGAGGATACGTTCTCCAAGGGGGTGGCTTTTAATTCCGCGCGTAGGAGCTACTACTAAATAATGGTCTAATGGCAACGTTATCGAGGTCCCGTTGGCAAGACACACAGTGATAAATATTAGGATATATACTAGGGACATAATCCTAGTAACATGATTCATCGGCAGACACTGCCGACGACGAAGGAAGCCCGACAAAGTGTCGTGTACCAACTTAACCCTTTGCGGTCGAATGGCGCCTCTAAAAATTCTCACGCCACATTTTAAAATAATCTTCATCCAATTTGCTAATATTTAAAGAAATTATTAAGAGCCATTTATCTGTTAATAATTTTTTAAATATTAGTAAATTTGATGAAGATTATCTTGATGTTGATAATTTATGATTTTATTTTGATGAAGATAATTGAATTTTATAAAAATTGTGGAAATATCATAATTTAACAGTTAGTAGAAATTTACACGTTACAAGCTTTTGCAGCAACAATTGTGAAACTAAACGCAGCTGCCAATCGCCGATAACTAAAATAATGAAATATGTATAATATTTCAGTCTGAACAATTGCGGGCCAATTTTCCTCCCACATTTCTCGCATTAACGACAGTCGAGGAACTCTCGGCGCGCTCTCTCATGAAAATCGCGGATACGTTCTCGGAGCTTTTTGCACAGAAATCGAATCGGAAGAGAGGAGAGAAGAGGAACACGATGCAATTTAAACGGAACGGTGCTCGCGCATCCCGATAAATTGATTCGATCGCGTCGCTGGCATTATTTTTATTGACACAATTACGCGCGTCGCCCGGGCTCATCCGCCGGCGATGCAAAAAGGGGGAGCTCCGTGAGAGAGAGAGAGAGAGAGGGCAGGGTACCAGTGACAAGTTAAACGGGAACTACTTATCGCGTCTTCCATGTCACCGGATCCATCCGCGATTACTATTTTCCGCGAGCTTACGACTGCAACCGCAAAACTTATTCTCACTGGGATTATTCAAGAGAAATCGAAGACTGCTAAGGACTTTCTTTTATATATATATATATATCTGTTCCGCGAAGATTATTAATTTTATTAATTATAATTAATTTTTATTAACATAGAAGCGTGTATTTCTATCAACCCTAAACACGATTTAGGCATTTCTTATCGACCCTTTAGCGTACTTTGACGTAAGGATATTTTTGTAATAATTACGATTAATGGTTATTGGCAATCAAGATCGTTTAAACTAAAATCCAATGGTGCTATTTTAATTTTTTCTCATTTTTGTCATAACAGAGTTATGAAATTAAAAAGTCGTTTTTTTGGAATATCAGCATAAGTTTTATCACTTCGGTAGCGATAGTAAGATACGCTGCCACTAGATTGTTCGGCAACATTGCACAATATCGGTTAGGAATTTAAGGTTAACATGACTCATTAAGGGGCCATTGTGTTTCCCCAAGATCAATATTACGTCATGCATAGCACAGACGGAACCCAATTGTAACGCGGCGTGGTTTCTCTGAGGCTGCCGGATTCACGGCCTCCGGGCAGTGATTACGAGGTGTCGGGGATCTTATTCTAGCTAAAATGAATCCATTTAGACGCTGTTCTCTCTCTCTCTCTCTCTCTCTCTCTCTCTCTCTCTCTCTCTCTCTTTAGCAATGCGTGCCACTCGAAACGAAATGGTTTCTCGCGAGATTAAACGACTGTCGTCGCGACCGTGATTCAAAGACGAAACAAGAAAAAAGGCTTGGCGAAACGAATATTAAGTTGCGCTAACTAAATTTCAGCGAGAGGAAGACGCGAGAAAAGCGCGAAACTCGGCTTCTTCTATGGCAGAGGGTTGCGGTGGGGATAAAGTAATTTCCGTGACGTTCAAGCGCGCGAATGGAGGTTGAAACGTTTCTGATCGAAACCCCTCGAACGAGGGAGATTACGCGTCAATAATTATTGGCACGGTCTAATTTCGCTGGAGGAAAAAAATGCGCTGCCAGTATTCTGACGTGATAACGCACGGTTTAATAAAACAACTGTTTTCTTGGATATCGTCGACCAAAAGTTTGTAATATAGAATTGTAATTACCCCCGGGTATCAATATAATAAATAAATAAATATAATAAATAAATTTAGTCGGAAAATGTTTTCCACCGTTTTAGGTTGCTTTCGTTCCCATAGTGTGTGGGGCCTCCTCGATGGTATTACAGCGGATCTTACAAAATGCTGCGCTACCTCTATTTACAAGACAAATACGCGAAGCTTGACACAAAAACCTAAGCGGATAACCCGATTTACGATCGATCGGATAGCCTTGAACGTTAGGATCGAATTTGATCTGATGCGAGCGCAAAACTAAGTAAGCAAGCATCACGTGCCAAGTAAATCTCATTTACTTGCGAATCGATGCTTCATGTAGCGCAATTTTTTCAGTCTACATGGTAATAAGTTGTTAATATATTCTGACATAAGTCGCGGCCTTGCAGGTTTGTTAGAGCGTCTGCACAGTTTAGAAAATCAAAGAGTTGACCAATGTACAACCAGTAATCTTTTAGTTGTTAAACAAAAATTTTTATTTGACGTCACTTAAAAATTGCATCGCTGGTACTGAAACTATTTAACATTCAATTTATAATATAAATATCAATTGAGTTCGAATTGATGATGAAACGAATTAAATCGTAATGTGCACGAGCAAAGTAATCTTTTAACAATGTAAAAGTGGAATTATACATACGAAACACCTGCGTTAACATTGGTAACTGATATAACGAATGATGGGAACAACAGATAGAATTATGAATATTCAACCGGATTTCCGGTATAGCGCAATACTGAATGCGCACCGCGAGTTTTATTAACCCACGGATGGGCGGATCATTTACACAACTATACAATGGACGATGTTTAACGACCGACATTCAATTGTATTTTATAAATTTACTCGAAAGAAAATATTCGAAGTTTGTTTAATTTAATTTCCAGAAATTGAGTAACTAAATGATGACTTAAATATATTAGATAAAAATGACATAATAACCGCGTATAGAAGATTAGTATTAATATTTCTATTGTATTTATATATACATATATGAAATGTTTCGACTAAATTAGTATGTAATAATAACTCAATCAAAGATAGAGAGAATCAAAAGCCAATTTTCATATAATATAATGTCGTTTATTAACTATTAGTAATTGAACAACTATTAAATTAATATTAATATTACTAATGTTAATAAACGAAATTATAATACACGAAAATTGGCTTCTTTTGGTTCTCTTCGCCTGTGCACTCGTTACACCTTGCGTTTCGCGTCGAATTACCAAAGTTCGTTCTCATAGAAATAGGACCCTGTGCAGAAGCATCTTCGTGAGAAAGTGCAGTCCGTGATCGTGGGTCCTCCGAATACACGTGAATATCAAGTATAGCCCGTGTATGACGGGCGCGGGTGAAATACGATAGCCAGAGACGCTGCTCATTGGCTGTCAGAAATTGGTATCGACACATCTGGATAATTTCCCAGGGGCGTTAACCTATGACTTACGGGCTACTACCAGGCCGAGGTGTATCCTGACAGTGACTTATATGTATGTATACTAATATATGTTTATATATATGTATAATACTGTTTTCGTCGATGTGTGGATGCGTTCGGTCATTCCACGGCGAATCGATCAGCCAACGTCAGGAATTTTGATAGAACCGAAATACGATATCAGCTTACACGACGGTAAGGTGTTAAGTTATTCATCTCATTGGGTATTGGCTTCGCATGGAGAACATTGTGTACGTATGTAACGCCATGATTTCCCCCGGAACACCACGCATGAAAAGTTAAAACATCAATTAACCCGCGCGCGCCCCGCTCCACAGTGAATTCGTTCCCGAAAAATGAATTATTTCTTCCACGTTAACTAAAATAGAAACTGAACATAATACGCGTTATAAAAATTAAATATATACATATAATAATGTATATTATTTATTAAAAATACGCGACTAGATAACAACATACATAATTAAATACAGTAATATTTAAACAACTACTCCGTCGTAAAAGCTGTCGCGAACAGCTTTCGCGAGTTACTGTACATACACACAGAGTTGTTTCAATTACACGGTATCAGAGCAAAATTGTTAAACGATTTGAAATTTCACATCAGAGTCTCATTATGAGCGGTGCAGTGGTGCACGGAAAACGGGTGCAGGAGCCTGTGCCCGAACATTGTTTCATTTTCCTGTTGTACTTGAAATTATTCCAACTTTTCTAACAGGAGAATTACGAGAGAGACAGAGAGAGAGAGAGAGAGAGAGAGGGAGGGAGGGAGAATAATAACAGAGAAGCGGAAAGCACGAGTGGAATGATGTCGAGCGAAAAAAAGTGATTTAATACGCGATCGCAGAAGCGTGCACGGGTGTACACACCGGGGCGATGCAATTGCGTAGGTGGAAGGTCGTTCCGCGGGAACGAGAATAAAAGTTTAGAGAATATAAATCGAGAACGTGGAATAAAAGTTTTTTTCAGACGGCGTCGCTTTGTTTGGGGGATAATCGTGGCTGAAGATCGCGGTTACGCACCGTTACCCCCACCCCCAGTCAGGTATTTCCCTTTATGTCTTGCAATTTCTAATTTAAGTATACTCTAAAATGTATACAAAACAAATCTGCAAATTCGATTGTTCCGAAGAAATTGCATTTTCAGAAAATAACGCGATCGATAGGATCGCAAAGTTCCGACACGTTTTTCCGTCAAATAAAAAGGCTTCGAGCTGAAACGCGTACGAATGCACCTTGTATAAGAAAGGCTAATTGCAAGATTATAAGAGTAGGTTAAGGACTGTGCTAAGCCAGCATATAAAAATTAGTCAAAGAGATTGCAAATAAGGCTTCGGGGCCAAAGAGGATGTAGAAATGCGTTGGTAATCTGTGAGAAAATGGATAATAATGCGTGTTTGTCGACGCGTATTGACTTTCTCATTTTCTGCGAACTTCTCTTATATATTTTTTATATAAAATTAATTTCATATTATTAATTTCGCATAATATGTAATGCCACGTGGAAACGTTTAATTTTTCAAGTGAAGCATTTACAACTTCTCATACGCTTAAAATCATTCAAACAAAGCGGCACAGTAAATCAAACAATTTCAGTTATTACCACAAGTATCATAACATATTTCAATTTCATCAGGATCCCCGATCTCGGTGGCAAAAGTGGCCCGATTTACCGTGAAATGACCCGATTTGAATTTTCTATCTGGCTAACCACGGATACGAGTTCGACCGTTGAGATTTAAATTTAAATGACGCGACTCGTAACTTCAATAAATTGGAATTTAATATTCCGTGTAAATTCTGACGGAGAATTGATGATCGGGCTTCAAGGCGCCGACAGATTTTCCGTAGGCGTCGCCGAGGCATTCTTTTTTCGTTGCACGAAACAGCAATTGGACTGATTGTCTTAGAACTTCGAAGTAGGCGTATCTTGATGTCTAGATCGTTCTAAATGATCGGCTTCGTTCCACCGGACAGACACGTTGAATCACGAAACAAATGCGGTTAGAATTCTTGATAATAAATCATAAGTATTCCAAGCATTTCATTACTGAGAACCAACTATGCTGTACCTATTCTGCATGGCACTATATTTCCTACGCTCTTGCTCTTAGAAATGAAATGAAGATGTTGCCTGCATTTGAGTAAAAATCTTACAATGCCAACACGAAGGACTATTTCATGAAATTGGATAAGATTCTTAATGGAAACTGCAATATTATGTCGTCAGTCCTGTCAATCAGGAATTCGAATCACCAAATAAGGAATATTTTGCGTGAGACTAACACTCTGCATGTTAGAGCATAGCGGCGTTAATTATCTCTGATTCAGAAATTTGTGGCAGACCAATGTCGCAAGAGGATTACTGAACTTAGAGCGCCACTGATTGAGGACACGGATGCTAGAACAGCATCACAGCGCACTTACCCTCCTTACGCGTCCACGCGCATCATCCAGCCCTCCATATTTGACCCACTTTACGCGTTGCGTGCTTGCGTAATAAAAGCTCGACGCGAAAGCCACGCGCCACCGGTACGATTACGACAATTTACTTTTTAAACTTCCTTACCCTGGAAACGAGAGAGAGAGAAAGAGAGTCTTGAAGACGTCGGACGCAGCGCCATGTATCAAACGCGGCATGTATTATTAACGCGGATATTCTTTCAACCCCTTTACAGTACGATTTATTCCGTGACTGTACTTGACAACAAACCGGAGCAACATTGGCACGTGCTCTTAAAATGTTCACATTGATTTTTACCTTTATTCACTCTCAACAGATTTTTCATTCATTTCTAATAGATCCTAATAAGAAAAATGTGAGAAGTCCTCTTTTTCTAACTTATCTACGCGAATTTCTACGTTATATTAATTAGTTAACTTAATGATAACACGGATAAGAAAAAATTGGTGAATTCTTGCAAACTAATTTCTCAAATTTTAATTGCTGAATTATTTTCCCTAGACTATTGTCTAAGCTCGCTTACGCTAACATGTCGCTTCATTTAAGAACACCTGACGCTTGGACAAAGGACAGCGCGGATAGTAGAAATTAGAATGAAACAGAAGATAGCCGGCCATCGAGATCTATCAAATCTCGTAGCCGATTCGCTTTCTAAATCCTTGCGTCATCGGTGCTAGAAGTGTTGTAATCGTATAATTATCATCTGACATTCGCGTCGTAACACTTCAAAACGAGTTCATTAGCTTTTCCTCGTCTCCTCCGTATTGTGTGTCACTGTTCCACGAATCAGCGATAAAATACTGTGGCGCGCGTTGACCACAGGATTTTTAACACGAAAAGAAATAACAGGACGCACCAAATATACTTATATTTCAAGACTGTTACAAATCCATACCCTGACATTTTAAATTCTTTCAATTGTCACAGTTTAATTTATTACAAGAAATTAAATTTTGAAAAAGTATGTGGAACGGTCTTTTTTTAATCGTCTATCCTGGTAATAAAACATTACGACTTTTAGTTTAAAATTTTCGACTAACTCGATGCTCGTAAAAGCTTACTCATTATCAAAACATTGCTCCAGCCAATAACAAAAATCAAAGCAGTCGCGTTTGCTTTAAAGAAAGCAAATCTTTGCCATAGCGGTCGGTTGCACTTATTAGGAACCGGTTTCGGAGGCAACTTTTGTGACGAGATTCTTGAAACCGGTGAATAACATCAAGAAAGATCGTGACATTGAAAACAAAAATCGTATCGACCTTAAAATTAACAACGGGAATCGTGGAAACAACAGTTTTGGGATTTCAAGCCGTTCTCAACGACTTCCACGACTTGCATCCTCTACATCCGTACATTACGATCTAAAAGTTTCGAGCAGACACCGTTCGCAAATAATGCCTACGAGGTATACAGACCGTGACGCACATGTGTGCATTATGTTGCTCGCAATTGGAACACTTTACGGTGGAAACGAACTGCGTTGCAAGTCATTAGCATTGTTCACCGCAAGAATATTTGTTTTCATTACGCGAACAGCGAAAGGATTACAGTCAAGGTCGCAGAAAGAACAGATCGGATATAATTTCGTCCATTTTCTTTTTTCAAATACTCGTAACCAATCCGCGCGACTTATTCGAAGAATTTTCATTCATAACGGTAAAACAATACGGGCATAGAATAAAATATGATTCACCGATAAAAGCTTCTGCCGCACTATCCGGTTTCAGATGTCTTGTCGATAATTGACATTCGATCCTACACTCTCGCTTTACACAACGTATAATAAATTCTTAATATATTTTGGTTTTTCGTATAAATTATAGAGAGTATCTTGGAGGGGTCTGTCCTCAGCGACACCTGTCTTTTAATCGAAATAATAATTACCGAATGTTTTTCAACCCCCATCCTAACGAAAATCTTGAATGGCACGTATGTTTGTCAAAGATTAAATAGATTTGGATAAGATCATTTGTGTGGTATAAGGATAAAATATGATACGAAGCTTACTTACCCAAAACATGACATTAAATCCGAATATCACATATTTGAGGCAGCAGCTCACTTCACTGGTATCCCTTCTGTACTTCCGTACGGCAGGCATGGCTAAGACACATCTATCTATCGCTCGTACGAATCATATGTGCGCACAACACACCCAACGAAACCGAAAACCACACTGTACACACAGGAACAGAGAACGCTGGCCTCTCTTGGAGGCAAAACCTATCACAGGTGCAACGACATAGCCCACCGAAATTCAATTCTTTTCTCCTCGCGGTGCTCTTTTTCTGTGGGTTCCTTTCGTTAACTCGAGACAAGCTCTCGTCGTACGAGTCTCTTTCTTTGATCGTCGGAGCTGATCAGCTGATCAAAATAACGCATCTGTCCGGAATTATAAGAACCGTCATTGTCACATCATAGTGCATAAACACTACCCGTAGCTGGCTCGAGACTGGAGCGGATCAGGCTTTCCACTTCCACTTGCTCCCCTCTCTCCCTCCACCGAACCAAACTCGTTCGCATACCCCCCACCATCGCTCGATGGTTCGCCCTTCCACACTTCCTTCCCCCTCCCTCGAACGCCGATTTTCGTATCACTCTCGTGCTTCTTTCCCTTTCTATAGCCGGTTCTTTTCATCTTACATTCTGCGCCTCCCTCTACGCCGTCTATCCTTGTCGATTGAACCCGGGCACCACTCTCTCTCTCTCTCTCTCTCTCTCTCTCCCCTTTCAAATCTTCCTTCTTAGGTTCATCATCCGTCTATTTCCCTGTGTTCGTTCCACCTTGCACAAGTGCACGGTCTACACTTGATAGTAGAAATCTGTAACGAAACTCACTCGGTCATTTCCTTGCGTAATCGCGGGGGTAGTGATTTTCGTTTCGCGGCATATATCGATCTACCGGAGCGCTATTGTTTTATTATCTATAATGTCCACTGCTTTCTCTACATTTCTACTTTAGCTTAAGATTCTAAATTCTTAAATAATAATTAAACAATTATATATTAGCGTGAACAAGGAAAGTACTGGGGCCCGATCCCGGTTAAATAATTACTCTTCAACTTACTGTAACCAAGCTCGCTAAAACATTTAATTCAAGTCAATAATTTTATATTTAGAGATTTATTCGAATCTACATATTTCTGTTAAAATATCAATTTATACAACTACTATGTTAGGGCATATAATTTAGTTTGTTTCCTATGTTTAAATAAGGCACCGTATAATTAATCTACGTAAAATACTAGTAGCGACAAATTCAATTGTTATAAAATAAGCTTACACTTTAAACCGTGCGACTGTGTATACTTATTGTCATGTAATATTGTAGAAAATCTTTCTACACACCAAAATAAAAGGAAAATCTAGAAATATGAAATGGTTTTTGAATCATAGTAATTCAAGTACGCAACAACGTCCGACATAAATTATATCTGTTTTTATTTCTTACGTCTTGCATGGTTCATCACATTGTTTGAACTCTTTTTAACCTGAGAACTGCACGTTATTATTGGTGGGTCAGAGAAATTTCGATGTATTCATGAAAAATGAAAACTTTTTCGACAACACTGCAATATCTACTATTAAATGATACTTACATCAAATTTGAATTAAACGAAGTACATACTTTCTCGAAAAATGCAAGAATAATATCGGAGAAAAGATAAGTATTCACATCAAGAATTTTAGAGTTTCAGCGTAGAGCTCCACCAAGCGGTCAACAACAGAAATACAATAAAGAGTTCTACTCCTACATATTTTTAGGCCGCAACTCGATCCATTAGCGAGGGTTGGCATAGAAATTTTCTTTACTTCGATTGGCTGGCAATTCACTAATGAGACAGAGAGTAAACAAGAGAGCACGAAATCAGCACAACTACATTTAGAGCAAGTCACACTGACGAACGATGTAACACGAAGCACTCGGCGCGAAATTCGATTTTTTTAAAGAAGTTTTAAATAATAAAATCTGTTACTTGAAAACGTATTTACGAAGTCTATTTTTGCGTTCATATATTATTTAAAGAAACCATTTTACAACAGCACTGTTTCGCAGCCATTAACCTTAAGTAATTATCGATTTCAAATTAGATATAAACGATCGAAGTTTCGTCCGATTTAGAATTGATTAGAAATCCAGTGATACCGGAAGCACAGCGAAGTAAACAAGCTAGATTTCGTATCCATGTGCACAATTACATATATAGAATCTGACGAGTATTCTGTTTCTCTTTATCGTTCTCTTTCTACAGTAATTCCGCGAAACTGGATGCGCAGTAAAATGGTGGGGATGTGCGAGCCAGGTTAGAGCGCACAAAAATTGTGCAGGCGAGGACCCATATTTTCCATCATACATGTTCGTATTGTTGTAAACATGTCAGACGACGTAAAAGTAATTTTAAAGGAGGCTCGACAACTGTTTCGGCAGAATGAATATTCGGGCGTCATTAAGAAATGCAAGAAGATACTGAAGAATGACAAAAATAATTACAACGCGTTGATTTTAATAGCAGCCGCGATGAGAGAACTGGAAGAGTATAAGTCGCAAGTACCTTTGGTGCTGGAGAAGGCGGCACAAATCGAGCCGGACAATTCATTGGCTTGGCAAGGTTTGGTGGCCTACTATGAAAAAAATTTAAACAACGATGACTGTCGGAAAAAATTAATATTCTCCTGTTGCCAAATGTTGAAAACGGATAGGTATATATTATTATATTCCGTATAAATCTCTCACTTCTCTCCTTCAACTTAGGGTAATTTACTTCTTCCAGTACTTTTAAATTTTCACACGTTCTAAATAATATATTGGAGGCTTGTTTGCAAATAGAAGATGACGCAGTACTTACTAAATGCATTGAAAGTTTCTTGGAACTACAAAATAAATTAGATGATGAACAGATAAAGATGTTTTATGTAATGCTTGCAAAAATATTAATACATGGTTTCAACAAGCTATCAAGTCAGTTTCGAGATCTAATGGAAGAAGTTCTTTCACGTGTCATCAACTATGGTGAAACTGAGAATCGACAAAATTTCTATGAGAGATATTTGAGACTGCTGTATGATAATGATAAATCAGTTGCTTTACTGAAAGAAGCTATAAACATGCATCAAGAATTTCCTGACAACACTGTACCATTGGGTAATTGTAATCAACGTATTCTACTAAAATGAGCCGTTCAGACAGAAATATTTCATTAATTTTCTCTATTTGCAGAATACATATGTCTTATTTACTATGAGCAAAATATTTTTAACTATAATTACTACGATGATGTTAATATAACAGAATATTATGAATGCCTTAGAAAGTTAAACAAAGAATCGTATAAGACTGACATTGCTCAAGCAGTGCATTTAAAAAAGACAAATAATTTGTTTACGGCACGGCAAATATTAAAAAATGTACTCTCGACAAGACCAAGCCTTTTATACGGTTGGATTATATTAGGTGAAATAAGTTTTCAACTACATTGTTGGGAGGATGCAGAGAATGCAATGAAACAAGCCATGAAATTTCTAAATAACAAAATAAATGATGAATTATTGCATAAAATGGAGTTAATATTGATAGAATCAATGAGCAGAAGTAACAACGTACAGAAGTGGAAAACTGCTTTACAAAAGTGTGAAAATGTAAGGAATTATGTCATATTAAAATCTTAATATTATGATAAATCATATAAGTCTAATGATTTATTATTTAAGGTACCTGCGGATAATGAAACATTTTCAGTATTTAAACATCTTTTTAGTAAATGATAGGAGTTGAAATGCATAAGAAACATTCCCATTTTTGTTGAAAACTTTTGTTGAAATAGATCTTCATTGTTTTGCTGTGCCTAAATCTATAAAATAGCTTCTAGCATATCCATTGTATGTAGCTTATTATTATAATTTATTAAATTTACACTTTCCTTTTTCTTAATTAGCTTTTAAACAGACATCCTTCTACAGAAGCACAATTACTCCAAGCACGTATTCAAGTATTATTGGACGAACCCGATGTATCAACTACACTGGATAATTTGGAATCCCAAAAGGAAGCGAAAAATCAAGCGAATATCTTGAGAGCGTTATATTTCAAACAGCAAAAATTGCTCGAGTTTGCGGTAGAAACTCTGAATTTGACTCTGGAAGTGCCGGAAGCTTGGCTGCTTCTTGGTACCATACATTACGAAATGAAACAGTACAGCCACAGTTTAATGGCGTTTTTAAATGGCGTTACTGCGGATCAATATAGTTGGGAGTGTTTGGTTTATCTGGGACACTATTATCGCGAACACGGCAATGATTTGGAACGTTCGAGAAGGTGTTACGTGAAAGCACTACAAATTAATCCCAATTCTGAAGAAGGTGGGATTGGTTTAAGTACTGTATATAGGCTCCTTAAAAATTATGTGAGTACATTTACCTATTGTCCAGTCATTTACATCCTTACTCAAGTATCTTTTATCATATTTAATGCTTTCATGTCATTTAAACACAAAAATTCCAATTTAATTTGTCACTTAACAAATGAATCATATATTTGTGATTGAATGTTTGAATGAAAATAGAAATTTGCTGGTTACAGAGTTCAAATTTACAATTATTGGAAAATTTGACTGCAAACGATAGTGGTCCTAAATGGGCTTGGTTTCAACTTGGGAAACAATATCTGGATCAAGAAGATGGATTGCAAGCTATTAAAGCATTTCAACGTGTTATTCGAGCTGATCCTAACAGCAGGTATAAATCATATCATTTATCAGGTTTGTAAGATACAAATAACTCAAAGACATATATAACTATATTATTCATAACTTATTATTATATAAGTAGATGATGAAGTATCTTGTTTAATTTCATACTTCAATATAAACGGTTCCTGCTAAAGTTTATTTAAATTGACAGTACTTAATTTCGGCAGTAAGGTAAAATCAATTGACGCGCTATTAATTTTCTCTTAAAATATCGAAGAATTTAAATTCAATACTTTACGGCTTGCTTTTTGAATTAATCAATTGAACGAGTTGGTCTGGTACAAAGTCATACATGTATATCCAGGATATGATGATTGAATTCATCGTTCAATTATTATTTACTTAATTTAATAGTTCATCCATTTATATAGTCAAAATTGGGAAGCGTTAGGAGATGCTTATTTCATTCGGGGCGCTTATACATCAGCGTTGAGATCTTACGAGCGTGCGTTAGAATTATGTCCGACGTTATGGCACTGCCTAGCACAGCTTGCAACTATTAAACTAGTAAGTTCTATTAACACACATCTAAAATGATTGAATGTTTCTAAGCTCTTCTGAAGTCTGTTATTATTTTATGTATTATAAAAGAAGAAACAAATATTTTATGCTTTTCAAAGATTCTGCATTGTATTATAGATTTTGGAGCAGTACACGGAAGCAAAGAAAGATTTTGAGGATATATTACTGATTAAACCACAATACGTGCCTGCTTTGAAAGGATTAGCTGAAGTCTGCATAGCTTTGGCGAAAGAAAGTTTCTCTAAACAGTTTTTGGGTCGTGTTAACGATTATCTTCAACAAGCAGTAAATAGTTTGTCTTCAGCTATCGTCGAACGTAACGACTTGTCTTGCCTTTGGAAGTTGCTAGGCGATGCATCTTATAAAGTCGCTCTTTTACCAGAAAAGTACAATTATTTGTTCGTACCATCTAAACTGGTCAAAAACGATGACAGCGAAGGTGTTGTATGCTTGAAACGCAGAGATCTATTTCTATTATCCACGAGGAATGTGTTTGCATATTAATAACGTTACACCTTTCACAACTACTTTTAACGAATGCTTCAATTATAGATGTTACTGTTGCGCGGTGTCCATTTCTCCGCAATCGGCTTCTTTATGGCACGATCTAGCATCTTGCTATTTAATGCAGTTACATCTTGATCCAACTGTTAATCACAAAACACTCGCCAGTAAATGTCTCGCAGTTGGAAAACATGCTGTAAAATTGTGCTCGTCGACGTGGTTGCATTGGAACCTATTAGGAGTCATCTGTATGTCGCCGTACATAAAAAATTACGCATTAGCGCAACACTCCTACGTTATGGCAATTGACAAAGAATTGAACAATCCTGTGGTTTGGTGTAATTTGGGAACGTTATATTTACATATAGGTAAAAATTTCAATTCTTTTGCAAGGCAAGAAAATATAAAAGCCTATTATATATTTCTTATCCCAGGTGATTTGTACAAAGCGAACGAAGCTTACTCGCAAGCTCAACGCGCCGATCCTGCGTATATAAACAGCTGGATAGGACAAGCTATAATCGCAGAAATAATGTCTAGGAAAGAAGCTATGGATCTGTTTCGGCACTCCACGCAGCTCGGGTATCACGACGAAGCCGCGCTTGGATATGCCCATTGGGTTCTCACTGTTCTTTTAAGTACTGATATTGAAAAGAACGCTTCGTACACATTTATAATGGAAAACATGCATGCTTTATTTGTTGCCTCTGATGTCATGGATTGGTATTTGGGTGAGTGCGTTTCCTACTTTATCGGATTTTAGAACATGTATTTTACAAATAACATACTGGAAGACAAAATTCGATTGCATCATTAACTGTTAACTTTTAGAATATCACCCTGAAGATCGATACGCTCTAAATACGTATGGATTACTCTTAGAGAGGCAGAAGCTCTATAAATCGTCTGCCGAACGATTTGCTGCAGCTGTGCAAACAGACGTTGCCGAGGAAAAGGACGCGGTGTGCTTGAACTTAGGCCGTATTTTATTGCAACTCAAGAAGTATCCGGACGCTATAAAATTATTCAAGGCTATTAGAGGCACTAATTATAATTCACAATGCCACTTAGCATTATCTTTATACAAAGGTTACGATTCTTCATTTTTTTTTCATTGATTGCGTTATTTGATTTATTTATTATCGGGAAATTTCTAAGAACAATATTTCATAACTAACATAAGATTTTTTTATATCCAGCTGGAAGGTATGAAGAATCATACAATGCTTATGAAACAATACTTCATTCCTTCGCCAACACTGAAACAGAAAAAGCATATACATTATGCGCAATGGCTGCTATAGCGTATACCTTTCAGGGTGTACACGATGCCAAAACATTACTTTTCCAATGCATTCAAATTCAACCACCGGTTGTAACCAGTTTCCTGGCCGCTGCAGCGCTCGGCATATTACACGGAGACTTAAATTTAACCACGTTGATTCTAAATGAGTTGAAATCATATGAAAATGATCGCGAATATGGTCATCATGTTGCAAATTTAACAGCATACTTTTACCTAATTAAGAGTGACGTGAAAAGTGCTGTTGCTGCGCTCTCTAAAGCAATATTAAATTATCCTGGTACGTATTATGCACTGAATCGAGTTTTAAATAATAAGAGAATTGGTGGTGTTGTAAAAGATGTAAAGATGGTGATGTAAAAGAACAATATTTCTCCATTTCCAAATTTTCTTATTGCCATTTTAAAAACACTCGATTGAATATATCTAACTTTTAATTGCAGATGATGTAAAATACTGGATACAATTACTTAGAATTTTATCGGAAATTGATGTACAGTCGTTTAGTAGATGTGCACAAAAAGCACTGTTTCTCAATAGAAATATTGTAAATACAAATGCTGTGCACGTTGCCTGTGCATCGTCATTCAACTATTTCGCGCAAAACTCGGTATCAGATAGCATTAGATCTGTACAAAAACTTCTGTTCACTTACCCAGATTGCGTTGAAAGTTGGGCTACATTTATAGTAGCGTGTTTACCCAGGTATGTTTGAATTTACTTTTATTCTATAGTACTACATATAATAAATAAATATTATAATAATTCTAAAATTTGTTGTCAGGTCTTCTCACAAGAGCATTAATTGTAATGCCGAGTGGCTCGCAGAATTTATCTTATTAACCCAACGGAATCATAAATGTTCAAATTCGATGGTTAAATGGTTAGAGGATAGTAAAACAAAATTAACAGAGTACATTGATTTGAAAGAGATGTCACAATAGTTGTAAGCATAACTGTAGGTATTGTACGATGGTGTACAGCATATAATCTGCGACCAAAACCACGATTTTGAATAATTTTAAATAATAAATTATGTATGTAATACGATTATGCGATTTACTGTAATTAATTTCGAAAATATTTTCATATACAAAATTCAAATAAAAATTTATTTCAGATCTTACGATTTATTACGACCTTTGATTATAGAAATTAAAGTTATGTAATTTTAATAACATGTTTCACGTATTTCTTCCAGTTTTCCATAACTCTTCTTTTATCCGAAAATTTAAACGTTACATTATAAGTGACGATATAATATTTCACCCGAATCAAAATCATCTCGATCGAATTTAATTTCTTTTTCTTTCTACCATCTCATCTATTATAACTTTTTTTTCTACTTACATTTGGAATTTTATTGATTTTACGTGAGCGATATAGAGAGCCCCGTGCGAGGGCCTCTTTCAGGGTCAGCTGGAAAGTCGTCCCTCGACATTGCTGGTCGGCTTGCCCCACAACATAACCTAAATCATTCAGAAACGTAAACACTGTGCTCATAGAGTGAGAGTGGAAAATAGGAGGGAAATCTGGCTTGAGAGGCTGGTTTGGAAGGCTGGCTAGTTGCATGAACTGGCCGAATTGGTCACAAACAAAGTGCGATTTCAAAGTATTCAAAGATTCAATAGTATTTGGCAAGTGTTCAACATTTCGACTTGAGATTTGCATGGAAAATTGCGCGGTCTCGTCCCATCTCTGTTTACATCGTACGTATTTTTGTGATAATTTCTAATAAATATATTAAAATTTGTATAATTATTTAAAATGATTATTCCACATGCAGATTTTTGTATATTAACTTGGAAGTAGTATGCTCTTTAATATTGCTTGACAAAAAATTTGAATTAGTACGTGTAAATATTTATTTTCATATAAACGTGATTTCGCAGGGGTAAAATGGCTCGAGTTTGCGTGTACGAACGTTCAGTTACTTCTATCTTAACGGATGTATCCTTTTACAAAAATTTGAATGTGAGTACAATATATGTATATACACATTATATCTTTATTTTTTATATGTAATTTTTTCATGTCATCTGTATTATTTCATAACTGTTTTGTAATTATATTTATTATAATAATTGTTACATCAAATGTACAAACTTAAATTAGTTGTATAAACCTCAATTGCTGAAACATGAATATTATTCTTTCAAAATAGATTCAATATTTAGAGTACACCGTTACAGTGATTTAAATATCAAATTTAATATGAGTACTCTTCTATTATGTAGTTAATGCCTACATAATTCTAAAAAGTGAGAAATAATATAACAATCTTCTTAAATTCGTCTAATATCTTCGCTGTTGGTATTTTATCGATTCATTTTTTGTCACAAATGCATGAAATTCGCAGTCACCTCTGCCTGGGCTCATTAGTTATTCATTTTTTCATTATTGCTTGTCCGATGTTAAGCATTTGCTTGAGCTTTCATAAAAGTCGTGCAAAACGGCTGGAGAATTATCCGGTAAACAATTTCTTATGAATTTAATAGCAGAGATTTGTGCCAAACAACGAGCGCGATCTGTTTCCGTTTATTGGACGAATTTGCCACAGACGCCTTGCCAAATACAGACCAAATTCAAGCCAAACTTTGTAGTGTTGTCACATCTCTCTATGCGAACAACGTGACTTCATCAAACAATACGTTTCGCTACAAAGTTCTGTGAAGATTTCGTACATTTGCTTTCAGCATATTGCAGCTAGGCAGTCGATCAAACGAGAACCAAGTGAAACAGATGACGGTTGTCAGGACGACACCTTGTCATTGACAAATACCAATTCAGAGATTGCTACAACAGTTGAAACGGTTGTTCAGGAGACGCAACTACTGGAGGATGCAATAAATACAGAATATAAGCTTGTATTATCCGAGGACTGCGCCGACGTAGGTATATCGGACGTGTGCGTTATCGATACGCGGAAGCGTAAACGTTTAACATTTGAGAATTTAAATGTATCCGAGAAAAGAGCCAAGATTGGATCCGAGTCTCCGGAACCGCGCAAAACAGCAATAGAATGTGGCGTGTGTTTCTTAAAATTCGAGTCATTGGAAGCATTAAAAATTCATACAGATATTCAAACTGAGGTGACCGAGCCTTATTGTGACAAATGTCATACGGTTTGCAAATCACCTTATTTTTTAAACGATCGGAAATGGGTGTGTAGGCGTAAAAACAACTTATCCAACACCGGAAGGGTATTATTTTACTGCCGTTTCTGCAAGGATAAATACAGAACGAAATCAAAATTACAATGCCATGTGTTCCATAACCACGGTAAATTGTTACCATGCTCCGCAGAGAAATCTGTTAATCGCGGTGAAACTGATAAGCCTAGCAAAATTAAAGATATCGACAGTACCGATAAAACTAGCGAAACTGACCAGGGAAAGACCAGGGAAACCGATAATACCAAAACAACTGGTAAAATTGATGACACCATTGAAAGTTCTTCCGTACAGCAGAACGAAAATGATAAAACCCGCTCTTCTGCCAGAAAAATTAGACAAACGTCTATGACTCGATTCCTTTCAGGGTACACTGGAGTAATAACAGATGCTTGTTCGAACAAAGTTTATACTTCGAAAAAAGCGGAGCCTGCGCAAAATCGAACAATAACAGAGAAAATTGATTATTATATTAATACCCCGCGAAGAGCTGGAAACAGATCGTTAATCAAAATACGCATAGATTACGACACGATGACGAGATTCGGTAAAAATATAAAAGCTGAAATAAAGGATGAACCCAACGCTTCACCAAATTACAATACTCGACATGTGACAAGAAGCAGCCTTAAACAATTTTCAGACGATTTAAATACTACTCCTGTGATCCAAACTCCTAGAAGAATTAATACGCCTAGAGAAAAACCCAAGCATCGATTGTCGGAAGAGGAACTGAGGGCAAAATTCAAATGTAAAGACTGCAAGCTTAATTTAGTTAGATGCGACGCGGTCAAGGAAAAAGAAACAGCTGCTGACCGAAAAAGAGTATATATTTCATTAGTCAAGATAGAGGAACTTAAAAAGGTAAAAGATAAAGAATCGTTCCAGTGTTCAGAGGTACTTGATGCATCTCAGGAGGTCACAAGAGCCAATTCGCGTACGCTGTTCCGGTGTAAAGTGTGCAAGAAATGCTTCTCCTGGAAGAAAAATTTACGCAAACATTTCGAGCTGCGCCACGTGTTCTTCAAATCGTGCATATGCGACGCTGAGTGCAAAACTAAAGTTGAATTGCAGAGACACTACGTGAACAAACACGGTTGTTTCAAGCACATGTGGTGCTGCGTGTGCTTTAAGAGGTTCTCGTCGCTAGCGATATTGAGGCAGCATCTCGTACTGCACTGCTTTCAAGTTCTGCTACCAAAAGGCAAGAAACAACGCAACAAGGGAATGGTCAAGTGTAGGATGCCTTGTAAGAAGAGCTCGTGCAAGGCTTGCGGCAAGCGATATTGGTTGAAGTCCTGTTTGAAGGAGCACCAAAGGGTGTGTACTAAAATGTTGGCGAGAGAAAAGCAAAACGTTTCTAACGCCGTAAAAGCGAATCTTACATTGGACGACGCGAACATTGAACTGGACGCGTCACAGCCTAACATAAGACTGATCGACGATGAATATTACAGCGTGGAATCGTCGTCATTGGATCCGTCAAAGAGGATCGCTTATGCAAATGGATACAACATAGACGGTTCCGGCATCAACAAATCCAAATTGACCTGCACCATTTGCAGGATGCGTTTTCGAAACTTCAGAAACTTATGCATACATGAACAGTCCTACTCCAAGACCACCTCGTATATTTGCACTATCTGTAACACCGCGTTCAGCACGCTAGCAATACTGAAACACCATTACAGATTCACTCACACGGTCGACGTTGTTCAAAACTACAAGTACTACTGCACATTCTGCGCCCAGGGCTTTATGAAGAAGGAAAGGGTTCAGATTCACAGGGCACACTTTCACGCTGGTCAGATATCCTTTGTTAGAAAGCCGTGGTTGACGAGTGGCCAAATCTTGGAGGTGACCAAAGTGTGCAGAGTGTGTCATCTGGTGTTCGAGTCCAGCGAACAGTTCACCCAACATAGCATGTTCTACTACAAGGGCCAAATGTTCACGTGCACGTACTGTAGTGAGACTTTTTACGGAATGTATATGCTGCGTAATCACATTAAATTAGAACACAAAGATGGAGATACGAAGAAACAATATACATACATGTGTAACATTTGTAGTGAGGGCTTCAATTCGGAGTCACACTACCATGCGCATAAATCCCATGTGCACTCGGTCTTGGATGTTAAGATACCACAGCATCTGGAAGATCATAATTACGTTGAAATGTCTGGAATCGCAGAATCGATAAACGAACCGATTCGGAAATACAACTGTGATATTTGCTACACGAGTTTCATAACTGAAGAAGACATGCGCCAGCACAAGATGGAGTCTCACAAAGCACACTTTCATTCGAAGACCAGCGCTCCTCAACATGATAACAGCAATCAAATATTCGCATATAAATCTACTGGAGCTTCTGGAAACGTTACAGACACTTTTGTCTGTACTATTTGTAGTATGAAGTTCGAAAATTTGGAAAAATTAGAATTTCATTTCGCGGAATACTCGAACGAAGGCTCGTACAATTGCTTAATCTGCGACCGTCACTTCTCAGAGCTACGTTGTCTAGAGATCCACAAGTTGAATCACACGAATTTGAATTTCATTCTGTCTAAATATCACTGTCCCGTGTGCCGTGAAGGATTCGCGAATAAGATCAATGTTTGGATGCACACGATGCATTTCCACAGAAGCGTGGCAGTCGAGCAAATAAAAGACAGGGATGTTCAAAAAGCATTATTGCTAAATGAGATAACTGTTAAGTTGAAGACGATTTTAAATAGTCAACCGAAAAGAAAGTCTAATAGTCGATCGAAAAGAAAGCCTACGTGTTTTAAATGTCTGTCAACATTTAATACTGCGAGGGCTCTGAAAGATCACGCGGCTCGCTACACCTATGAAGGATCCTACGGCTGCGAGAAGTGCGGTAGAAAATTCCGGTTTGCGAAGCTACTGAGTGAACACATGAGGAAACATGCTATTAGCATCGATCGTCTGAAGTTCTCGTGTCCTTTTTGCGACGATAGATTCGGCAATTCGATAGCTAGGTATCAGCATGTCGTTCATCTTCATTGGAATGACATTTGGGAGGGCCGGGTTCCTAGTCTCACGATACGGAATGATCCCGAAACTGGTGTCGACTTGACACCAATCTTTGGTGAATCTTTTGATGCAATCTGTTCTATGAATGAAAGTAGTGACATACAAGAATCCTCAGCAGCAATTGATCCTCTGGCAATTAATGATATGTCAACTCAAGAGGAGACACAAACTGAAAATACGGATGTAAAGGCTTCGTACGAGAATTGTCCGTTCTGTGATGTCAGATGTTCATCGTTGACGTCGTTCATGGCACATCTGAAAAACGAGCATGATCAGAAACCCAAGACAATCGTATATAACCCGTGTTCATCTTTGCTAAAACACGGCAATCACCTGACCATTAACATCTTCCTTGTAAATAAGACACAAGTCGCGTAACAAGGCTGCAGTTGATCATCCCTCAAAGGAAAACGCCGATGACATGAAGTTGTTTGGGAAGCAATGGTGAATGCTGCCGAACTAATCGAGGAATAGGACGAATCTGAGCCGCCTATCACACTAACTAATTATGACGAAACAGTATTAATGCCCGCACTAATCTGACAGACTGTTTACAGCAAGTTGGGGATCAAAGTTTTTGTTCACAAGACGTTTGTTTCTTACTTTTGAAAAATATGCATTTGGTAAAGACACTTGACTTGAGTATAGAAAGATTGAGTTGTTTTTTGACACTTTACCAACCGCTAGGGGTTTAATATAATATGTAATACTTTTTATATAATGATACTCATCAATGATACTCAACAGTAGGCGAAGTGTAAACTTTTGTAATAAGTGTATATAATAATGAATGTAGTTACATTACCATTTTATTTTATATCGCTTAACTACGCAAATAACTGTTGAATGGTGGAAGTGTGGAAGACAGATCTGAATGTACCGTCGACTTCTGTAATCGTTCTGTAAATCGTTAGTTGACGCTAAATCGAGTATAAAGTATTATAGGATTCTAGACCGGTGGATTTTCCAGACCGGTATACCCACTAAGAACCTAACCACCCTTCAATCTAGATGTTCAGTCGCCTCACAGTATTGTCGTCGCTACATTGCCTTAACCACTTGCACTATGACTGCTTTCATACTGCGTTGATTAGCCCCATACTTGTCTTTAATATTTTCCTTAATAAGACCAGATAATTTTTGCTTTTTGTACTGTCTTTGTTTACTTGAAATATTTTGGATTTCCAGTTAAAATGACTCCGACTGCAAAGCGTTAAGAGGATGGTTGACACACTTTTTACCATTCCTATTTTTTTCGACTGTTTTGCGTGCGTCTTTTCCTAATCTTTAAGATGTCTCTTCTTATCTCCTTATGCCGCGAATGTAATTTTTCAATAAAGTCTTCGTTTCCTCTTCTAATTTTTCTATATACCGGACCAATTTCCAGAGCTATGTTCGACACTGTCTGGACCCAGTCCCCCAAGTCGTGCATAGTTCGTTATCGGTTCTTTTAAATTCGGTATAAAAATCCAGAAAAACAGCCATGTCCAGTAAGAATTTGGGAATTGCGTGTGTTTGGTTATTCAACAACGTTTGTATATTTGTTTTCAGCCTGCTACGATTGGGTTGCACATCAAGCAAGAGCTAATATTTGATACGGATAACAATTGTCAGGACAATAATTTGCCGTTGATGGATACCGACGTCGATATCGTTGAAATAATTGACCAGGGGACGCAACCGTTGGACAACGTGAATAATAAAGAGAACGAGCTCGTACTATCCATGGACCGGGTTGATGCGTATCTGTCAAGCAGAACAGGAAAGCGTAAACGTTTAGCGTCTGAGAAAGATGTCTGCGTTAGTTCTAAGTCACCAAAAATAATCGAAACAACGACGGAAGGTTTCTTAAACTTCAATCCATCGAAGACATTCAAAATTCATACGGATTATCTTTGTAACAAATTTCATACAGTATGTGAACCACCTCATTCGGTAGATGATCGCAAACGGCTGTGTACATGCAAAAAGGGGACTCGCAGCTCTACATCATTTCTCTGTTCCTTCTGTAAGGCACAGCATGCGGAGAAATTAGATTTAGATTGTCAAGTGTACCATAAGCATAATAGATCGTCACCTTGCTCTACTGAGATATTTGAAGATCATAATGAAAGTAATAAACCTAGAAAAGATAGAAAAATTAGGAAAACTAATGAAACTAGTGCAAGTGATAAAAACAGCCGATTGTCAGGTGATAATATAACAAGTACTGTACAGCAACGAAAAAATGATAATACCAGAAAAGTAAAACAAACAACTGCGACCGAGTTCGTTATAGTAATAGATGATGATGATTCTTCGAAGGAAATTGATACTGCAACGGAAAAATTAGCGGCACCCGATTTTCAAGAAGTTAGAAGAAGGATTGTAACTAGACGAAACGCAGCAAAGAACACAGAAAAAGTTGATCTATATCGGAAAACTCTGAAGAAGCAGATTAGACAAAAGGAAACGGTAGCAAAATCACTTTCCCCTTCCGCCAATAAGAAAACTTTGATTGCCACTGAAAGCTCTACGCCGAATGGCAACGCTGCAGAGGAAAATATGACGAAGATCTCGTCGAATAAGAACATAGAAATTGTAGTGGAAGATGAACCTGTAGATTTTACGTTACAAAATTTCAACCCTCAAGATGTAACAACAAATAGTTTTAAGCAATTAAATAATGACATACGCATAGATTCCAACGAATTAACGAGGTTCTTGAAAGACATAAAAGTTGAAATAGTGGATAAAATCAACCGCATCACGTTAGAAAAATACGATTCAAAATCCGCAACAAGAAAGATGAATAAACAAAAACCGAAGCGTCAATTGATCGAAGAGGAATGGAGGGCCAAATGTAAGGATTGTAAAGTTATCTTAGTTAGATGCGACTTGGCCGTTAAAATAAAAAGGAACGAAACAAATGCAGAAACGTGGCGAGAGAAGGTGAATGTAAAAAGAAAAAAATCTCCACCAGAAGAACCATTCCAGTGTTCAGAGGTACTTGATGCATCTCAGAAGGTCACAAAACCCAATTCGCATTCGTTGTTACGGTGTAAAGTGTGCAACGACTGCTTCTCCTGGAAGAAAAATTTACGCAAACATTTCGAGCTGCGCCACGTGTTCTTCAAATCGTGCATATGCGACGCTGAGTGCAAAACTAAAGTTGAATTGCAGAGACACTACGTGAACAAACACGGTTGTTTCAAGCACATGTGGTGCTGCGTGTGCTTTAAGAGGTTCTCGTCGCTAGCGATATTGAGGCAGCATCTCGTACTGCACTGCTTTCAAGTTCTGCTACCAAAAGGCAAGAAACAACGCAACAAGGGAGAGGTCAAGTGTAGGATGCCTTGTAAGAAGAACTCGTGCAAGGCTTGCGGCAAGCGATATTGGTTGAAGTCCTGTTTGAAGGAGCACCAAAAAGTGTGTGCTAAAATGTTGGCGAGAGAAAAGCAGTTGCAAAACGTGTCCAAGTTAGGTTTGATCGACAAGCATTCTTATAGAACAGAATCACTGTCAACGAAACGATCAAAGACGACAAGACACGTCAGAGACTGTTCCGGCATTGATAAGAAGATACCCTATTGTACTACATGCGGCAAGCATTTCAGAACGTTTCGAAAATTGTGCGCGCACAAACGGATCTATTCGAAAACCGCCACGCATGTTTGCGGTATCTGTAACACAGCGTTCAGCACGCTCACGATATTGAATCACCATCATAGATCGACCCACGTGGTCGACGTTGTTCAAAAATACAAGTATTACTGTACGTTCTGCGCTCAGGGCTTTATGATCAAGGACAACGTTCAGATTCACACAACGCACTTTCATGCTGGTCAGACGTCCTTCGTGCCAAAGCCATGGTTGACGAGAGGCGAAAATTGGAAGGTGACCAAAGTGTGCAGAGCGTGCCATTTAGTGTTTGACTCCAGCGAACAGTTCATTCAACACAATATGTTCTACTACAAGGGTCAAATGTTCACCTGCACGTTCTGTAACAAGACTTTCTACGGAATGTATATGCTGCGTAATCACATTAAATTAGAACATGATATAAAGAAACAGTACACGTACACGTGCAATATCTGCAGCGAGGGTTTCACTCTGGAGTCGCATTACTATGCGCACAAGTTGCATGTGCAACATACGGTTTCGAATGCAGAATCAACGAACAGACCTAGTCTGAAATATAACTGCGATATTTGTCATATGATTTTCACAGCTAAAAAAGACCTGCGCCAGCACAAGATGGAGTACACCGATGACGGCGATTATCATTGCTCCTTTTGTACCAGAAAATGTCTTACAAAAGTTATCCTCCACAAGCATGTGAGTTTGTCTCATACGTTCTCCAATTTCACCGATCGTTGGAAGTGTCGTTACTGCGACGAGGTGTTATCCTCGTGTACTGAAATCGAGCCTCACGAAGCACATTTTCACCCTAAACTCAACGGCTCACAAGATGACAGTAGCGATCAAATAATCGCGAATCAAAACACAGAAGTACCCGGAGACGTTGCACAAGTTTTTTGCACCATTTGCGATGTCAAATTCGAAAGCTGGCGAAAATTGATTCATCATTCAAAGGAATACTTCACCGCAGGCTCGCACATGTGCTCAATTTGTAATCACAAGTTCGCAGAATTACATCAACTGGAGGTTCACAAGTTGAACCACACGAATTTGAACTTCGTCCTGTCCGAATATCACTGTCCCGTGTGCCGTGAAGGATTCGCGAATCAAGTTGACGTCCGGATGCACACGATGCACTTCCACGCGAATACGCCGAGAGAGACACAGTCTGCGCTGGTTTCCAACAGCCCACTGAAAAAAGAATTAACTTGTCCTGTTTGTATGGTGAAGTTTAATGATTCGAAGTCTATGTACTCTCACAGAGTTCGATACATGAACGAAGGATCCCACGTTTGCCATCGGTGCGATAGGAAGTTTCGGTCCGCGTCGCAGCTGAATAATCATCTGAAGAAACATACCCTGGACAGCGCTCATCTGAAGTATTCGTGCCCTTGGTGCGACGAGAAATTCTCTACTTCGTTGTCTAGTTATCAGCATATCGTTCATATTCACTGGAAGAACAAGGAGGGTAGGGTTACTTATCTTAAGAAGGATGATTCTAGAGCTGCTGTTGGGCTGTTACATGACGACGACTATGACACGCTGTCGGATCAGTCGTTTTCCTCTACGGATGCTGAAATTGTTCATACAACCAGCAATGTGCAATTAATACAGTTAGAGTAAAAAATGGTTAGCAACAAGTAATTATTGTATACACACCTTAACAGTAAATACAGAACTGATCTTGTAAGTCCGAAGGTTTTGTACGAGACTCGTCTGAAAAATGAGCATAGTGAACGTGTTAACAGCTTAAAACATCGAAAACATCGATGTAGTGGAAATAATTTAGGAAAAAGAAGGTGGATTCTGTTAAACAGATCAGGGTGATTTAGGTAATTCCCTAACTACTGCCTAACTCATATTATTACTAAAACGAATTTACATAATTATACGAAATTATATATCACATTATTGTGTTGTACGCTATAATATTTTACATTTATGATATTTTCACACTCCGAACATTGATTCATTGTTGTTTATAATCTACACTGTAGTGTCACGCATCAGCTAGTAACGTTTGAATTGATTTTTTCTGCACTTTTTGTCAATAATGTCAATTTACTATTTATTACTTGTGAATTTTACATACTGCAATCTAGATCATAGTGCTCTTACTTGTCTTGATAGTTAGGGCAGTAAAACTATCTCCATTATAAAATTTAAATTGTTTCGCAACTATTGATAATATGTAACGTAAAAAATTAGTGAAACCTTCGAGACACGTATTAGACGGTCGAAGCTATTCGCGTCGCAGCAGAATATAAAACGTACTTTAAATAATCATTTGTACATATTTTACTAGATTAAATTACATAAATATCATCTTTAATTTAGTTTTCATGAGTTTTTTTACAATCCTTATAAAGTAACAGGAGAGAATTCGATGGACCAACGTGGGACAGGTGTTTTTCTAGGTTTTTGTAGTAAACGAAAAACAGATTCGATTCATTAAAGACTTATACTACAAACCAATAATTGTTTATTATAATCGTTTTCAATCGAAAAGAACAATGAAAGCGGTAAAAGTATATATTTGCATTATAGTTTATATTAAGGTTATAAAGATATGACTGTTTTCTGGTCAGTTAAATAAAACAACAAGACATAAAAATGACAAATAATATAACAATTGATTGCTCCACTGCTACACTAAGTTTTCAGACCTCACTAGTTTTTATTACAGGGGTGCATTAAAAATTCTAATAAATATAGACAGTTATTGCTTGTACGTTACATTAATTAATAAATACAATAGTAAAGAAGACAAGTAGCGATCACATTATAAAATATATTCTCTATTTAATATCGTCGATGATATTTTAAAAGAAAACATACCTATCGTATCATTTGATGCTTTTTTTCTATTAGTTTTTAAAAAATGTAGTAAAATAGGTATAATTTTTCGTACAGACTACACATTACGATATGACGTTTTTGATTATTAGTTACATCGTTATTACTACTTCGCAAACTTTCTGTGTGTTTCGTTTTCATAATTCAGAAAGAATGATACGGTCGGTTTACTGCTTATCTTCTTTAAGTCAATTAAATGCATTTGCTCATTACTCCAACAAATTTCATAGATTATATTAGTACCGTTAACAGATCTATGTTCCAGTAATTTGTGTTACTTGTATTATTGCTTGTTTAAAGATAGAGATCCCCCGGGTTTTGAACGTGTACTGGAGAGAGATATACGCGGGCACATATGTGTACATGTGTAGCTAATACACGCGTAATGGGGGATCTCTAATTTAAGACACTGTTACATGGTAGAGTCATTAACAATATCGCATTATTGGTGTAAAGAATACTGCATCATATTGGCACATTTCATGCTTTTGATACATGTTAGAAATTTTCAATTTTTGTATAATTTAACACGTGAACTGATAATAAATAAGTAAACAGTTTTTATGCTTCGCTTCGTATTTCTGTAAAAAATATAGACGGTATAATAAAACAAGAAAATGACGTTCAATCGAGAGCAGTATTTAAAAAAAAGAAAGATCTTGTTTCAAGCATTTAGAATTGTTCAGAGAACAAGTGTTTATTCAAGAATTAATGGAATGTGTACTTAATTGAATTAAACGTAAACTGTACTCATATTGTCGAAGCGAAGCATGTTATGCTGCGTTGTATTACAAGAAAATGTGTACTCAGAGTGTGTCAATTTTTCTTGTACACAGAATTTAACAATTATCCGTAAAACGCTTCTTTACGCTCAAGAAGAAAGACAGTGCAGCGACATATTTTTACGTTTGAACACTATTAATTAAATACATTTTTTTTCAATTTTCTTTTACATTTTGTTGGTCCACTTTATAAAATATAAATATACGTCCGTTTATCATCGTTATAAATATCGTAATTATACAATAATAAAATATTAATCAACATTATGGTTCTCATTATATGTATATCATGCACCTGTAATACTTCATAAACAAGCATATTATTTGTCTATAAGTTTCGATTCGTACATGGGGTTAATTGTTAGTGTCACAATGGATCAATCTTTCAACCATAAAATTTTTTCATTTATAAAATAAACAATCCAACTTTCCTACATTCTGTATGTCTCAGATCAATTACATAAAATAAAAAGGACACACTCGGTGGAAGCTGAAATTGGTAGACTCTTTGTACTACTCTTTATATATATTAGTACATTGTTTGTAACGCTGTGATTTGTTTATGGAAGGTCTGTTGTAAGATTTTCATTCCAAACCAATCTGTATAACATGTATCGATTTGCATTATTCATTTTTTTTTTTGGACCATTAGCATACTACAATTTTTCGTTTTCGTTGCGCGCGCGAGCGGGTACAATGACACTAATACTGATTTTTATTCATCATTGTCATTATACCATTCGAAATACTTTTATTACCAATCACATGCTTTACCTCGTACTTCAAATACACACACGGAAGATTCGGTTCTCCTCCAAAAAAGAAAAAAAATGTGTATATCAGATTTCGTGACCAAACCTTTTTAATATGTATATCATTAATAAAACATATAGTAGACAGTTCATATTTTCTTTTTATATAAAAATCCATACGACAAGATTTTCATTGTGTTCTGTTTGGCTCGATATACGAATGTACTCCAAGTTGTTCAACTGGGTAAAAAATTTAACGCATTATCTACATTACCTAGTCCTAAATTTTCATGTAACACGTGCAAACATCGTAACTTCATAATACATGAATGCAGATTGGCAATTGATGTTTAAGATTCGATAATAATCCCCTGTAGAAAAAAAGGTATTTACAGAGGACTCTTAACCATTATATTAATTCTTAATAATAATTTCAGTGGCCACAAAGTTATTCCATAAAATATTCCTAAATTGTATAATTCTATGTACAATTTCATAAAATAATATTAATTTAATATATAGATTTTTTTATATTATAATATTGCATGACGTATTACAATATATTATTTAATTACTTATATTATTTAAATATTTCATTCAATTATTAATGATGCGTGTTCGTGTGCATCAGATATGAGAGAATAAATTCCATATTACAGACAATGAATGTTGGCACAGACAGTGGCTGGGTTAAGGCATTTTAGGGTGTTTAATTTTTCTTCACAGTACCCTCCAGCGTAACTATCTTTATCACACCCTCTTTCCTTCCCCCAAAGTCCCCCATTGTATTTTCTTTTATTTTCATTTCTACATATACAATACCTCGGATGACTGTGTGTGTGACTCTCACTTTTTAATATTGAATCTATTCTTAAAGAATACGCTGTTTCAGTGAGCATTGGAGTGTAATTAGTTGGATTTGGTAAAACTCTCACAGCGGTTTTGTGAAATTCGCTGGGAACATCCCCTTCTCGTCCGTACCTTCCTTGATACCCATTAACCAACCTTGCTCCTAAAGTAACAAAATGTTTAGCTTTATTTCAAAGTATCATTATCATCGACGCTATCGTGTAATATCAAAAGATAAATTAAAAAAGAAAACACTAGTTTTTCAAGTAATGTAGCGTATATAAATTATGTCTGTGTTTCTGTGGACTTATTGCTGCTTTAGATATTGTAATTGTTAGATTGTGAATGCTAAAATTGTAATAACAAATTTTCATCTTAGACATTATAACTATTATAATTTCTCGGATGAAATTTAGAGAAAAAAAATACAAACCTGTTCTTCTGGGTCGTCATACTCTACCACACGAATGATATCACCGACGTCGAACGACAATTCATCCGCGTCGTCGCGTCTGTACTTGTAAGTAGCCTTGACTCTATATAAAACGCCTGGCGGTAAGTTGTCAGTTGTTGCCCCTACAGAGAAATTGGTACCATTTTCATATTCCACCTCTAAAATAATTGAATCCGCTTCATTAGTCATGGACCTGCGATATAATTCTGTTTGAACCCTGACTTTCAATGACCACATACAGAAGTTGATTACCGAAAACATTTTACCGATAGAAAGGTACGATAGAAAGTCAGAATTTATTGTATATCTAATCATTGTTCCAACAAGACCATGCACGAATGCGTCAGGCAACATTCTCATATTTTTCACCAGTTAAATAGATTGTCACCCAAAAATATTTTATTCATTACGATACTTATGTTTCAATGATAAAAGGTAAAAAAAGCTATTTATTTATGTATAGCAGACACTAAATTTGCACTTCAAGTTTACAAATCTGACGTCCCTTTTATGATTTTACCCTATCATTTAATAATATAGAACATAGCATCTATGAAAAATTTATACATGCGACTATACGAACAACCATATCTGTCTTCTATGAAATTAAATAATTGTTTCCATATTCGTTCCACATCTGAAGCTAATTGTTCAGAAGTATATAATCGTTTAAACTGTTAGCGGTAACAATAATTTTGCATGATTTCTATTAAGGAAATATCATTTACATTTTCAAAATTCTCATAATATTTAAAAGCTGAAAAAACATTAAATTGTATTTGAAAAGTTTTATGTTAGAGCGATTGATAGTTAGATGCAGCTAGACTACAGACTTCAAACAAAGTAACATTGTATGCTTTAAATATCGCTTTCAATTTATACTTTCTTAGTTAATATTAATAATCAATAAGTACCTAACAGCTAAATAAGAAATTAATTAAACAGTTAGATCATAAAAGATAAGATTTGAATGAAATCATTTTTAGTTTTTTAGTCCCTTACAGAACTTGTCTAAAGCTCAAGTTTTGGCTGCCCCGATTTAGTAACAATTAGTTCAACATCAAAAGTCACATGTACATTAAATACACGTATAAAAAAATCAAAATATTACAAAGTTTTAAACAACGATATTATTAATCTCTGCTTTCTGAAGGCATCATTGACACAACCCCTTAATTATCTCCAAGTAGCAGACCACGTTTTGTCAGCAATAAGAATGCTTTAATAGATTAATAATAAATAGTGAATTTATGTGATTATACACAGTTTAAATACTACAGAAAAATCAATTTAGGTAAAAAGATACTTTGACTTTCCTAACTTTTTGTAATATATATGCTTGACAGAGCATAGTATGATAAATACTATAATATCATTTATTCCTATGCTGTACTTACCAAACGGTATATCATACAGCACTTTGACTCGATTGGAGACGGCGGTTGTGCTTTGCGGTGATGCATCCTGATTATTCAGAGAATTATCATTGCTATTGGCATTGCTGTTTGCATTGCTGTTAGCATTGCTGTTAGCATTGCTGTTGGCATTGCTGTTGGCATTGCTGTTAGCATTGCTGTTAGCATTGCCGTTTAATTGGGTAGTCGGTGAGGTGTTTCTTGGTGCTGGGGCTGAGTCGTCCACAGCTGTAACACGCAATAAAGCTCACTCGAAACTAAACATTTAGCCACATAATTATGCGCTCGACAACATTTTATGTGGCTTATCTACGTTACAAACATGCTGATCAAAAGTATCAATACACAACTCAAAAAACGCAAGACCACATGAATAGGGTACGAATACAAAAGAAACATATTTACCTGGAGAAATATTGTTCTGAGCTGGCTGTGTGTTGATTATTAAACTAAAATATAAAAATAGTATACAATTATTAATACGCTGTGCTTTTACTTCTATTACAATTAGATAACGACTTAAATAGACTCGAGTTAAATACTCACGATGAATTGGCATTGGGCGATTTTGGAGATTGTGGTTCTGTGTTTTTCTTCAGTGTGTACGATCCTCTCTGGCTTTCGTTGGCCAATTTATCAACGATTGCTTCCAATTCGGAATACACCTAGAGTAGAAAAAGGTTTCCATTATTCAAAATGAAGTTTAAACATTTTTCTGAAAATGAAGTATTTATATATTTATAGTATTATATATGGACAAATTTTGTGGCGGAACATTTACACATTACCTTAGCACTTTCGGTATGAAACACTTGTTCGGCAGCGAATAGAGTCTGCAGATTGGTGACGAGGAAAAGAACGCGAGAATCGTATAAGGCTGGCAGTTCGTCGTGAAGTTCCGAATTTAACTGTTCATATGTACGTTTCGCCTCCTCCAATAATTCCTTTCCTCGAGTAACTTTAAGCTCGTCCCGTTTCCTTGGATTACATTGCAGCGCTTGGAAATTATGTCTCTGGCTGTCGTAATCCACGAGCTTCCGTCCACGCTTGTCTATCTTTTTCTGAAAGTATAAATACAATCGTTATTGGCTTTTGTCGGTCAACGTTAATTATCTTATGAGTTAAGATAATTTCTTCCTTTACAAAAATTCAATCCGCGACGTCGTTATCAAGTTATTAACGAAAAACACTGACCAATGAGAGAACACCTAACGCCAAGCAAACTTGCCCAGCCGTCTCATTGGTCAAAGTTTTTTTGTAAATAACTCGTAAACGAAGCAGCGAATTGCGTTTACGCTAAGGAAAAAATTACACCAAATAACCTCGTAAAACATTTTTGGGATATCCTGTATAAAGATATGCATAACCAACTACATTTTAAACATTTATGGCAATAGGCAGATATCAATTAGCGTAATACAGCGGTAGGAATTGTTAAATAGATTGGTCGTTGGAGAGAATTTATCTGTATGGAAGCCCGTAAGTTCTGATTAATGCATTTAGTCTACGAGAACGTTGTCAATCGCGTGAACGTAACACGCACGCACACGTTCTCTTATACGGCCACCTACTTGGTCGCCAATCAATAGTTATCAACGACCTGATCGTGTGCGGTTGACAGTGCTTAATCACTTTTAATAAGCTTTTCAATAGGCATCGTGAACATTATATCGTGCGAGTCCGACGAGTCGCGTTATATACATCTTGCATTGTACGTCATCCACCGGTCTATCGTGTAACAGAACACGCGAAGGAGAAGCACTGAAACAAAATCAGTGGTCCGGTAATTTATTGATAAATTAAGAACCTCTCGAATGCGATGGCGCTGTCAATATAAAAATATGTCACAGTAATAAACGCCTAATTAAAAATTTCATTCTCTCGTATATCTCGTACAAAATGAGATAAAGCGTTTTAATTCGACCTAAATCGGGCCCCGTTAAGAACAGCGTTAACTTTTCGGAATAGATTCGGTTCAGCTGCACTCGGAAGCGCACGCGGTTACAACAGAAATCGTCGTTCAGTCACGAGGTGCGTTCTTGTTTTGTTCTTAGGGCGTAAAATTAACTTCCAGTTAATTGGCTTTCAGCCAGAGATTCACCAAGTTGCAGTGGTGAGTTGGGTGAGTACGGTATCCGTGTTAAATTGCATAAATGATCGCATTTTATTAACGTTTTCAATTGAATGGATTTTCTTTCAAATTTACGTTCCGATTTATTTTATAACTGTGATTGTAATATTAAATCACGCGAGATGCATGTGCCATCTGCACTATATTGTTTCGTGCATAACAAGTGGCTATAGTAAGCCACTTAAATATGACCATTGTTTTTAATGTTGCGACAATGTTTATACTGCGGTTTAAATCTCTCTCTCTCTCTCTCTCTCTCTTTCTCCTTATATCATCAGCCCCTTGTCATCCTTTCATCCCCTCTCCCTCTCATTTGTTCATCATTTGACCTCCGTTCCGCTGTTCATCTTCATTTATTCTTTCTCTTCCTTTCTATCCTCTATTACTCCTTCCTCGTTACATCTAGTTTCTTCATTCATTCCTCTTCTATTCTAATCTCGTTTAGCAAACTCTTTATTTTATTCCCTGTCCTTTTACGACATTCGAATTTGATAAATGCAATTAAAATCGATTGTGTTATAGTTTCGGCAGGTATAGAGAATACAAGTTGAAAATATTTATAATGACGTAAGTATACCCTCATCTCTGGAAATTGACTTTGATATGTGTTGAGAGGTACGAGAACTTGATCCGCAAGCTTATGAGTGAAGTCTTGCCACAGCATGTCTAGATTTTGAGCCTGCACGTACAGCAGATCATGGCCGGTCCACTGACTCTCATAGATCTCATTTAACGAGTCCATCAAGGTTTTTGAAGCTGCCTGCACCGCTGTAACAAGAAATTTTTATCTATATAGATAATGACAGACGTTGGAAGAAAAGTAATATCGCGCGTATCGTATCGACTTAACCCTTTATAGACCGAATTTATTTCTTAAATATCTATCCGCAGACAACGTAAAAGCGATTTTCACACCCGTGTTCTCTTCTTGTCAATTCGAGCTATCAACGCTCGCTCGCAAAGTGTTTTAAATGGGGGCTTTATGTTTTCATTTAGCAAGGTATGTATGTATGTATGTAAGTTAGGCATGCACGTGGTCCATTCCGAGACGACTTCATCGACCTATAACATGTTGATCTTTAAAGGTTGCTCAAAAGGTCATTCATTACCGTTTAAAACTTTCCTTCGTCAAATATTCTTAAAGTCATTTTTTTTAATCTTCAGCATTCTTATTTACACATGCATTTATACGAACGGAGTCTCTGACATGTTTCTTGAAATTTTGCTGATTTTACAGAATTGCTTATAAAATTATAAACAACTTTTCTATTTGAAATATTGCTTTCTCTTACTTTGAACAATAAGCATCTAGTTTCTTTTTCTATAACAGAATGAGGTTCAAGACTAAAGACAATTCTGTGTAGCGTGCAATAGGAGATTTGGTCACGGTCAAGATCACCGATTAATTACTCTTCCTATTCGCTAAAGTGTTTTATGAAACACGAAGAAAAACCATGCTCGCCAGTCATTATAAGCTTACGTAACCAAATAGATACGGTACAATTCAAGCTAAACCAGTTGTCCAATATACTATACATTTATATACTACAGTATGCGTATACTGTCATTCTGCTAGTTGAACAATTCAACGGTTGAATGTTGAATGATACATTCATTATTTCATAGTCTTACATCGGACGTTCGATATTTACACACTCGATTAAACGTAAGATCAAACAGGTAATATATCAATCGAAGGGTAATCAAAGAATTTTATTTTGTGTTCTTTGTTAGCAGAGTCGCGTATTATCTGTGCAGGGAATTTTTTTAGAGTGAATCAGTCGTTATAATCGAATTTCAAGCGAGATCAAAATAATCAGTTATTTATGGTTCCTTTGTTTTCTGTTTTTATTCTTTTATTATTTCTTTCAACATTATTATTTCTTTAAAACAGTTATTCAGTTTTAAACGAGGTAAAGGTAATAATTGGTGTCATTTTATTCTATGTTTTAAAAGTTAATAGATTCTTGGTAAATCAAATAATAATAATATGCAGCAGAGTGGTCACGTGAAATTACACTAGAAGTTTACAAATAAACCGTATCTTACTAGTACTTATCTGTAAGTATCGCGCTGTCACTGAACTTGAGCTATCAGCCTTATTTAATACGAATTATAAATTACGGTTAGATCTTATCTTATTATAGATAAATGATCGTCAACTTACAGCAGCATAGTTGCACAGTTGGGATAGTCTGATTTCGATTAAACACGATAGGTTCAGCTCGCGATTCCAATTACGTAGGTTATGTTGCATAGGAATGCCTTTTGAAATAACAGGTTGACATTGTGTGAAAAAAAGTCAAATATACGTAGGGATTTACCGCGTGCGTCTCTGCGAACGTTCTAGAAGGACATGTTTTGTTTACGCGCTCCTCTGCGGCAACGGGACAAATCGAACTCTCAGTGCAAAGCGAGCGATACAGCGGAACAGACCGGCGAGAACAGCGAGCGTTAATCAGCGTATATTGTTTTCTAGTATTGTGTGTGTAAGTGTGGCGAAAAAGCGAGAACTATTTTATAATAAGCGAACGTTGTAGCCTGTATTCTATCTGCACCTGACAACCAATAGGTTACACCCAATATATTCCCACATATATTTGTTATATATTTTTTTTAATGTAGAATGAGTTAAGGAAAGAAAAAAGATTTTTAATAAATTTTTTCAAGATTATTCGAAGGTTATTTTAGCACAAAAGATACATTTAACTTTCTCTTCGTAATATCAGCCATTTACCAGTTATTTAAAACTTATCGATGGCCACCCTGTACATGGATCAATCGATTATCGTTCGAGCAGTGGAAATTCCGGTCGGATCGACGTGTTCTGGCGTTTGAAACTAGGCGCGAAAATCATTTGTAAATTACCATAGTTATCAGTGTTTAAAAAACTGTTAAAAAATTTTCAATTTCCTTCCATTTTTTGCAGTTCTTTCAATTCTTCCAATTTCTTTTCTAGCAGTAAATACACACAACGATTTATGCTATCAAGTTTGCTTAAATGTGGAGAAAGAGAGAGGGGAGGAGGATATGTTCCAATTGGGCGCAGCCGTCACGAAACCTGCCTTTATTTATCATCCTCAATGACAGTAGTTTTTGAAAATGTTGTACGTACAGAATATATGTATGTATATCGAAATATTGAGAGAACTTCGGCCATTTTTTATAGTAAATATAGAAATTATATCTCTGTTATTTTTTAACTTTATCGTAAACAAAAATCGTAAGTAACTCAAGTTTCGGACAGAACTAGAAATACAAATAGGTACATATATCGATAAGCTGAATCACTTGGAACTAGTTCGATTCAGCGAGATCAAGTCGGGTATCCCTTTCGAATCCAGTTTAACCTCACAGAGCAGTGGAGCAACTTACTGTGGGCTAGTAAATTACCGAGCCTTTAATTTCATTTGACAAATAATTAATTTCATTAATATTCAGATAATAAATTAAGTATTACGTTCAAGTATTACGTATATACCTATATACCTAATGTATTTGTTAATACGGTTAGATTTATCACTTGATATTTTAGCAAACAAATATGCTGGCGTCCTAGTTTCTAATAGAATAGAAACCTGTAGATACAATGCGACATATGACAGGTAGGTTACCTGACGGAAGCGTTTAGAGTCAATTAGTGAGTAACACCGAAGGTACATTTTACTATCGCACGAGTGCAACGGGTAGTTATCTTACCTTTATAAATAGCTATGAGGGACCGTATATTTATTGTGTCATTTCATTACAGTCGCGTATGTAAAGAAATTTTACTTTATGACGGTATTCTTTTAAACGATTTCAATTTGAAATTACTCAGTTGTAAAGCAATCTAGTTCAAGATAGAGAGACCGGTATGCATATAATTACGAGATGATGACGACACGCAGGAAAGCGGGTGAAAATATCTTCTGCAAGCGTACTTCGAGCCACTGCATTCGATATTTCGGGAAGAATTAGGCGAGTACTTGAATCGCGTTCGGCGAGTCGGTCAATTGAAGCGTTGCTGGCTGGCAGGTTAGTTAGCCACGAATAACGAATAGCTACGATAAATCTAACTTACTCGTTAACTTTTATTTATTGGATTGACGAAGAGTCCGCGCACGGTTTTCAACGATTCTTGAAGTTAGCCGTCCCGAAACGCAATTAATTTAAGTTTCTCTGTCTAAAGGTATATAGTAGTTCGAATAGTAGCTAACATCCACAAATTACATATGTAGTTCGACCGTCTCGCGTCAGCCGATCTCGCCTCTCATTGGTTACTGTTTTTTCGTTAATAACTTTCTTCGTTAAGAAAGAGGTGACCAATGGGAATCAGGAGGCGTAACCCTCGCGATCCTCACGTTGCGTGCCGGGCAATTTCGCGCCGTTGTTGGTCCAGAATACGAGATCATATTCTACGCGATTTCCACTACAATTAAATCTCTTTTAAGTTCACTCACCTCTGACACACCTGATGTAATTATTGAATTCCTTCTGGAGTCTGTTAGCTGCGTTCTGTTGTCTTAGAAAATTTTGTAGATGCTCGTCGAATATATCGTCGGCGGTTCTGTCTACCTTTCCCAAATTTTGAAGAAACTGCAACAAGGAAGAAACAAATGGAAATAATTTAACTGTGTGATAACAAATGGTACCAGTCAACAAATAAACTGTTTTCTTATTTGTAATTATAAACTGTAGAAACATTTAAATTAAACACGTTCCGTGCCAGGTATAATTTACCAGAACTTAAGGCATATAACCTATCTGTTTCCTAAGTAAAAAGAACATTATAATTGTATACGCAACTGTACTAACGATTTCCATAGAAAAATATAGATTTTAATATTTTTATTTTTGAATGGGTACAAACATAGTGTCGTACTGCAACACATTTTCGAATAATATTTTGTATCGAATGATAAGGCCGCAGATGCTCTGTAAAAGACTTCCAGTCGAGCCAACGTAGCCGACGATCTTTGAACAGCTTCGTTATACCTCAGGATATAATTAAGGTTACATCACGAAATGTGCCAAGTCTAAAGAGTTAATGTATACATGGCATCACCTATGAAAAAAGTGGAACTGCTGAACGACTGTGCAGCAGCTTGCTTACATTAAAGTGTACAGGTGTGTGTATGCGTGCTAACTTTTTGTATATCGATAATTATGGTTGCAGGTACAATGGGCGTGTTTCCTAGCGAAAATCTATCAGAGAAAACATCGAAACAACTGAAGAAATGAATTCTTATGCCAATGGACTCTGAACGTCGATCAATGTGAGAAAAGGATAATTTAATGGTATGGTAGGTATTGCAAAACGGGAGGACGGTAACAATGCGTGTAACTGGAACAACCGATGAACCGAGCGAATAGAAAGTAAAGAGCGAAGAGTGAAGAATATAGAGTAAAAAGTAAACAGACGCGATATAGTCGAGAAGTTATGTACGGGTGCCAATGCGGGGACAACACAACTTTGCTTTGCAGGTTAAAGAGATCGACTTCTTTGCCGTAGAACTGTATGGTAGTATGTACAGTGGGACATTGTCTACATAAGGTCGGCGCACCTCTCACCTTCAGACGGACGACCATTCCGCAAATAGAATCCGTAAGGAACTTACGTAATCAACGCATGGGCGATTTCCAACGCAGCGTTGCGGATCAGAGTCCTGGGTTTTATGATCCTATGCAACTACGCGTGGAAATCTGCGCTTCTCTAATGCAACTATTTCATTTCCAATTTTTACTATGAAACAATTGTATTCTTGGCGCGATATTATTTGTACTATAAGCCGAAAAAGATAACGCGGAAGATTATTCAATGGTTTTTTCTGTCACCGTTTGGCACGGGATCAAGAGAACTCGCGTGAAATTTTCTCTCGCGCTAATATCTAGCGTTTTTTTCCGTTCCCACTTTCTCGCCGCGATCGAAAACGTAACAATGTGGTCAGACGGTGGGTAAAGTCAGTTCTCGAGCGGAGCTTATGGTTTCCAAAATAGATGGTCTCGCTCGGATGTATTAATAGAGAAGCGGACGTCGAGAATCTTTCGTTGCACCGCTATTATTGAGCCAAGATGGCCCCATTTCGGCATTTCGTAGTTTCCTGTGTGCACGGCGAAAGCTTTGGTATCCAGAATTCTCTCGAATTATGCGAATTTCGTAATCGTTGAAAGTTATCACCGTACGCTGCTGTACTATTCTGTTGGTTGAAATCAACGATCGATTGAATTATTTCGAATTATTCTTCGTTAGAATAAATAGATAAAATTACATGGGGAATGCTGAAAATTATTTATTACGTCTTAGATATTATATATATCTCAGATAACTATTTATTCCAAACAATTATATATGTTTTATTTTATTATCTATATGTATTTTAAATTTTGAAATGAATGAAATAAATACAGTTTTATGATTAAAATGAAGCAAGATGACAAAAAGAAACTTAATCTTCAATCTTAATTTAAGTAGGATACCCTGTATAGTAAAATGGATTTATTAGGTCAGTGTAACGTCGAATACAGGTTATGTATTCATTAAATATTAGGGAAATGTTATGCGTCAAGTTCAGAGAAGTTCGTTTAGTACATTTTTCAATTTTTGCTACATTTTCTACAAAACGACCATTTTCCATAGAATCTCAATAAATATATTCAACTGTAATTCTGCTTACACGAATCGGATCGTACCATCAGCTATACGACCACATTGCTTGGTTTCGTCGCGTCGTGTCCGTTCATTTATAAATAGTTTAACTGACACCCATTTTCTTGAAGCGTTTCTGCGGAAATCGTACGAATTTCGAACTGTTATCACATTCCCTGAAAGACATACATCCAATTAGTCTAAATAGTCATCCTCTCTAAAGAAGTAAGTGACATCTCATATTTTTCTATTAGCTCTATTTAAATTTCATAAATTTCATGTTTAAAATATATTTAAAGATCAGATATATTTAGAAACAAAAAAGCTTTATAACTGAGTCGCAGAAGTAGCTTCTGTCTTCTTTTATGATAATTATTAGGTATAAAAAAATGTAATGTTTTATAGATTTCTTCCAAAGAATTTTCTATCTTCATTCGAGATGGGCTGTTAAGAGATACATAAGCGTTGGACGTATACCTACGCGGGTACCATCATGCTGCCATAGTAAAGCATACGATTACGAAAGAATGAACGTTGACGTAACAATAACCATCGACCGCCGAGAAATGTTATAGTATTAATCTTACCCTTTGTACACGTACGAATACCAATTGATTAAATCATCAAATATATAACGTACGTTAAATCGTAATTAAACCATGGATATAATAGACCGAGTAATAAAACGGATGCCGAAATTGCTCCAAAAATTAATTAAAAAATTTCGGTGAAAAGAAAGTTATATTTTCTCTTATAAAATTGATTTTATTTTTATTGCAACTTTGTATTACTCGTTATAGTTTCATTAACTTTCAAAGAAAGCGAAGGAATTATAATAATTTCCTATCAGTTTTTCTTTATTTAATTTTCTGTGAATGTTTAAATACTTTTGGAAAGGAGTATACGGAGCTGAAAGAATTAGTAGATCATGACAAACTGTGTCCTTTACTCTCTACGCACAGTTTTCACTAGTGCATTTCTAAGAATTGAATCAGATCTCTTTTTCCTTTTCCGTTATCGTATTGACTTGTTGAGATACAACGCGTCTTCGACACGCCTTTTATCGATCGAATATTCGTCTCTTAGCATTCGATACCAAGTTTGGCGTTTTCAACCATCCCGAGCCGTGGCTTTTCGAGGCGTGAGCGAACCAAGAGAGCCGACGGAGAGCGTTCCGATAGCGTGTATCAAGCCTAAATTAGGCAAAGAGAGTCGAACGCTCTTAAGCCGTCTCCAAACAAAATAGGACGCTGTCGACATTTTTTCAAGCATTCTCCATCGCCAAACAGAATAACCAGTTTGAAGCCGGTGTCTCTACTGCTTCCGAACACCTCCCACCAGTTACCCAAAAAATTCTTTCCACTCCAATATCACGCATTGTAGTCGTTTTTATCCATAATTATTAACAATGGTAGGTCAAACGTGGGTCACGCAAAATGCAGATCGTACAAACATTTCCCCAGATCGGGGAGCTTGGAAATAATTTATGCGAGATTTTATCGTAACCAAAACTGACCCAGCTAACTTAACCAATTTTATATCCAACAATTGTTAAACGTTATGAAAGCATGCATAAATGAACCTTACTGTCATGTATACTGTTATTCTATTATACTGCTATTGATATCTGGTAGTTATAAATAATCGTTATAAGAATAAAATATTCGTCTAAAAAGGATACATATGGATAATTGTCTTGGACAAATATTTATTCGAAACAATTCGGATAGCGTCGAACACTGATTCTTGTATGTCGTATTGCTGGTCACCGTCACACCGACTGTGTGTAGGTCAGCTGTTTCGGCACACTTGCAGCAAGTTGGTAGTCCGGATCGTGAAATACAGGTTCAACGAAAGAAAGATGGTTAAAACGTCTCTCGGAATAGTTCCGTTAGTTCGATCAGTCGAGTCGATATGTCTGCTGCACTCCCGAAGTGAGAAACGAAAGGTTCCTGAACTAATGCAACCGCTCTACGGAGAAAGGACTGTATGATCTTTTCGTTCTTCGCATTTTCCGAATATTTTTCGCGCTTTATACTCTCTATATAATCTAATACTGTATATTCTGTGTAATATTCCACGACCACGCCGGCAGAGAATTGCTTGAATCTGTGGCCAATATCTTATTTCCAAAGGAATGTCTTATTTAACCTCTTAGGCAGGGCTCGATTTCTTCTTCAGGGATGAATTTTTAGCGAACAAACTATATAATGTTTTCTTTTTTACTTATCATCCGTTTCATTCCATTCGATGAAGTTACTTGAGTACGCTGGGTCAAATGGTTCGAGCAACCGCGGAGCGAAGCAGAAAATTTGTCGAAACTTGTACAATCAAGAATCGTGGTCCAAAAATGGGCGACGGATCGGCCCTCTTCTGTAAAACGTGCTGCCTACCCGAGAGGTTGATGTCCGATCCTTGTGCCAACATTCCATCCTGGCGGTCACTTCTCGGTCTCTTCGTGTCTGTCTCTTGTCGCATCGCGCCCGAGTGGGCCGAAACTGCTGCTGTTGCTGCTGCGCGTGCGGTGCGGCTTCACTTTCATTAATTGTAACTCGGTATAATAGGAATTAAGAGGCGCAAAGCAATTCCTCCGATTTAGCTTTTACAACCCACAGCTTACACGCACAGGTCGCGCGCAGCTTTCTGTACGTTTCCACACACCATCATGCGCAGAAAGTGCGGACAATTAGAGTCGACTATGAATGCGTCTAACTTCTACGAGAGCAACATTTTCTTGATTCCATTCCCCTCCGTCTCGAAAACATCTTGGAATTAAAATAAAAATTTTATCGCTGAATTTTAACGCGTGCATTTACGAAGATAAATAAGGTACATTTCGAGCAAGTATTTCAACTGATAATAATTTTTATTCCAATTTTAAAAGGAATCGACCACTGCGCACCATTTTCTAAATTATAACTTTGTTTTTTAATATAATAACAACTAAACATCGATGATTTGATTTTCAATGTATGTTATTTAAACGTATATAAAGTACAATCAGACATCTGCAATGACTTGGCCTTGAAATGACCTTTGACCCGAAACGTGAAAATGAAAGTGAAGCTACTGTCCGTCGTTGTCTCACGATGTAGAGATAAGTTCAACGACACGATATGTTATACAATGCAATAAAAAAAAATGTATTCAGGCCAACGTCGACAATTTTAAAAAAACACCAAAAAATGACCTTGAAACATAGACTTATGTACTATAAAAGCCTAATTTTGATTATTTACATTTGTTATATTTGCTTATTAATTTATCCATTTTTCTTTAAGCCACCGCATATGGCGGTAAAAATGTAAGCCCAGGGGAACATTTATTGCAAAATAAATTGCAGTATAAAAGTGCTACACTTTTATTATACACGTGACACGTTGCACAAGCTTGAGAATGCATTCAGAAAAGATATTGAAATTATTCGGATCTGTTAAAACGCGATTTGGTAAAACCGAAAATTCAAAAATCTTCTTTTTTGAACACCGTGTATTAGGCTGCCGTTCACGGCCATTTAAGTGGAAGGGAGAGAAACAACGGAGTAAAGAGAGAAAGAGAGAGAGAGAGGGAAAGAGGAAAATAGGGAGGGGAAGAATGTGACGGTGTTCAACGCGAATCCCGTTAGCCACTTCACATATCTTCCAGCAAGCAGGAACACAGCGTAAACCCATTTACGCTAAAAGCTGACCTGCATATGCGATGACTCTCCTCTTCACTCTTCCACGTTAATTTGCTTTCGTATGGATAACACAATCTTGAAACAGGTTTCTGATTTACGGATACGAGTAACACCGCCAGAGACAGGTAATTGTTCTCTTTTATGGTGCGCCGCGTTGTTTTGTAATATACAAACATTATTAAATAGCGACTTCTGCTCCCTAACGTATAAAGTATTCCGTACACTGTATTACAATTATTAATATTAATTGTTGGGTCGTCACGGCGTCAACAGTAATAGCGACGAATTGCGACGCTATATGTGTGGACTGTATTTGTTGTAAATACTGGATATTTCAATATCATGATTTAATTGAATTTAAACATACGCGCCACATAAGTTATCAATTGTTTCGGTACTCGCTATTTCGTCGACTGAACGCGACAGTGCCAACTGTTTCAGTATTCAATATCAAAAGATAACTAATTAACTGGTAGCAGATCCATTATGTAAATCTTAAGGCTGCTTAGGTATAGTTGCGGATACGATATTACGAGATCGTAAAATAGGTCAAGTCCATAAAGTAATCGTGTTCGAGAGTCGGTACAATGAACTTTTACAAAGAAACATTGCAGCCGCATCAAACGATGTTTATGAACTGTTTATGAACCGACTGATTTTATGATCTCAAAATCATCTCCACGACTATGCGTGTGAGAAATATGTACATACATATTTTGTGTGCAACAGGTTGTGTTATGTGAAATGTCGGATTTTTTATCACAAGCATAACACAGTGGCGGAGTTATACTTTTTGAAATATTTAATATTGACTCTGAAAGAACATTGAGCATGCGGGCAAGAATCTTCAGCGGTTGTTTCTTAGCCTCTGATTACACTTGCAACAATGCAATTACAGAAAAACTGTCGTAAAGTGGCTTAGTATAGCCACAATCTGATTTACGGTTCAAGAGTCATCGAGGTTTTACCGGCAATGCAGGAGTACTTGACCAGTCATGAAACCCTGACATGCACCGTGAATTACTCCGCACGATCTTATACATACATACAATACATACACACGTACATATAATTAATAAAAATAATAAAGAAACTAATGGATTTAAAAAATTAGTTCAAGAGTTAATTGAAAGGCGCGGTGGATATATCAACGCAAAGAAAATTTAATTTTCTTTCGTACTTTCATATTTGATTAATTATTTCAGTAATAATTACTAAAATAATTACTAAATATTTTGAATTCGCGAAGGCAGCACGATATGCGCACGGTCCACTGTTTACAGCATACAGTTTACAGCATACGCACCTAATTCCACGTGTATATACGCCAACGCAACGCGTATGCTAATTAATAAAGCATCGAACAGCCTCCGTATTAGGTGTTATGAAATCACCGGGGTCTCATTGATGAAATCATTCGTCGCGATGTACTTATTTAGGAGCGGAGTTCTGAAGAAAACAACATGTTTATAGACGAGCTAGCTTATAGACTTAACATTTCTGACAACGATTATTTTGTAATGTCCGAGGTACGGTAATTTGAAATAACTTTTAAATAAAAAAAAATTCACTTCGAGCTAAAATTTTTATGTTTTATTTCAATTCGAAATTTATTTGCATGATCGCACTGTTATACTGTTTTACTCGTAATATTTTTTATTCGCATTAAATAAATATTTCAGAGTTAAATAAATTATCTAGAAATATCAATCTGTCGAATGATAATATAAAGTTCAACGATAAACAGTTTTGGTTGCAATAAAATCGCGACAGGTGTGTATCACAGCGAGAAGTCGATAATACCGAGGCAATCAGTAACGCTTGATACAGATTAATGGTCTTCGCTGCGTTCACGGTTTGCAAGTAGCGCATGGATTTTCTTCATAGACGACCGGCGATCGTACGCTTCGCGGGTCGACCGTCACGGAACGCGTCCGACAAATTAATACCGAGCGTAACTAGATCAAATAGTGGAGTAGCGGTAGCGCGGTTTATTTTCGTATTTTTTAGAATTTTCAACATACGCGATTAATAAATCCAGACGGAATTTGTAGAACCAAGTTGCAAAAAAGGAACGGTTTAAATTCAACTTGCACGAGCGGCAGAACGGGCATACACCTGATAGAAAATTACCGACGTTATCTAATTTCTAACACCGCAAATAATAGGGGCGAATTACCTGATTAGCGAGCGACATGTGTAGACAAACTGTAATTTTCGCATTTCCAATACAATCTACGGAGAAGTAAAATGACAATTTGGAAATTAAAAAGTTTAATGTCTTGTTCTATAAATATAAAGTTTATTTATATTTCAATTGTTCTATTAGACGAAGGCTAATTGAATCAGCTGGCTTGATTACATAAGCTGAAACAGGCTGAAATAAGCAAACCAGCAAACCGAGTCCTGAAAACCTCACCTTGGCCGGCCACCTTTATGATGACCAGCCGCGTCCCGGAGGGTGCCCCCCCCCCCCCCCCCATTTAAATGACAAACATTCATATTTGCTCGACAACATAAAATCTCGTACACGTAAGATTTCACCTCGAAATCGCAAGGATCCAACCTTGCACTTGCGACAAAATCATTTCAAATTGACGCGAGTCTGCAACGCTTACGTTAATTGCGATAAAACAATACAGTGGCATTTCATTCCACCGCGGACACCTCGTTTCAGAGCATTGTGTTTATAAAGGCAGCAATTGAATCTGTGAAGTCGCATTCTTATCAAGATCATGGCTCATGAGAAACATTCTTTTTACGTACAAGGCGTTCTATGCTTGTATCTAAACTTGAAGCTATTTAAATGCTAGACCTATTACACGATACAATGAGCTTTTTCTCTACCCAGTGCTATATTATTAGGTATAATAACATTTGGTATTTCATACCATTGCGCGTAATCGAAAACTTGTTGCCAGATATAAAACGTATGAAGTAAGTAAAAATTTTCGTTTCTATTTTGATTTTATTTATCTTATTAGTCGCGAAAGGTGTTTAATATTTAAAAATTTACATTAACATATTAAAAATTTATCACACAATACAGTATTCTACTTGCCTCTGTAGAGTATATTATATTAAGGTGCGATGTTTGACTGGACGAACGAGTGTGACGCGAAAGTATGAAAGTTCGTATGTTTAGAATCGTAGCCTTAGGTTCGTGGTGTGTGGGAAACGGGGTATGTGTGTGATGATCTAGGAAGTACGTATAACGTACGGATAAAACGAGAGTGGGTGTATGGAAGAAGCACTGCCTGAGGAGAGAATCGAGGAGAAAAAACGCGCGAGGAGAGAGTGGAAGAGAAAGAATACGAGAGAGTGAATAAGAGAGTGACTGAACTGCGAAATAATGTTTGTACGATCATTTATTATTTTAATGTTAAATATAGTCATTATAACTATCATTACGATTTTTACTATTTTTAAAGATTGGGCTGAACTCGAATTTAATAATTAAAGTATTCTGTTTCGTTGCTGTAAAATAGATATATTCGCGGTGTTATAAACGCAGATAATCTGTCCGTCCAGCAGATAAAACGGATGATTGGGTTGACCTTCGTTGCAGTTTGCCTCACGATTACAACGTCGCCACACCGTTACAAACGTCACGTCATTACATCGTCACAGCAATTTCAGAAAGGTTCGTGATCACCATTTTAAATCGTAGAGGATCCTACACTGCCGAACAATACGATGGGACATTATAAAAATTAATTTACAAGCGTTTCATCTCTTAACGCGTACGAACGCGTCGCGAAAGGAAGAAAGAGGCGTTCTTTCATTCAGAGACGACGCGCCAAGATTCTTCTATTATTGAAGTTTAAAAATGGAAGTAATTAAAGACGATAGAGAAAGAAAAAATGATCTGGTCCTATTAAGAGCAGAATTTAAGACAAATGAATACTAATGGAAGCAGCATGACAGAAGTCATAGTGCAAGGGGTTAACTTTCCACCGTTGTTTCCTTTTGTCGATAAAAGCGAATATTTTTGTATATAAATTCGAAATCTTTAATTCTAGACCTATCGATCATTAAAAGCAACTCCTGTCTTCTTCTCATTAAGAATAAACTACACTGAATTTATTTAGATCCCGAGTGCAGCGTGACGCAATCTCGTTGCAAGCAATGGCTCTGCCCGTTGCACAGCGGTGTTACGGACTATCAGCGCCAATAACGTGGCACGTTTAAGTGCATTGAATATGCAGCGATTCGAACTGTCGGTATTAAAGCCTAACGCACAAACGCGTGTCCTTTGAAAAAAATGGGCGACGATCTAAAACACCAATTGTTGTTGCATCTGACCAATATTTCTGTTCCCCAATATACAGTAGAACTATGTTTATATGAACTCAACGGGAGGCAAGCACAGTTCATATATCCAGTTCGTATAATAGGAGTCTTGCTTTTCATTCAAATAACCGAAGTTCAGATAAATGGATTTAACGATTAATTTCTCAGATAATAACAATAGGACTTTTCACAATTCAACAATAACACTTCTCATAATTGAATGAAGACGCTGCATCCGCCATTGTCTAAAATTTCGTTCCGATAAATGAAGTTCTATCGTAGCGTCGAACGCGAAACATAAATCATACCTGCATCGTTATTTTACAATAGTTATAGCAGATTTTGCAAGTAAGAGGTTTTGTGTTATAGCATACGCACGCCACTCTGACATGCAACTTCTATGACTCACCGGTCCGGTCACCAAGAAAGAGATTAAACATAACAAAGACGGCGTGTAATATCTTTCAGAAGGAAGTCATCAATTATTTATCATTCGTTTCAAATTCGTTATCGATAATGAAGTTATTGTGATGCATGAAAATATTTCTTAGGCGTATGGAAGTTTTTGCGATACCGTTGCCAGGGGTTAAAGTAAGCAACATAGTACTCGATGGTTTAAATACTTAAGCAGTGTGCTTCCGTTTACGGTGACCATAAGTCGATCGACTCACCTGTAACAAAAAAGAATAAAAACCATCAATATACACATCAAATATTCCTTTCTATATATTAATTATTAATATCAATAAATATTGCAATTATTCTAATCAATATTATAAATACAATTTTCACATTTCATAGTCTAATATTATATATTATATGTAGGTCCATATATAATATTATATTTAGCACGTTTACTTTGTTATAGATGTATGAGAAGATGGTCTTACATAACCTGACATAATCAAGGTCAAGGTCATTGATGAGGCAACGTCTAAAATGCATATTTTACAGGTAAATTGATTCTCTAGAATATTTTCGGTAAAAAAGTATTCTCCATCTTGTCGACTGCGATTTAAATTGATTCGTCGCTACAGTAGAGCATCATCTAAACAGCTTGAGTAATGTAAATTCCAGGAAACGGTGATACCGTTTCCCGTACAATGTATTATTGGTGAAAGAAATATGGAGCGATAAGAGACTCGTATCACGAATTCCACGCTGATGCTCTATCTTAATTGATTGTTTGTATTCCTTGTATGATGTGGACTTCCCACGCCGAGATATGCACATCGCGACGATTAAAAATATTCGCGAATATACAACTGTTCCGTTGCAGTGAAGAAAACACGTGGAGTCTTCGTAAACAGGGTTTGTGACACGAACCTGACGCTATTTTCGCGATCGGAATAAATTTTACACTTGGCAATCATTCGATGCCCAACTTTCTTTTTCGTTCTTTTTTTCAATGTCTTTCTCGATAGTCGCAGTGTGTAATAAACTCGGCACTTCCGAAGGGTGTAACAAAATCGTAGCAACATGCTAGGTTGCATGCGATATCGATGGTTGCATCAAAGTATGATACGACTTCGATCCTCCAAATCTTCGTTTCTTAGGAGCGATGCACATTTATTTATACAATGGTAATATTAATGCTATCGTTTAATGGTTAATTTTAATTAAGGGCAAGAAATGGGTTAATTGATTTGAACGAGATGGACATTCGGTACAGTGTAGTCTCGACATTCACCTTTTTTTCTGGCGACGAATGAAGCGTCTGGTCGTTTCGCTGAGAATAGCAGGAACTGGGTCGTAACCCAGTTGAAAGAACCCACTACGCGCGTACACCGAGTTTCTATGTTTCTAACGCTGAACCCGCGCGCCGTTTGTGCTCCTCTAAACAACTAACATTCAAAACGCTATTGAAACGTATTGAAAACGTATATTGAAATCTCAGAGCAAACGAACTCTTTATTTAATTGTTACCTTGCGTAGCAATGCTAGAATTAGATCGCGTTCGAGAGAACGAATATAACCGTCGTGATACGGAAACGTGCGAGTTCGCGAGTTAATGGCTTTTTCAAGCACAGCGCGCATTGAATATCTAAAAAGGGCAATTACCACACGTGGAAACGTTCTTGATAAAAAGATATGGTAATTGAACGATATAAAAACAATAAGATGGGAAGAAATTCAACATAACTCGGGTTGCAGCCGCTGGTAGACAGTGGAGCCAGTTACTAGGCCTTTAGTTTATATATATATATATGGTAAATATAAAAAAAAACGGAGGTTTATTTTTATTAGAGAATAAAGGCAAAGTGTTTATTATTTCCGTAGAGTCAAATGAGTGCATAACACGAGACTTAAAACCCTGGTATAGTAAGTATAATCTGCTCAGAAAATATATGTCAACTTAAATGTAACACCCAGAATATAAATAACAAAGCTATTTATCAAAAAAAGGAAATATAAATTGCAACTGTATGCCGCACAATGTGAAAATGTTGCAAGCGACACACGAGTGTTGAATACCCTCCATCTCGGTCACCTCGGCCACCTCAACCACCTCGACCACCTTGACCACCTGATCGGCTCCCTATAAACTGCTAGCTTAACCCTTACGTCGATAACCGGATACTCGAGCGCGCCCATAAGCATATTCTCGCGTGAAATGCTTCCAGAGAAAAATTTCCTACCCCCTCGAGTACTAAATAGACGATTTATTATTATTATTCATTATTATTATTTATGATTATTATTCACTTGAGCTACGTATTTGTTAATTAATCCTCCGAATTATATTATCGTAAGCAAGCTATTTTAATGTTAAAGTGATCCTATATAAACACATGCACAACATAAAATGTACTACTTCACGAATTGTTTTGACAGACTTCCATTTCCAATAAAAATAAGAACACACGCGTGCACAGGCTCCTATTGCAGGGAAAGTACGCCAGAATATGCCTATAAAATATGCAAAGAGTGAAAGGTAGCAAGCACGAATTCCAATATGATTTCTCTCTACTTTTCTATTGTATTTAAAATAAAAGTGCAACTCGATTTTTCAACATTAATTGAAGATATAGTAATCACTTGCTTGCAAAATATTAAACATTATTTAATTGTACCATTCAATGGACAAAAGTATATAAATAAAATAAACGAGAAACGAAATCATTTGACGTGTAGTAAAAAAAGTAAAAGCCAGGAATTACACTATCAAATGATGCGACGACGTTAATTGCTGCTTGTTTTCATTGCGTTAAGGAAATCTAAAAATATACATATAAACTTGTAACCGAGATAGGCAAGTCACCTGAGCAAGCATCCGAGACTTCGAGCGCGCGAAACGAACGGAGAAACAAAGGTCATTGCCAACGATATATATGCTACAAGAATCGCTATGATTATTAAGCTCTATCGGTGTGCCAAAACTCATTAAAAAGTGAGCGCCACACCTGGATCTCTTCTTGCAAGTCCGTAGAATATTTACACGAAAATAGCTGCGTCGAACAAGAGTCAGAAAGGGTACAACCGAATAAGGATGTCGAAAGTGCTCTTGACCTCAATAAAACAGAAAGATGCATATTTCGCATGGAAGTTCTACTATGATAATGTTGCAATTTTTACAGAAGTTGAATAGAGAAACAACTTGATCAAGTCGCCGATTATCAACAACTATAAAAACGAGCTTCGAGACTCGAATAATCGTAGGCTCCTCTTCCCAAAGTATCCACTTCTGTTCTGTGCAAGCCAAAGAACAATTGGAGAGAATTTACCGTGCATAGTTTCTCAAGAGCAAGTCACTCGACAAAACTTTCAAATGGACCTGTATGTCGTATGATTTTTTTAATTACTTTGACTAACCTTCAGACGTGTTTGTGTTTTTATGAACTTAACAGTAAAATCAAGAATATACTGTCGACAGCTCGCGCGGAATTATTTACATCCAAGCTCTCTTTGGGAAATACATCGAAGGTGTCTAAGTCGTAAATATTTTCTGAAGACTAAAAACCTTCTTTAAATCTAACGCGTTTTAATTTCGTTTAATGCTGATCTTAGTTTAGTTATTTAGTCATTTATAGTTTACTGTAATACGTGTTTACTATAGTACACGTACAGTTATTTAAAGAATGCACTGCCCTAAGATGCAAGTTTCAACCGATTGGCTATCAAGCTAAAAAATGTAACAACAGATTTCCGACAAAAGTTACTGTGCAAGGAGGAAGCCATGAGGGTTACGTAAAACGTGTGGGCTCTTCATTTGCTAGTGCTTCCCGAGTACATCAGCGTTCGATGCAACTCTCGGTAGTGTTTTTTTGCTTTTTCTTCCTTTTCGTGAAGGATAATGGCGACAATCAGAGAGAAATTATTAATAATTCTGAAGTTAATGTTAACATGTGAACAGAATAATATACTTGTCTCTGGCTGCAAGGATGCACAATTTTTGTCGCGGGGCAAGGGAGTCTAGTAGTCCCCCACTTTTACAAGCACCATGCAAATATCACAACGAGAACACATTTAAATCATTATGTGTCTCTTACCTGGGTTCTCTTATAAAATAGACTTAGATGATCGCATAGAACATCCTTTATTTTCGCCGCACGTGTGTCGGATGATTGCCAACTTGAAACAATGAAGTAGCTCTCAGGAATCGGTGTAATGAGAGAAAATAATCGAGAGAATTTGCGGACAGCCAAAATACAGCGACAGAGACGATAAAAAAGAGAATTAAGGATGTAGAATAAAACGACAAAGAAAAAAGGAAAAAAATTGGAATCGACTTCTGTATGACACCCAGAACAACGACATGACTCCTCTGGACCTAAGCCAGGAGTTCGATGGTTCGACAACTCGACGATTCTCTATTTTTCTGTTCCTATGTTTTACTTTACTCTCTTTTCGTCAAATTTGGCTTGCTTCTTGGCTTTAGAATAGACACTCGCGTGATGTACTTATCGAGAACGGAATATAAATAGAAACACGCTCAAGAACAGATTTTTAGAAAACTCTGTTACATTGTGGAAGTCACGATAAAAACTATTTAGCTAATAACGTTTATGTTGGAGGATTGAAAACAATTTTGACATTATAACTTAGCTGATAACTTTATTTGCCAAAAACCTGTTAATAGGCTGTTTAACGACTACAATTTTCTTTTTTAATCATCATTTTAAAAACAGTTGGAAGAAAGAAGTTTCAAAGACCTTTTTCAAGATCCATCATATGAAACGTACAATAGCTCGCGACCGACTGACCGTAAGTAAAGGAAATAAATCGTTGACACACGGCAAGTATTCCCGGTAAAGTTTCGCGGTACTAGATTCTGTGAACGTTACGAAAGAGACAACCAATTATACCATTTGCATCTTCGTATTTTCTCAATCCTTAAACCTTAAACTGTTCGATATATGACAATACGGTATCACGGTGTATATCTATCGATACGTTCAGACCGTCAACAATTTCTTGAATCATGCTCGTCCAATCTAGACGCGGTACGTATTACAATGTACAGTTAGTCAAGAAAGTATTCGAGAGCGCTAATATAACTTTGACTTCCAGGTCATAGAATTAAGTTGAAAAGTTATAAAAATACATTTTTAAAATTTTTATTGCTAGTCTTTTACCTCTATTGTTTAACAGTGTGTTTTAAGAAATGTAACATTTCAATAATTATTCTTCAATTATAATCGATATCTTTATTTTACACGAATTTATGATGTTTTTATAGTATGTTTTATAATATAAAATAAATCGTGTAGAATAGACGACTGTTGATGTTCTGAACGTATTGATAGAAATACACTCGCAACAGGGAAATTCCAAGTCAACGTAATATTGTCGATGAACACGGTCAACGAAACTCGATGTCGCTAAAATGATGATAATATTTGCCGATGATTTCATATTGTCAATAAATGTATATGCTGTCTACTAAAATCACTTGTAATGATTACATTAGAGCTTTTACTAATATTCTAATAATATTTTAATAATATTTATTAATTCAAAATGTAGGAAAATCATTGACTGACACATTACAATATTTAGATCATCAAAATCCCTGACATCGAGGTACAAAAATGATCCGTACGGCGTGGAATGGCCTAAACGTAAAGCGTCATTAACAACAACATAAACAACGGAAAATGTAAGCGGTTAAGCAGGTATTCAGACATATCGCAGCTGCTTCAATAAATGCAGCATTATTTGTCCTCGCCTAACGCATAAGCCGCGAACACCCGCCCACCCCTAACACATAAGTCGCGAACAAGTCGCGATGAAGTGCGGAGATGCGACCTCCTTGTGGTATTTCTCTCGAGTGGTGCTAGTGTCGACGGCCAGCTTTTCGTTTCGAGAGTGATAAAAACGATAAACAAAGATTGTACGTCAACCTTTTTAGATATCGTGAAAGAGAGCCCCATGCCTGCAAAATATAGGCTTCGACTTTTAATTGAACTAATGTACATATCTAAATATCGTTAATTTTTCTACCGGAAACAAGTGATTTTTTAATTTATTTCAGTAATGTAGCTTTTATTCATTGCCTTAACCGATATTCTGAGTTTCATCTACATTGCTTAGGCTATTATATATTATATTCCAATACTTTGGAAACTAAAAACACTATTCATAAAGCTTTAGAAGTTCTAAGACCGAGTATTTGATTGTGAAGCAATTTAAAAAATTAAAAACATGTATTTCATTTCATTCCTTTGCGAATAGTATAATAGTAAAATAATGGAGTACAATTTCATGTATCTGCTAACAGTTTGTCGTACAGCTAATTGCACTGATCTTGAACTGAATTCAATCACATTAATGACTTCTTATCATCTTAAATTGTTGTCCTGTTATCTACATAATAAAAGCAATTTGTGACTATAAATTTTACTCCTTGTGAGTTAAACAAATATATATCTTATAACAATCACTGAACCACACATATTACCAAGAAAGCATCTATGACAGAGAAAAATGAATGCGCAAAACATCAATATGTGCTGTATATTAAGCTGTGTGACACATCGATCCTCTAGCAATGTGTAATGTTCAAACTATAATAATTCTCATTGGAGAACAGGTGATGTCGCGTGCATGTTTCTTGTCTCTTTCGAGAAATGAAATATAAAAGCAGAATAGCATCTGTGTTTGTTATATAACACATATCAAACAAAAGGACAAAAATTCTTCTCAATGACAGAGATCAGCGTGAACAGATTTAATGTGTCTTAAAAAAGTGTTCAGCTAATTGAATATTCAAATATACGTTTTAGATTATACTTGTGCATATTCTGCGTGTAATATAAGATAATGTAACTTTAATACCTGCATGAAAAGCTAATTTTTCAGTAAACACCATTTATATAAAATGCCAGTTATTTTCAAAACTATAAAATAAATTTATGCCTGAAGTACCACTTGATTCGTATTAAACTTGGAAGGCACTAAATGAGTCAAGCGAAAGATTTAATACCACATGACAATCAGAGTCCAGTTCAACAACCATTTTACATTGTACGTTTTTTTCTAGCATAGCAGACACACCTGCAATATACGTATGATGCGTTGCCATGCTGAATCAAGCCCAAGAGTTGCATAATTGTCATTTAAAATGAAACTGCTACACAACTAGTACATAATATATTTACTGATTATATAAGTCACCTTTTGCACGAATACCACATAAAAATGTATTCGTCGGTGATTTGTACCGCGAGTCGGTAAAGAGAACGTTTAAACGTAAGAAATGTCAAATTTCTGATTTGGATAAGTAGAACGATCCAAGGGTAAAAATAAAACCTGAGCAGAAAGTTTATCGATGCGTCAAATGTACGTTTACGTAGAATGTATCGTCGAAATCCATCGATACGATGTCGAACTGAACGTAATAAAACGAAATAAAATAGAATGAATTACTTCGAATGCATATCGAATGTAAGCGCGAACGAAAGACGCAAGTTTGTATGGGGCGTATAATACACTGGCACGCTCGGGGAAACCTGTTACGAGCATACATGCTTTGCCGCTTACCTTCTCCTTTGCTCTGCCAGCGTGTTTTTGCACGGTTTTCGCGATCAAGGCACCCTTACTTTCTGCCATTTTCGTTGTGTTCTGTTGCTGAAAAAGATGATCACACTGGAACTTATCTGTGTAAAACACTAAAAATCAACTTCGAGTTCGGCCAATTTTTCTCCGCACTGAACTACAGCAAAGAGGCACTAGTAGAAGCGCGAGGAAACGCTAAAGACTGAACGCTAACTCGCATTCCCAGAATGGCTCGACGAGTTTGTAACAGTTAACGCGCCGCGGCAGCACCGTCCACGCTTATCCACTTATGTAAGTAAGGTATGCACAACGTTAAGAATATTGCGCCATTACGCGAATGTAGATGGTACTGTAATATTTAATCGTGTAATGGCCGTTGAAACACCAACAAAGAATACAAAAACTCGACTCGTTTCGCTACAGACAAGTTACGCGGAAATACAGTTCATCGTATGCGTTGTCATGGGCTGTTGTAGGACTATTCTGTACGCTTAGATTTTTATGGCATTATGACATTACGCAGCCTTGTACAACCCGATGTTTGAACTAAAAACTCATGCCGCTCGGTTCTTTGATAAACTGTTTAAGCTTTAAATTAGAAGAGTCGAAAGTTCAGAGTCTATTCCTTTTTTAAAAAAATCATAACTGGAATACTCGTGAACACAGTACAAACTGCATTTTCGTTTAAATAAAAATGCAGCATCCTTGGTAACGTTACGAGCAATGTTCTTGAATTCTAGATCTGAAAATCAATTCGAAAGAGGAGAATATATCGGCTTCAACTTTATTCTTCGTCATGAATGAATTATTTTACTGAATACCCTAAAAAAACTGACTTTATAGTCCTGTCCCTGTAATGAACTGATCTGTGAAAAATGGGACATGGACCGGACCTAAATAAGGAAAAACGTGTGTATGACAACAATAAAATACACAACCTTTGATTTATAGATGGTTTTATTAATAAATTATTTTTTCTTATTTTGTGATGAGGATTGCTCGAAATAAACAAATGTTATGATAAAAATCCATTTTAACAACGGAAAAGAAAGACAGTACACAAATATAATAATCTGATAATAGAAGGTGATAGATTACGTAAATGGTCTATCCAAAAATGCAATTGACAAAAGTGCGTCGCGGGTCGCGCAGAACGTTCAATGATTTATAATTTAAATTTTAATTATTTATAATTATTTAATTATAATTTAATTATTTAATTATTTATAATTTAACTTTTAATATGAAATCTGCACGATCCGCAATTACGAATTGCAGATTGGAAATTTACACATTTTTGACCTGTACATGTCATATACTCATTGTACCTAATATAAATTTGCTTTAGTTTTGGAAAAATTGGATAAGGCCATAACCAAACTGGCGACAAAGAGGCGCCAGATCCTCGATTCTACCATAATTTTTTTCTTATAAAACCGATCCTCTCTTACATTCTCACTCGCTACTTCACTTCCATCCACTCTTCACGATCACGTAGTTAAGTGGGTAGTCCGTCCAGCAATCCACTTGTCACAGTCTCACCATTAACTACATTATCTAATCCACCTTTTTTGTTTTTTTTTCTCTGCGCCTATTTCTCGAGATTTTGTCTTTTTGCTATAATCTAAATTTTGCATTTCTGACTTTTCATTTTTAAATATGATTCAAAAGTGCGAAAGTACAAGTGTAAATATTCTTTTTCTTTTTAAAAATTATAATTGTAATTTAATATTAATTAATGATATTAATAATCATTACCAATTAATTTCCGCACTTCAATCATCATGAGATGTGTTAGCGCTATGGTAACTTCGGAGACAGAAATTAAAGGCAATTCTCGATTTACAGTGTTTTTGAAATTTTGATTTCTCTTTTTTTTAACGTTGTATTCGAAAAAAACATAAACTTGTACAGTTAACGCGTCGATCGCCACATCACTTAAATCTCGGGTGATGACTACGTTCCTTCTTTCAGTTAAGTAGGATTTTACATATAATTTACAACAAATGTATTTGTACTTCTTCTCACGAAACTAAACATTTCTTTATACTATTCTCACTTTTATTTATATTTCTACACACATGAATCGTATTTTACATTAAGAAAAAAAGCTAAAAAGATATATTTAAGGTACACTCATGGAGGCAGCGCACAAAAAAAACGGTTTAGCTTTATTAATATGGCCCGAAAAGGGCACCAATGTACTCATCTATAGCAGATAAGACATAGTCTATGTAGTGGGTTATTGCTTATTTTCCAAACGTAGAGGCTACACTATACGTAGTCAAAAGAAAAGGTCCCCGGTGAAACAACACCATTGATTACACTGTTTAGTGATATAGACTTAATTAAAGCAACCCGACAAGTTTCCAGATTGTTTTCAACTCCTGCTACTTTTTCCCATACACAATAAAACGCAATAACTAAAAAAATATATAAGAAATTCTCGTGTGGGAAATACTTCGTACAGGATAGAATCTTTAAAGAGAAACTATAATTGTTATTTCAAATAAGCTAACGGAGAGACCAGAAAACAACTGGGAAAATATTTAGAAATGTCAAACACGGAATGATGGAAAAACTCAGGAAGCGCCATGGGAAGAATGAAATTCTTCACGCAGAAACAACCGGATGGAGAAAATGGAAGACATTTTCCAATTTTCTTATAGTATGTAACACTAACGCGAACAACCATGTATTGCTGGGCTGTTGATGAATTCAAATCGACGTTGGAGCATAATGTTTAATAGATGCAAAATTAAAATTTCACGCGATAAGAAGAATTGAAATAATGATTTGTTTAAAACACTTTTTCTAGCTGCCTGTTTCGTTCGATTCAATTTGGCAATTTCATTCTGTACTTTAAAGCTCTTCCATACTTCAAGTATATATCTCTAATTTCTCTTACCATCAGGTAAAGCATACTTGAAATGTGTAAAAATATAATTAAAAGTGAGGGGAGTACTATTGAAGAAGTGATCCAGTTTCCAAAGAAAGAATATAAATAAAATCATTATAAATTGCATGTAGAATCCTACAAATTAGATGAAAGCATCACCTAATTGTGAGTAACACAGGGCTTCCATGTAAATACAGCTGTTGTAGAAATCTAAGTGACGTGATTATTAACATGTTAATAGCATCCATAGGTATAAGCGTCCAACGCGTGAGCAACATATTTTTTTATCTCTTTACTTTCTGTCCCAAAAATCACAGATGCGTAATGCATCTCAATGTATGGTGTAAACCTGTACAAAAGTTGTTCCTCGTGTACTCTAGTCTTACTCATAGTACAATAATAATGTATTTAAAATGTAACTTATGTAACCTTATTACTGATTAACGATGACTGCATTCCAGCGTGACCAGCCTTTGGCCGACTGGAGCTAACAGACAAATATGCTCCTTCAAGTGTAAAACTCCACTGCTGCCACTGTGTCCATCAATATCTGATCTTTATCGTCCACTATGCAACACCGCTAATATTTTAACTATATACTCTATATAAAATATTGTTAGTATAACTAAAACGTACTGTGTCCAGCTGGAATGCAGCCCTATTTTTTTATGCCATCATTACCATTTTTTTTTTCTTCATTTCCGTCTACATTCTTTCCCTCTGCAATGGTTTGTTGTTCTACAGACAATTTATCAGTCAATGATTTACTGATTAACTCTCACAACTAACTGTAGTCTGTCATTGGTCGGTCAATTAGTTTGATTCCCAGGTGGTTCACTCGGCATCTCAGTTATTGTTACTTATATGAATTTTACACTCATTCAACAATATCAGAAATCTGCTTTTTTATGGTTCTCGTTCCCTGAATCTCCATCCTCGTGTTTTCTTTTCTTGCCTCGTGCTGGAGATGATTCTATACAATCAGAAACGTCAAATTTGCAATTTCAGTTTGCGATTCGTACTGTCACGGTTTAGAATTCGAATCTCGTTTTTTATTTTGGCATTTCTATTAATTTGTTTCCTTTGGCTTGCTCCCATTTACTTATCGCAATGCTGCGAATAGATTGCATCGTAAAAACATGTGAACGTTTCATAAAAGCTAATGCATTACATGCACATTTCACTTTAAATTCAATCGCAATATTTCAGTGCAGTGTTTTCTATAAATCTTTTTTCTTTCAATATAACATCGAATAGCGTAAATTATGATAACAGGTTAGTGTTACAGTTAAAAAGAAAACAATTAAACATGATATACAGTTTAATATAAAAAATATTTACCTTCCTCTTCTTCTGGTTCGTCATCTTCACCGTCATCGTCATCTTCTTCTTCCTCTCCATCGCATAAGAAATCATCTTCATCACTGTCATCCTGTATTAAACAATATTCAGAATATATTAATTGTACATTAAACATTGCTATCATTTCGACACAGATCGACTATAAATAACGTCGGGATTGAGTGAAACAGAATCAGATCGGAGGATCGTCATATAATGATAATGCGTGCGAGAGAGAAAGGAAGGTTAGCGTATAAGAATGATAATACATATATTTTCAGCACTTATAACACAGAAATATCAAACAATATGCATTTCATGTGTAAAGTACGACTATTTGGCGGGCCAAGTATAATCCATATTATTCTAAAAAAAAAAGAAGGAGAAAGTACTTGACTTACCTCACTACCCTCTTTGTATATAGCTGCTAACTCTACACCAGCTTCGTCATAATCTTCGTCATCTTCTTCATCTGAAACTGTTCATTTACAATTACAAATTGTAAGTCACATTAAGTTTATGTAAGTTTATATAAGTGCAAAGAATACTATATAATCTGAACTTATATATTTAAATATTTTCTTTACTCTTAATGACATAGGAAAATCTTTATGGTATAACCGAATAAATTGATAATATTAAGGATACAATGTAAAAACAATTTTCAAAGTGATATTTTCCAACACCATTCAAATCATATGAGAAACATTTGCTACAAAAGAGATATTTATTTGTATCAATCAACCTTCCTCGCTGTCTTCTTCATTGGCATCACCATCACCATCTTCATTGCCATTTACTTCATCATCCTCTTCTTCAGTGTCATCTGCTTCATGGTCATGCATGTCAAATCTGTTGCAAGTTAAACAATATATTATATCAACAATATATCGTTTAAATATTTTATTACTTTTATTTTAACTATAACAATATATACATACCCATCAAGGTATTGAAGACTAGGAATAAGACTAAAAACTTTCTCTCTATAATTATCCAAGTTTGTCATTTCATTATTAAAGAGATCAAGATTCTTCAAGTTCTTAAATTCTTTCTATAAACAAAATATACAATTATTAATAAACTTCGAAAAAATGTTTGAAAATAAATTATAAACATTAGAACTTACTAAAGGTTGTAGTGTGTCAAGATCTTTGATCTTGTTACCACTAAGATTAAGATGGGTTAATTTTGGACTTGATTGAAGAAGATTCAAACCACCAGAAATTCTGTTGTCACTGAGTTCCAGCTGCATGAAACAAAGACATATTTTGCTTACATACGTTTATTTTAATTATTTCTGAATATTATCATGAACGAATCTACAAATGAATCTCTAGTAAATTAATTAGACCATATTGACACCTTCACATACCCTTTTGAGGCTTGACAATTTCGGAAAGCCCTTTAAACTGGTAAGACCCACATTGATAAGACTTAATGATTCTAATGCAGCAAACTCATCTGTTAATCCTACAATATATGTACTTCGACAATTGTCAAGGACGAGTTCTTTGATCTGAAAAAAGAGGAATTTAAACATTAAATTACAATTAAATATAAACATGAAATAAGTGAGGTGCTTAATATTTTTCATAATACTTTTATCTCAGTAAGAATAAAAATAGACAAATGCGAAGTTGAGCATTTGTTGCGTATTTTTTTAAATATAAGTGAAAAAAAATATTGGTTTTTTAAGACTTTTAGACGCAATTGATATATTTAATATCTGTTTGAATTTCACATATAAATTTAAAAATAACATTTTCAAATAGATATGCTCAAGTAAATCAAACGAAAATTTTATTATTTTCCAAAATCACAGTATACATATACATATAGGTTATGTATAATTCTCATACCGACATTACTTCATGAAGGAATGTTTTACATAGTTTTCAAGCTTTAGTATGTACAAAATGTTTCATAACAGTCATTAGTGGTCGAATAAACAGTAAGCTTCAGAAAGATACTGTTTTGTATTTACATAAATGATTGAAGCAAAAGAAAAGTGAATGGGAAATAAAATAGGTAAAGGAAGAATAGATCGAGGAAGCATGTGGATTGAGTGAGACAAAGAAGATGCGCATGTGTTGAGCAACCTTAAGAAAGCTAACACGAATAAATAATGACTATAAATGAAGGAAATATGACACAAATGTATTCGAAATCTCCATTCTCAATACTAATAAATTTCGATATATACACATATGTGCAAACAGTGTAAAATTAGTCTATTCCAATTCAGTAATTTATAAAAAATAAAATTTCATTAATCATTTCATTTTTGACAAATTTGTGGAAGAATAATGCGATGTTAATTTTGAGAAGCAAACACTAGTAATGGACAAACTTTTGCCACACTAAGCTTTGCGTGTGTTATCGTAGACCTTACGGCTAAGCAACATAGTTTTATTGACACACACTCCATGAAACATGGTTTATTGTGTTTATGTGTACAACAGAACAGTTCCATGTGTTACGCCCGTGAGGAGACTGCATTTAGGTTTTTATCACGACGCAACGCCTACGGTGTTGCTAATCACGAAATTTATGCTACAACATTTTTCAAACTATTGGAAACTAAGAAAAAGGTTCGAGAACTTGTTGAGATATTGTTACGCGCGTTTAGATATATGTCTTCGATTTTCTTCGAATTATAAACTTTTGTAAGTAAAACATTGCTATACCAAAGAAACCTCATTTTTTATTTCTATAAACATAATAACATAAAGTTGTAACAATCTCTTTGACACTTGATACTTCCATAATTAATTAAACCTTTTATTATCTGCAATTCATGAGTAGTAATAGAGGCGCAGGTTCAATCATGTATGTAGATCACTATAGGCATCCATAAAGTGACGTTCCCTAGTCGGGTTTATTCATTATTGAACATTTCAACAAAGTAAACGATTAGGTTGCCTATCAAACGCTAATCGCGGTAAAAATGACAACGAAGATATTGAAGTGAAACACGATAACGTATTTGATCACTTCTCTCTCGAGTATTGAACTACTTTTAGTATTGTCTACATCCGCATTTTCATATAATATCCGTTTTTAAACATACAGATTTATTTTATTAATGGCATAATCATTAATCTGTCTGTTCGATCGTCTCGGATTTTAATTATTTTTTAGATGTTTATTCATTATTTTATTATAACAATTTATAAGTCTAACATTGTAAGTCCAAGCGAAATAAAATTTATAGCAAATGCAATAAATACACTGCTATATAAATTTATTGTTTCATAGTACTTAAAGATGTTAAAAAAATTAAATTATTATGCTTCGTCTACAGGATCTTGATATAGTAGTTACGGCACTGTTAGATAGACTGCATCGCAACGCTACCGCTGGTAGTTAACGCGTTGTAACCGCCCACGCAATCACGTTTCATCTTAACAAACTAAAGAATATCAAGGGTAATGGTGTTTAGTGCTGGCTAATTAACGTGAAGAACATCGCTAAATAATGCAAACACGTGGGAAATAGTTTTCTAGGTTCCCGTTATCCCAAATCATACGCGTGTCAATTGGTGAAAGAGTGGACTCGTCCAAGATGGCTGCACAGTGATCAGTAACACGCCATACAACGTGATTATAGATGAAAGTCATGTAGCAACTTCGTATACGATTCGTTAATATCATTTTTAGACTTTCAGAACATTAAATCTATATTCCAATATGTAGAATTTCAAAAAGCCATAAGGAAATTCAATTATGGTCCGTTGGACTGTTCTCGCGCGTACTAGAAAACAATGGCGACATCCACTTGCACACGCATTTCACATCACATCACATCACGCATCACTCTTTTCGCTGATTGATAATTCACATCATATACTCTTATTATGTACAACAAAAACATGCAAAATGCACAAAATATCGTATATTTTTCAATAAAAATAGCTATTACCACAGTTTTACAAGTGAACACTTAAATACCGTGGTTATTTATTAATGTAATACTTACAAAAAAGAAAGAAACATTGTAAAAATGTCTTATCATCAATTAATTTAAACTAGTGCTTTTACCAATTATTATAAGACACGTTACATATTTTATAAAATGTTTTAACGACGAAATATTGTTTTCAATCGAGCTATAATAGCATATGTATATTAAGTTATTACAACTTTCATTGAAGAAAGAATGAGATAAAAGAGTGTATACGTATAATATGGAAATGGAGTATGCGAAAAGTAATATTTCGTTTCGATTAATTTAGTACATTCATTACGTTCTAGGCATCATTTGACCTTGATAGATTGAGATTCACGGAGCATCGAAAATCGCGGTCAAAGGACTATTAAACTCTGACATAATAATATTTTGTATGTAAGCAATCATGACTTGTCAATAGGCATGTTTGTGTATCAAAATTTGTTCGAGACGCTGTCCCCTTAAAAACTTTTTACTTTGTATTAGAGTATTCCAATAAAAACATTATTTCGATATAATAAAAACAATAAATAATTATGAATGAATTCTAATTTAAAAAAATATTCTTGTTCCCAAGGATATAATTCATAGAAACAGTTACACTATGCGATAATTTAATCACGCTTCCGTGTAGAATGTTATACATGTATTTGAAATCGCAAAACGATCGCTTTTACAGGTGTTCTCATTTCTTTCAAAGCAAATACGTTGTTAATATAAAGAACAATAATTCTTACGGAAAATTTCTATACAAATATTATTCTGACTCCGTTTATTTCATACAAAAATAAAGTTTGGTATAATAAAAATTTAATCTTTGTTTAATATGAGAATAAAGATTGTCATAAAAATTATAATAAAATTTATTTCAAGGATGTGCATATACGAATAAAACGGAGCATATCTCCAAAAAAAAAACAACCTGTTACCGAATGATATCGATCACGCTATCAATTAATTGAAAGTTTAAATAAATATTTTTCAAAAACGGTTTGATGTATATAGTAATATTTTATCTTCTTAGATTCCGGTAAAAAATCAGCCATTGCATGATAGCAATGTCTCCATTGATTAAACATGTTTTACTTTCTATGCCAACCACGATAATTATGCTTTTATTATTTGCATGCAAATGCAAAAAGAATAATAATTATCTACCCGCGTGATATATATTTTCCTAAATGAAAAAAAATCAAAGAATTGATTCAGCTTCGCATAATTAAGATAATCGTTTGAATTATAGTGCGGCGTTCTAGTAATGCTACAACATATCACAATCCAACAGCGCGATAAGAAAGGCTCGTTAAAATTAGTAGGAATCTCGTGCTGGTATTGAAAAACTTCGGAAAACTTGATGAAGTATCGGTTAAACGACTGTTTGTCGAATTCGATTAGCCCGATCCGACTACCCATGCCTTTCCATTTTACAACCAAATAGTTTCTTTAAATTTTCCGCCAAAACGTATAAAGAAGGAACATCGACGACGGAAATTTTAAGGGAAATGAAAGTAAGACGAGCAGTACTAGCGTAAGTTAGGGAAGCGATGGAAATTGAAGGAAACCACGCCATGCCTGTTACTTTCATAGCGGTTGTAAGATTTTGTGTCGGTATCAAGAGCACGTCTTGCACGATAAATCGTCGCGAGCCACGCGGTCACCGCGACGAAGAAAGAAATCAGAGTTTTCGTGTGCGTTCTCCCGAGAAGCCAGTGGCGTGCTGCAAAGCGGGTGCGTGGTGTCGGTGTCGCGCGAAGAGGAAACAAGATTCAGCAACCGCTCTAGGAGCTACACGCGATAAAGGAGCAAGCACGCAACACACGATCCGCGGATATCTGTTCCCGTATCGTGTGGAAAAGCGATCGAGTAAAATAAGTGGGGCTTGTTCGGCTTACTTCACCGGCGGGTCTACCCCGTTTTTCCAGCTCTATCCGCTTCTCCATGGCCGGTGGATCCGTTTTTAACTCCGTACACAGACCACTGCACCTTCTTGCGTCGCAACAACTAGTCGCAACCTTGCTTTCAAACCGGGAATATGACGGACGGACCACGGTCGGTCACCAGTCGGACAGAGCCACCACCGTACCGAGGAGCCAACCCAACGGCGGTTCGATTCTGGCCTAGGTCCTATGTTCTCTACACTCAACACTCGACTCACCGGACTGGTGAGGCCCCCCACACAACAACAACCCACAAGGCGGGAAACGAAACACATGCTGCAACTACTTTCGAAGCGACCAATCCCGTTCTTTCTCTTACTCGCGGCATCGATCGCCGCGACATCTTTAGCCAATTAAATGAACGTTATTTCTGCGCGCCTAAATTCAGAGCATCTCCAGCACAATTTACTTTTTCGTTTGATTAATAATTACTCGCATTTATATTTCACTAATGTTAATCAGTCTAATGACGACTTTGATAAGTATTCATCTGTGTCGAATGAATATCGTAGATTGTGCTTCTTTGGATGTTCGTTAATAACGAAAAGATTTTTTAGTTTGCATTGGTTGCCGCAATCACTTTCAGGGTTCCGGCGCTCGTGTAAGATAAAGAATTGCATTTGCGAATACTTATTTAATTTTACGTAACGTTGCAAAGAAAATCCGTTGAAATTTCAGAAACAGCTAACAGTTTAGTACAAACAAACGCAATTATAAACTTTACTTCAATACTTGCTAACATTAAAATGTACGTATGTGTTTTGTATGCAATATTTGATACACGATAATTATTGTTTTATAGGAAGTTTTAAAGTAGTTTTTGTTAGATCTGCACTAAGACAAATTATGGGTCCAGACAAAATAGAGATTGTAATATATTGTTAATAATATTACTTATAATTTTAATTCTTAATATGAATATACTGCTTTTACAGTTTATATATCGTTCTTCTCAAATTTGTATTTTCTATATAAAAGAATATATTATTCGATTTGATTAAACAGGATTCGGCAAATAAACAGGATGTACAATTTGAATTCGAAAAACTACGATTGTTTATAATTTTATAAAGGTATGTATTATTATCTCATTATAGAAAAGTGACATATTTTGAATTTAATTTTATAAAATATTTATATCTTACAATTATTATATTTATATTTGGTAGTTATTAGTAAATAATAATGTTCTTGTAAGTAGTGATTATAATAATGAAATGAAATGTTTGCACTAAATGACAATGTCTACGTTTAGTGCTTATGTGATCCGCCCCTGTAGGTATAGAATTCGTGAAGGGTTGAGATCAATATACGTTCATTGATTGCACTATAGGTGCGCTGCGTCGGCTTCATCGAGTTTGTCTTCCTCTAAGCACTAAATACTGAGCATGGACTCATCTGACTAACTTTTCTTATCCCATGTATACTGCGCATACGACATTAAAAATTATTCTTGTTAACGATACAGTCATCCATGCTATTATATAGAAAGTTTTGTGAACGTAGGTAAATTTACTTCATTCACATCTACCTCAACTATATCATATCATTTCCAAGGAATGCGCGAAAGTAATTTGATGATTTTTCATGTAACGTTAATGTATAACTTTTTCTACTCCGATAAATAATATTTGCACAGAGTTTAATGTTTTGCAGAACTAGATAACATATGCTGTAATAACATGAAAATTGGGAGGCAATTAATATTGAATAACTTGAATATCTCATAATTTAATGTACATACGTTTATACGTATACTATATGTTTTAATATTAAATAATACATAAATATCCTATAATTTACATACATCCACAAAAATTACTGTGAAGCAGTTTAAAATTTATTAAAACATTATTCGAGTTTATCCTTCGTCTATTGTGTATCAATAGAAAATCTTCTACAATCACATCCATAATTATTGACTAAAATTATCGTCGTTTCTACTTGCGTGTAATTTATATGTACGTATGAGAAATTACAAAAATATCATATTCTACAAATTTTAAGATTCTTCACATATTCCACTATTTAATAAGTTTGACCATTATGTTCCACGTTGTTCTGTAATAATTTACAATTTTTTGAAAAATCGAGGATGACAGTAGAAAACGATTTTCAAATTCATATTCAACAAACTGTAAGGAAAAGTCAATACTATACTTTAAAATGAAATGATTACATTTATTGTTATATCAATAAACAGAGAGAATGTTGAACTATCTTGATGAGTATTGTAATTTACTTACAATCGATTCTACACATATCGTAGTATGGATTACAACAACCAATCACATTACCAGTTATAAATAAATACGGGTTTCTTCCTTTTAGGCTGTATTTATGTGCTGCGCAATCTCAAAAGCATTTAAAGCGTATTATGTGTATTTGCACAAATTATAGTTTTTTTTTATTGTACTTCTACCATATACGCACATAATGCAAATACGTAAGCGAAACGTTTAATCATAATAGGCGACTTTTTATATCTTCAAACGATTAGTAGGTTGACAATTTTTTTAAATTAATAACTAATTCTAGATATGTTTTGATAAAATTGTTAATGAACAATTAAAACATAATTCTGAAACATAAAAAATAATAGAATGCATACAATTAAAATAAATAACTGAAAAATAGGTAAATAATTCTGTGGGTGAAGTAATTAAGAAAAATAATCGTATTTTACAATTGTGTAATTTAAAAGAAAGCTATTATTGTTAGGAAAGATATAAGACTGGAAAAGTTTCTTAAAAGTTTTTATTTCAGAAGAAAAAATGTGTTTTAGATGTATTTGTATACATAAATATGTATAGAAAATATTTTATTATTATAATAAACAATTTAGTTGCATTATACAATGTATATATGATAGTAATTGCTTATTTTAAGAATATAAACTTAGATTTTTCATATCATACATAGTAATAAATTTCACAGTTCTGTAATAATTTGTTTTTAAGCAACATATTATTACATCAACTTGTCTAGGATTTATTCGCTCTTACAAACATATTTCACACCCAAAATATAATAAATTATTAATTATATTTATTAACGCCGAACCGTACGTTAATGTATGGCTGTATATTACATGTTTTTTAATACATGCGTTACTTTTATTCCGTTTCGAAAAACCGTTGTTTCTTATCAATTTGGCTCGCTTAATCCACAATATAATATAATATTATAAACATAATATACATAACAAGATTATTTCACTGAAATTACAGTTTATGTTATAATCCATTCTTGTTAGAGGAGTTTATCAAAACAATTTTTAATAGAAATATTTTTATAAATTTAGAAACTGTAATAAAGTACATAAGAAAATAGCGATTTAATATCTATTGTTATAATAACGTACGAAATTTATTTCCAGTGAAAAATAAATCAAATGTAAGGTTTCTTAACATTATTTAACAATAAACTGTAAATAATTAGATTATTTACACTTTAATAAATGACATGTACATAGTGTTACTTTGGCTGAAAAAGTGTCCAAAAGTTTGTGAATATAACTTACAGTTAGGACCAGAGACGTTATTAAAAATATTGCTTACAAAGCCCCATCAATTTCTCTGGAAGAGCTATACAGGTGTACAGTGCATTTTGAAATCATAAAATTAACCATACAGTTTTATTTATATATGAATTTTATCCCATAATATTCTATGTTATGTTTTATGTACAAATATGGTTGTATTAAAAATATATATTTCTAAATGTACAGAGATCATGTAGACCTTGTCTTACATCTTATAATATATCTAAACATACTCTTCAGTCATAAGATGAAAAGGTTGGCAGGTATTTCTTTCACTATAAATGACTTTTTAATGTGTATAAAAACTTTATAATCAGTTTCATTTGAATATGCGTAATCACTGCAGTTGTAAAAGCTGTTGTATGCCATTTAAAAGAAATACTTCTGTATAAATGAGATTTGTACAAATGATAGAAACTGAAGTTGCACCTATTAGAGAAATCATTGTAAAATATGTTTTAATTATAGTTATCTAGTTGAATTACTCATTATATGAAAATAATAACTGATATTTCAATAAATTAGATAAAATTTTAATCAATAACGTATGCTTTCTAACTTTTTATACATTTCAATAATAAAACACTTATATACATTTCACATGAAAATGTTCTTGGGTCAGAGAATGCGTGAAAATAGGAAGTACACTAACTGATATACCTACAAGTCTGAGAACTGTGAATGCATGAAGCTTAAATAAACATTATTTTATATGAAATCTTTATAATGACGTCTGTCATTGTTTGTTCATAATAGCAGATGTTTTTAATGTAGCCACATTTGTTGTGAAATGTCTTTTTCGTTTCTGTATATATTCTGATGGGGCTGCTCTAATTTGGATATGACAAACTGTTTTAGCATCTTCCTTTGAATGACTAGTAGAGAAATGTTGTCTTGTTGAAGCAGTAATTTTATTTGAATATGTGTAACTCTTTTGTTTAAAGAAATTAGTTTCTTGTTTTATTGAGACAACTGACGAACGAGTTTTACGGGGTTGATAATCTGGTGTTGCTTGCATTTTTTCAAGAGCAGTACGCAAAGGCAACAAACCTACAGCAAATGGAATTTCTGTATTAGGTGCAGACTCGTTTAAATCTACATTATTTTCGTAATCCTCTAAGTAATCTGACATATCTCCCCATAATGCCCGATTAATATGTTCCATTGTATTTAATCTGGATGGCGTTAAAATAGTTTCTAATTCTGCAATTTCCGATATATCACATTTCATTTTATTTGTTTGTCCTTTCTTTCTTCTACCGACTGTAACACGCTGCGACTTATCGTTCCTCTTTTTAATTAATTTTGTTCTGTCTTTATGTAAACTCTTAATTGTTTTTTTGTTTAAATGGAGAACGTTTTGCTCTGAAATTCTGTAATCTACATCTTTCACTTTACGTTTTTTTTTCGTAGACATTTCTAACTTATTCAAACAATTAGATTTTCCAAAATATTTTTTTGTTCTATTATGTTCTTTAGAAATTTCACTACTACTTTTTGTGCCATCTGTGTCATGTTGATTTATTCGTAAACTTCTTCGTAAAATAGGTTTCATACAATTCGAATAACCTGTGTTTAATTCTTTTTTATTTGTGCTATCTTTTCGATTACCGTATTGAACAATATGTTGACAGTCCTTTTTATAGATATTCAATTTATTCTGTTCATCAAATTTAGCTCCCACTATAGACTGAATATTTTCATTACTTAAACTTATAATGTATTCAGCACTTTCCATGTCTAATGAAGTTAAAAGAGTAACTGGTATATCATTAGCGGACGGCTCATCTAATAAATCTATACATTCAGTGGATGGGTTGTGCATTACATTATTCACGCTTGTAAGTACATTATTCCTTTTTGTTTCGTCCATAGTTTTATGTCTCTTGTGACTATATACTTTTATAGATTTTCCGATGTTACTAGTAGCATTGCTATTATCATAGGTGTATTGCGTAAAATCGTTTCCAATTTCTTGAAGGCAGCTTTGTGACACAGATGAAGAAGTTTCGATATTGTCGCATTCCTCAACGTTTGAAAGATCACAACACTGTTCATACAGTGTAGGTTTTAGCGTAGTACGCGAACTGAATTCATTATTTATTACCATATTTTTAGAGTACTCAGTCGGTACTTTCGATATTGTACAACTTATTATCGGAGGACAATTTTGGTTCTTCATTCGTAAAGCACAATTTGATACAGTAAATAATGTGTCAATGTGTTTTGTACCGGTATGAATATTTTGTGACTCCTCATACAATGTATGCTCCGATTTTTGTTCAGAAAATTCAGTGATTGTATTAGTTCCCAAAGATTTGTTTTCATTACAATAAATATCTTTGTTGCTTTCATTGCAAAATGAGATATGTTCATTTTTAACAAATTCATCAGACATCATATGCATATAATTATTGCATTTACTATCCCTGATTTGTAATTTAGTAACTTTTTTGTCAATACCTTCATTATTTTCGATATTATTAATATTAGAAGCCATCGTTGCATCAGCCAAAGTTGTCAACTCCTGAACCTGTACATATATGAAACAAATACATTATTATTAATATTTTGATATATGAAATATAAATAGAATCGCTCCGTTCCAGCTCTTAGAGTTTTCCTGGAACACAGAGTGTAATAGCTTTGCTAATTTTGAATTTTCGTAATTGAATAGGTCTGATATAGGAGTACTAGTACTAACCTTTTAATGCAGTAATAGGCAATAAAGCCATATCAGGAAATTAAAGGTCCATCCATCTTCAAAACGACTAACGGCTGGCTCTGGAATTTGAAAAATACCTACTCGAAATATATACATAAATATGAATAAACAAAAATATGAAATCAGAAACATAGAAAATAATAAATCAGTAAAAAATCAGTAAATATTTTAATATACAAAAATAACCAATATTTGGGTCAATAGTCTAAATATCAATTTATTATACAGCATTCAGAAAATACATACCAAATTATGAATAAAATATTGATCTTCTTCTGTCGAGCGTAGTTTGTAAAAAATCACTGAAACCTTTGCTCAAACACATACGTTCAATTATGATTAACAATGAATAATAATATTGTGCATTTATACGTTTTTCTTGTTTATAAAATTTCATCAAACACCAATGGTAGTGCCGGTTTTTCAGATTAATAACTTTACACAACATTTGCTTTCTAATACACTGAAACGCAAAAGACAAGATGTAAACTCAAAATTTATCCATCTCAAATTGTAAATTGATTGTAACATAGATCAGAGTTTAGAATGATCTGCACATGACGGAAACAGAGCATTTTCAGAGACTGCTCTGAATGTGCTCTAGTGTGGTGTCATCCAATCCCATTTATGAGAGATCTTCCCTGCAGCACATTTCAGAGCAGACTCTGAAAATGTTTTGCCTTTGTCGTGTGCAGTTAATTTTGAGCTCAGACATGGATCATACATGTTTAGTTTCAGCCGTTCAGTTCAGTGACATAAGATTTGATATTCGTACGAACTGGCTCGCTATGGTAACTAAAATTAATGAAACATTTTTAAACAATTTTTTTAAGATGCCTAGGGACTTTCACAAGAGGCTGGAAGCATTAATACAAAAGTTCTGAAATAATGTTTAATGTGTGTTGCATGACCTACCAAAGAATTGCTTTTTTCATTTAACCAATTGCTCAATCTTCCATGAGCTACAATTAGGAGCTTATGTCATTCTTGGCTGCAAATTTCAGTTGGCATAATTCACATGCCCAACGCTGAAGCTGAAGCTGTAACATTGCGCTAGTATTTATTATCTTTAGAGCGGCGTTCTCGCAAGCTAAAGTTCGTTTATCTATCGTTGATGGCGCTGAGATAGAATTTCTTCAAATCTTATAGCACCGCTTGTAGAGTATGTGATCGAAGGATTTGATATAACATGATGACATGACTATGACCAGTGTCAAGTGGTGAAATGCCTTAGTTGTATGCTGTTGTTTGTACAATCTGGCAGTCAAATTTTAAGGAATTTAAAATGAGTACACTGGACTGGGACGAAGTTAAAAGATTGGCCGCAGATTTTCAGAAAGCCCAATTAAGCTCGACGTTACAAAAGTACGGATTTACTTTATGAAAGAACAACTGATTTAGTAATTTTATATAAACAAAACATTCATATTCGAGCCACTTGGTACAACAGCTGTAAAATTAGCAGACATTGAAACAAATAAAGCGTAATAGTAGTTGCAATCGCATGTATTGAACAATCGTTTCATTTGTTTATTTTTTTGTTATAGAAATACCCGCAAACGGAATACTTTTATTATGCTTCTTATTTGACATTTTACAGATTATCCGAACGAAATTGCGTGGAAATTATAACAAAATTAGTGGAGAACAAATTATTAAATATTATATTTACCAATGATGGCAAGGAGTATATTACCCCTCAACATCTTGCTAAAGAAATTAAAGATGAATTGTATGATCACGGGGGAAGAGTTAGCTTGGTTGAGTTAGCACAAATCTTGAATGTCAGTTTATCACAGATATCTCAAGTGGCATCTAAATTAGAGAAGAGTACCAAGGGACTTAAAATAGTGCTTGGGCAACTCATTGACAAAACTTATACGAATAAAATTATCCAATACGTCAATGAGAAATTAATGCAACATGGAATCGTTGATATCGATGAAATAACAATGCGATATGATTTACCTGCTGATTTTGTACTACCACTCATAGAGAGAGAATTAGGAAAAACTATATTCGGTAAACAGGATCCACAAGATTTTGGAGTCTTTTATACGGAAAGCTTTATAGCTAAAAACAGAGCTAAAATAAGAGGGGCCTTATCTGCTATTACCAAGCCTACACCATTGTCAGTTTTAACACAATGTTCTGTATCAGAAAAACTATTTTTCTGTAAGTACAAATTGAACAAATTATATATATATATATAATTACTGGTAGTTTAATACTTGTGTTTATAATTTACAGCAATCATAGATAGTCTACAAGAAATGAAACAAATTCCTGGTGTAGTAGTAGGGAAGCAGGGAATAAAAAGCTTTTATGTACCAACTATATACTCTAAAAGCCAAAATGAATGGGTGGAAAATTTTTACAAACAGAATGGTTATTTAGGTTTGTGTTTTATTATAAAATGATATCAGTAGCATGGTAACAATAGCTTACTAGTTATAGCTGATTTTTCTGTTATCTGTTATTAGAATATGATGCACTCACTCGCCTTGGAATATCAGATCCCCTTGGTTTTGTGAAACGGCATTTCCCAAATGAAGATATAATATCATTGGACTCTGTTGCCGTGGGTACAGCTATCACCGATCAAGTCTATGCAAATATTGAAGAAGCTGTTGCAAGCGGATCCTATGTAGATATAAGTCCTCTTCTACCTTCTGTTTTCACTGATACAGATATGGAAATGCTCCTTAAATTGGCAGAAAAGAAATTAAACAACAACACGCATATATTTGCAAAAACTGTAGTAACGACGGAAGCATTTTTACAATCGCTGTGCAAATCTTGTGAAACCATAGCGGAAAGGAAAGCGAAAGAAATGGTTGCCAGTGGTCAATGGTTTCAAACTGTAGCGGAGACTAGACTAAAGTCAAAGTCAGCTGATATAATCCTGGAAAACAAAGGAAGTAGGAAAATGGAACGGCGAAAGAAGGCAACAGTCGGTAAAGCAGGCGGTGGTAGTCAGGGGAGAGAGACGAAAACAAAATCCACTAAAAAGAAATATTTACAAGGCAGATCACGTGACAATGATTCGGATGACGAGTATCCAAAACACGTGTCAGGAAAAGTTGAAATTCAGCTGGTATCCTTCGAGGATATCCAGAATGAAATTATGAAAGATGATAATCTATCAGTAATTGATGATTTAGTAGATGAGCTTGCAGGGTACTTGCAACCGAAAATAAATAACCATGCAATATCGTTGGCAACTCAATTAGGACAGAATAGCAAAACTACGAATTTAAGCGAGATTGAAGAACGTCTTAATATGCTTCTAACAAATATTAGAGTATTCGATAAAGGCATTAAATATTTAAACAAAGCAGATCAGCCTGCTTTAACCAAATATTTATTAAAATCTCTCGGTACAGAGTTTTTGACAGAATTATTTAAATTAGCTGCACAACAGAATATGCTACAAATTTCTAACAACGTTACCACCGAGGCTAGACAGAAGATGCTGTCGGATTTGCCTGATGATGTCAAGGAGCCCTTGAGTAATATACATAAGTCTGTCACTGGACCCTCTATAGATGATTTTCTTAATGTTGCAGATGCTGCAATGGCATCTTGTTGTTTAGTACTAAAAAAATATGATAAAAAGAAGGAACGACCGTTCATATTGGGACACAGGGAAGCTTTACTAGAAGAACTTAATGGTACCAAGGACCCTGCATTGGCACTGCATCTAGTTACCAGTATATTATTTACTGCAGCAACACAGAATGCTTTATACATGTCTGGCAGACATGTATCCACAGTTCTTTCATTTCTTCAAACGCATTTGCAATCGTCAACAGCGGCTATACTATCTAAATACCATGGTATGAATTATGTAATTAAATGTTTATAAAACTCTAGTTACTAGAGTTTTCAAAGTCGTTCGTTCTTACATGGATACATATTTTGTTTTTCGGTATTCTTTTATATAAAAATGTTATTGCATCCTTTTCTATTTTACAGACATGGTGTTGAAAAGCTTAACTTCTACAGATGAGATTACAAAACTTGAAATAACCAAGGAATTGGAGGCTGGTTTAGTGGAAATTAAAACTATTGCAAATGAATTTAAGCAACACATAAGAACTGAGAAACCTCAAGAATGAGAACGTAATAATTTGTACATAAATACAAATGTTATTTGATTATATAAAAATATATTTGAGAAATTTGTATTTTGCAATAAATTCTATTTAGAATATACGTATGCAACAATTTCATTTCTACAAGTTCGAGATAAGGAATTTCTTACAATATTAAATTTGAAACAAAACCTTCACATTCAATATTGATAATAAATAACATTTTATTTTCTGATCAATTTAAAAATCTAATAATACATACGCCACCTTAAATCCTCATTATTACATATGTGCATTATATATTCATGTATGTACAAATTCTCTTATACACTATTATCTATCAATAGTACTAACTCTAATAAAATAGTATTCACTTGTTCTTCCCTCTTTCTTTAGAAATGCCAATGCGCATCAACATTTTCTGCTAATAGTATATTTCTTTTTCGTCACACCATTCTTTTCCATTATAAAGTTGCTAGAATTCTTGTAAATCCAACACATCCTGCTACAACAGTCTGTCCAATACCCCAAAACAGTGCATACAAACGTGGCAGTGGATAACGTGATGCTCTATATACAAAAGCAACAGCTGCGGAGCTAAGAACTCCCGATGTCAATGGTAACAATACTCCCATTATTATAATCAGCAATGGGAAGAATCTTTAGAACAAAAATTAATTGTTATTGTACATTTACCAAAGTGTTTATTTCAACTATAACACCAGTAGAACATTTATTATTTTATTAATTCCTATTTATTTACATATAATAACAACACTATGATATCTTACGTACTTGCCATACTTATGTTGTCTTAACGTACCAAAGCAGATTGCACCAGCTATGGTATGAACAAAAACAGAAGAGATAAAGGCCCATAAAAATATGTAATACCACATTTCTGTAACAAATTCAGGTTGAAATTGCAATCAGTTTGTAATAGGTTCAGGAGTTGGATTTAATTATATTAAATGCAAGAATCGATAGATGCCATGTCATATACGATGGTTCGTTAGGAAGAATTATGTTTATAATAGGAAATGTTACTGTGACAAATAAATACATACCAGGAAATGAAGTTAATGAATTGACTTGTGGCCGCGGAACAGGTGGATCTGTTTGCGCTTCCATAATATAATATCTGTGAAACATCTAATCTGCATCTCTACGAATATGGCATCTGCAAAAAATTATTCAAACATCTTTTAAAATTGCGAACATGATAACAATTTAAACTAATCATTTCATAGAAGGTCAAGTCAACGGTGAAGCATTGTATAGTAGACTAAGAACGCGCTCTAACAAAATTACTTGAACTTCGCGAGAAATAAAGTCATAGAATCTATCGCATAGATCAACAGAAACAAGATATCAGGCTCCGTTAACGCGTGAAATTGTTGTATTTTTGAGAAACCTAATATTAAAAAAAACATTAAATCACTTTTTGAAAAACATGAAATTTTAACTTCAAATTAACGAAAGTGTACAGAGCAAAGCAGAAGCTATTTAAGGGCTATTCATACTTCGCATAAAAATTTATTCTAGAGTGTTACACTCTATAGAGTTGTTATTTAGTGAATTGAAAATAATGTGTAATACACACGCGAATGTATGTAATTATAGGTTAATAGTGTCATCGTATAAAATTTTGTATTGTCAAATAATAAAACACCTGTTTCATTATGGATGACACTGATTCGCAGTCACAAGCATCTTTTTACAATGACACTGGCTATGTTAGAGCATATACCGAGGAACTTCAAAGAAGTGTTAAAATGGTTAGAGGTTATGTTTACATATCAAACAAATGTTTTATTTGTATGTCGTATATTTATATTGCAAAACTTCACTTGTGAATAAATAATACGCTACTGTGTTTTCTGAGAAACAGATTATTGTTTTATTTTAATTTTCAGAATTTACAGAACATATTAGCAAATGCAAAAGACGCGGACAAAAACTTTAAAAAGCTACAAGAAAAGGTACTTACAACGGGTAAAATTATTGACGCAATTTCAAATAAATCAAAGTTCAACGAAGAAAAATTACCTTTTTAATATATAATACCCACTGATATTAAAAACCCACGTTATATATGTCATGCGAATGAAATAAAATTTTTGTACGTTTTTTTTATAGAAAAAAAATCAATTAAACATTAAACAAACGAACATGAAACAATATAATATTTCCCTATTTCCTTCGCTTATCCTCTACGAACGATAAAATATCCCCTGATTGTAGCTTGTACATATGAATTATCACAGCAGGAAATCAAATCAACCGAATATAACAGTAGCGAAAATAATAGTCGAAGATTGGAAACTGTCTGATCAATTTTATACATTACGTTGTGACGTACATTGGCTAAAAACAATTTCTATCAAAGTACCGCAATTCTGTCTGTTAATAAACTGTACGTTTCTTATTTTACAGAAAAACTCCGCAAAAATGATTTTGCATTTATAAATTTGAGTATGTCGTTTCCTTTAAAAATGATTATACATAATTAGTTAATCGTATTTCCGCTATTTACATTTTTATTGGAAAAAGGGCCATTGATACAATGAAAATATGTAATTTAAATTTTATTACCGAAATTTGTTCGATCTTTTAAAAATTTTTATTTGATTCTTTAAATCAATGTAAAAATTGCACTATAAATTTATTTCCTGGTTTCAATAGCTTATAACGACGACAAATGTTTATTTAAGAAACTATATATTCCATTAATCATTTATTTTAGAAAAGATGTAAAGAAAAGTTCTTTCATCTTTATTCGATGATAAAAAGTGTAATAATCTACGGCAAAAGTAACTTATTTAATTTCGTCGATTTTAGCAGATGTTACAACACATCTTTGCAATAAACCCATTTCGATGTGATATTGCTCACTCCTACTATCAATTATTTAGGACACAACCATTCAACAGTAAATCAAATAATTCCATCAATTCAGAAGGCGGACGGAAAACATCCGAACTTTGCATGGGGTCCGCAAAAAGAAATCTTGCGTCGCACTCGGATCGAGTGACGATAAATCATTAATATCGCCTTTAATTGGGTAAAATTGAGTTTGCCACGGTGTTCCACCAATTTGTTGTTTATCAGGCAATTACGTCCGACTTGTGTTCCCGGTGTTTCGCGTTATCCAGGAATCCACCCCGGCAAATTAAGAAGCGGGTCTCCTCGGGAAGTTTGGGCGGCCGAACGTTCGCTGGATCCAACGGAGAGAAGACGTTTGGGGGTAATTGCGGTCGTCTCCTTCCTGGTACGATCAGTTTCAATAAAAACTAATTATCGTTGTCCAGTCCTTTCGAAGTAAAAATCGATCGGGGGCATAGATGAGGGTGGAAGTAAATTGGGTGCGACTATTACATGTGCACAAACGAGGCGCGCGTATAATGAATTCAATTGTTTGGTGTGGTTTTTATTGCCCTACTCCTCGCTATGTCGTCCAATCCGGGATAAGGGAGGGCGCCCGTCGCTACATTCGAAATATATAAACGTGTCAATAACAGTTCCTCGACGCTCAGTCAGTATTTTTATTCGCCGCTGCCAAACTGACGATTAAATAGTGAACGCCGGCGTTCGTTTCCACGTTTCGAGGGAAAGTCCAAAAGGAAAAATGGTGAGTGCGAAGATGTGTGCCGGTGCGGTGGTCCCCGTATACATCAGGTTTTCATTTATGTGTCCGATAATGTTTCATACGATAAGAAACCTGACCAATCAAACGCGAATGCTCGCTAATTTTTTTTTCGACCAAGTGTAGATCGGCACACTTGACATGTACCAGGACGGTCGATGGTTTTTGCTGTTAGGGCAGTTTCGCATTATCGTTCGATTTTTCTGGTGGCTCGTTATCATGATTCGATCTTCTCGCGGTTTTCTGGCTCCGCTAAGTTTCACATTTTTTCATAAGTTTAAATCATTAAGTATTGTTTAGAAATCGACCGGTTCATCTTATTCCATTGTTTTTAGCATTAATTAGTCGTCCTCGCGACGATGATCGCGTGAATCACATTTTTCTCGTTAAGGAAATAATGTTGAATAAAAACGTCGGAATTTACGTCACTCGAATCATTTTGATACGATACCGCGTAATTCCTTATCGCGCACCTCGGCTTCCCCGATATCATCTTCAGATTAAGACACTGTTAAAGGGCCCCGAGGAAAGAGGGCGCGAGATCGTAGGGAAGATGCGAAGATTGTATAAGAAGTTGCATCATTCGGTTCGAAACCTCTTCCCGTGATGTGCGCTCCTACAAAGCATCTCCGGCGCGAGTATCTTTATCGAAAGTTATATCTCATAGCGGTACCAGGATTAATAGTTTTGCGCGCATTATCCACGTGTGACAATTACCCGTCGTGATTCACGAGCAGCAAAGGTAAGGAGAACCGAATTTATATATTAATCGCGACGAGATGAAGGCATATACGATCTCTCGGGCTGTTCGCGCGACCGCTTCGCGTCTGGCCACGTGTAAATTTGTCTTTGTAAACGGGAAGAAAAAAAAGATCGAGATAACGGACGCATCCCGTGCGAGGATATTATAAAAACGACTGCGAGAACAAGGAACGACAGCGACCGCAGTGCGTTGAATTTTTTAAATTCTATCCACCGTCTTCGAAAGTAGGTAATGTTCGAAGAACCGTCGGCTATTTTTAGCACATATATATTCTAACGACAGAATTGCAATCCATTTTTCTGAATTCTCTCAAAATTTTCTCATTTTTTTCGTATCTTGCTAGCGCGAGAGAAAAAGAAACCGACCTGTACTTTCCACACTTTTCAACTATTATTCGTTATCTCTATTTCTGCGTTCGCGAGTCTCAAGGTGTTCGAACAGTGTGCCGTATATCTGTTCCCACCTATAGTAGATCTTGCATCAGTTTCAGATCGTGACTCCGAAATTTTCAAATTCAGGTGACACAGCAAGTCTAGCACCATTGACTCATTCCTATCGAACCTTAGACAGAGTCTCCATGTGTATTGGTCATACGTTAATTACGAAGCGTTAATTTCATCAGGAATATTCTTTCTTTATAAATACGATGTAATTATTAAAAGCGATGCTGTAATTACTAATAAATGCTGTTTGCAGTATTTGGTGTACCAAATTGAAGCATGTTTCTGAATCGTTTCATGTAGTTCGTTGCTGAACAAATTCTGACGATAGTTCGCTCCTTAAATTTGTGCAACAAACGCGTGCATCTTCGATGCAGCCAAATAATCCGTAAAAGGCCGAAATGCAAGCAATTCGCCGGGTTTCATCGTGACATTCGGTAACGTAACCCTCATCATCGTCATCGCGAGAAGATAAGCGCGGTCCAATATCTCGGAAGTCCGAGCCACTTTTAAGCTCGTCCCTCGAGTCGCTGCACGAGTACATATTCGCAGCAAAAAAAAAAGGGTTGACACACACTTCGGAACCCGCGTATCGTCGGCCGATTCAACTCGATTTTTTTGCGTCACATGTGTTTCATTAACGCTCAGGCGAATTCGTTTCCAAACGGCTCGCCTTGTTAGCAGCTAAGTTACTTAATCTCCATTAAAACCGTGCGCGTGACCTTCCTTACTCTCGCTCCGGAGGAGCCGTAGAGAGAAAGGGGATAAAGGCGGAACGAGCGTCGAAGATAAAACGGTAACGGTACACGGCCTCTATGCCACACGTTTTTCGGTTTATGAAATTTTGTGATACATAGATCGAGACATAGATCGAAACGAAAGCATCGGCATACGGAAATTAGAGATCCCGCGCTTTCAACGAACGTCGGAGTCTTTCGAGGATGTCGCGAGTATCGAGGACATTTCAAATTACGATAGCACGGCAGATAAGGGAATCTCTAATTTGGTGATTTCGATGCTCTTTAATGAGCATTCTGACTTTCAAAATCGATTATCCGTGGAAATTTTGAGAACTGCCTTCCGGCTTTGTTCTTCCTGGGAAAACCTTTCCGTTCATATTGGACGAATTCCCCGTAACGCTGCGCGTGAGAAAGCGCGTCAATTTATAAAGAAACGCGGCACTACTTCCTTTATTTTAATTAACCGAGTTTGCGGTTGACGCGCACCAACAAATTTTTCTATTACGATAATTTGTCGAAGATAACAACGGACATTGTTAGATGGAAAATCAGCTAAGATGACGCGCTAAGAATTAGCCACGAAAAAAAGAAAGAATGGAATGCACGTTGCCGGTTGTTACCGGTGATATTTAATTACCATCGAGAACCGAGGCATTTAATTTCATTGTTGCCAATTGCGTTTATTCGTATCCCCGAAGGAAGGTCGAATAAATCGATATTATAAATCGCGCGCACCTAACTCGACAAAATTAAATCCGCGTTGTTACATTCAATCGGTCCGATTTCTGCGAAAAGAGCGTGACGTTGGGGTTCCCTTAATTTCGGTTTGATTCAATCATTGCACAATATGTTCAGTTCGCATTCATTAAACCGTTTCTTTCACGTTCGTTTATTAATGGGCTTCTTGCCCCCGGTTGCTGCCGCGCGACGATCGGTATTTAAACAATCCAGCAAAACACGAATTCCATTCTAATGTGTTCTAAATCGTGTTCGCGATCCCTGCTTACAGATGCAATCGTACTCAACGCTGGTGAATCTAGTCTGTATTGTCGTCGTGTCCTACACGGTCTCTGGACACCTTTACGGGACCTTTTCCTTCCTGCCGCGGCATGCGGTCGAACGAGCCGCCGAACGTAGGAGCATTGGAAGGCAAATGGTCGAGCACAGATCTAATTTCCTGACTCCGTTGACGGAATATGGAGCACGATCTAGCGAGTCGAAGGTAACGTATTAATTATTTAGACGTCCACAACGTCTTGGTAATCCATAGGAAACGATTCTTCTAAATTTTCCATCCATAAATATCCAAGAAATTCTCCTCAAATCGAATTTCTACAAAAAACAAGCAAAATTGAATAACACTGATATTCGAACTTCCAGCTTGTCGAGCCGTGGACGAAAATCACTCAGAACCCAGTGAATGGTATCAAGACAACGGTCGGGTAAGTACCGGCATCCAACGAAAGAAAGCAATAGCATCGAAGAATGAGAAATACTGATCTTTTGTTCCTGCTTGTTGCAGGAGCAGGATAGAATTAGAATGCAAGGCTAGCGGCAGCCCGCCGCCGGAAATTCTTTGGTTCACCGGAAGCGGGACTAACGAGCAGGTGAATGTTACCATCGATCGTCATCGAATTACAATGAAATTACGTAGGCGACCCGATAAAATATACGAACATTTAAATGCGTGTTTTATCCATAAAGCTTGTCCAATACGTCAAAGCCAACACGCATTCCCTGTACGACACGGCCGAGGAGTGGAAAGGAGTGGCCAGAATTAATTCGAAGCTCGTACTGGAGTGCGTTACACCGGATGATGCTGGATTGATCTACTGTGCGTCGGTTTCTGCGACAGAAGTGAAGGTATCCACTCCTACAAGACTGCTGGTTAACAGTAAGTAGAATATAATTAATAAATCGCTCTGATCATTATTAATCAATTTGTTCTGCTACCATTAAATTTCGCATGGCGACCGACTTATCTTTACTTGCCTATTATGTGTCGCAACTATTCCACTGAAAATGTTTTTTAATATTTACTCGACCGGTAATGACTTAATGAGTTCGCAACAATTACTAACAATCGCTTCTTGAAATATTTTTCAATAGAGATTTCAATAATTAATTAATACGTTATCTATGTTTTATTATTTACGTTTGTAGTACAGGCACGGTAAATACATCTGTGAGAATTATGATTTTCACAGACGACGAAAACGCCAACAGCAACTGCACTTCCGAAAGCGATCCAACGATCACCTTGTACTCACCTACTCGAGTGGCTAACATAGGAGCGACCGTGATACTGCCGTGCAGAGCGACCGGCAAGCCAGAACCAGAAATTTCATGGGTGGATAATTTTAACGAACCTTTAAGCTCGTCGACGAATCTGCGGCATCGGGTTTTGGATAACGGGGATCTTCTGATAGAGGAACTCATGTGGGAAGACATGGGTGGCTACACGTGTCAAGTAAAGTCCGGTCATCGTCAACAAATTGTTAGCACGTTCCTCTACCCGTTACGCGTAAGTAACTTCTATAACAAATAACATTTAATTAAAATAATTATATTCAATTATAATAATAAATATGATTTTTGAAATAATAATTGAATTATAATAAATATTCGTTCGAAATACCTTAGCATGTGTATGTACGACGAATGTGTTGTATATACTAACCGAATGTTTCTTTATAGCCCGAAACAGAAATGGACCGGTCGGTTAATTGAGGAGTGACCGAAAGAACGAGTCTCGATTGCTTCCATCAGCCACCTTTTCATTATTACGACGTGAGAGATAAACGGGATAGAAGTAGAATCAATATGTGCTAAGTTTCGGTGTTCGTTAAAAGTCAAATGGTATTGTTTTAACTATAAGCGTTGTATATAATATACTTCCACGTAACGGAATTATATTTTAGTACTGAATGCTCGGCGTTCCCCGCTCGAGTATTAACAGACATTTCATTTAGTTCTTATTACACTGATAGTAGCGGTACAGCCATTCTCATGCATAAAATTTTATAAGCGATTTCGAACGTACCAAAGAATTTTGTATTTTGAATGTGTCACTGATTTTTAGGCTGAAATAGTCGTATCCCACGTGCTATTTCGATATTTAATTATGATGTATTTTTTTGTAATACTTTTTTGTTTTGAACGAAGTTGCGGATAGCTCTATCGAATTATTTATTTATTAAACGTGTACAGTATGAACCGCCCTTGCAGCCAGGCTACAAAGAAGAATACTTCGTTTAATGTTAAGAGTAATTATTATTCTACATCGTACATTACCAATGGAAAGAGAATGTGTCACCTTTATAAGTTCACTATTATTTCGCTTATTATTCGCTAGTATTACTTATCATCTACTAGTATTAATTATTGTACGTTGCGTATCCTGAGTATTTTGAAGTATGATTTTTTTATTAATGTTTTCATAATGTCGTACCTACTGTGAAACGCTATATTTTTATGTATAAATAAATGTATTTCTTTTCGTACAGTGTTTATAAATTTGTTATTTATTTATCCCCTTTTTTTACCCATTTACATGTTATTTAATCTCTCTGAAATGTTATAATTGTTATCCAAAAAAACAACTCATCTACAAATGACCTTGGTATTCGATCATTCGTATTCGATAACGCATTATCATCATTCTCAAAAAACACGTGTTGCTAGTATTTACAAAATAAAAATGGGTAAAAAGATCACTGCCAAGATCGGACCATCGATTTTGAACGCTGATTTGGCGCAACTATCAGAAGAATCTCAACGATTGATAGACAATGGTGCCGATTATTTACACTTAGATGTTATGGATGGGCATTTTGTACCTAACCTTACTTTCGGCCATCCACTGGTAAAATGTCTCCGTAGTAAAGTAAAAGATGCATTTTTGGAAACCCATATGATGGTTTCTAATCCAGAACAGGTATACTCAATTTTCATATCATATTTGAATTTTTGTTTTATTCATCTAAAATATAAATTGCATGATTCTTAATGAATTTGTAATAAATGAGTCTAACATATTAATTAAAAATATATTAAATCTTTTTGTAGTGGATACAACCTATGGCCGATGCCGGCGTCAATCAGTACACATTCCATGTGGAACCAGTGAAAGATGTACCACTAGTTTGCAGAAAAGTACAAGAAGCAGGAATGAAGGTATACAATTTACATATCGAATGATTTGAAAGTTTTGCAGGTACTATTTTATCAAAATATTAAACTACAAACTATTTTTTTTCAACAAAAGGTTGGAGTAGCACTTAAACCTGGAACACCAGTGGATGTGGTCGTGGATTATGTTGACCTAGCAGACATGGTATTAATTATGACTGTAGAGCCAGGTTTCGGTGGACAAAAATTCATGCAACCAATGATGGAGAAAGTGGCTTGGCTTAGAAAAAATTATCCTACCTTAGACATAGAAGTAGATGGGGGTGTAGGACCATCTACTATCGATGCATGTGCAAAGGTATGTTACAAAACTTAACATATATTATATTAATGTTGAAAATACGGTATAACTGTTTTTTTCAGGCTGGAGCAAATATGATTGTCTCTGGGACAGCAGTCATAGGTTCCTCTGACCAAGCAAAAGTTATAAAAACTTTGAGGGACACAGTAAGTTGTGCATTACAGAATAGTTGAATATTAATGAAAAGAATAACTTCAAATATATGCAAAATAAATGTTATGTATATATTGCAAATTTTTTTAAATTTCAAATAAATTTGTATATAATATTTACAAAAAGAAGCAAAATAAATAAACGATATTTTTTAAATTTTTATAGCATTATTTATATTTATTAATGTTATCATTTAAATCAATTACTTACAGAATCATTAACCTGTGGAGTGGATAGTGGATTGATTTTAGGAGACAATATCTTTCTTAATTCTGCTAAGCTTATCAAAATAGCTTCCTCTGTTCTTATAGTTCTTGATCCTTGTTGAGGGCAGGTATTTAAATATTTATCAAACAGTAGATACGGATCGTCCACATTCAAGTTTGGATCAACATCTAATGCAGCTTCTAATCCGCTTAAACCTCCAAAAATAATCAGTACGTGATGATATTCCAAGCTAGAAGGTCCCATATCATCAATAGGCTTCCCTTTGTCCGAAGTTCCAATTGTCAAATCGTATCCACTTTTATAAGGACATTGTGTCAAGGCTTCCGTAAGATTATTAGCTAATCTTACTGTATATCCCCAATAAGTACCGGTATCGGATTTAGGAATGTCAGGAGGTACAATGAAGGCTTTTAATTTCTTGGGATTTGGCTGGTTCTCAGGTATTTTGACAGTAACTCTCAATCCAGTAGTTAATACTTTTTCTACAAAAACATCATTCAGTAATCCCGCATTAACATATGAACCTTTCCCAGCTTTAACTGGCTTGTTTGTAACTACTCCTTCCCGATACAAAGAGACATCTTGCTGACGAAGATGATGCGGCGTATCTAAAGGATTCAACACTCCGGCATACTGCAAATCTTTATGAATTGGAAAGAAATATTTTCTCAAGTACTGCGGGCACTCAAGGTACTGCAATATTCTAGCTAATTGCAAACAACCGACTCTTCTTTCCCCCAACACTTCGTCGGTTCTTAGTTTTTTCTTTTCGCTTTCCGTCACCTCACCTTTGTCATCGAAAACAACAATTTCGTCTACTTTGTAAATACATGCTGCACGTGCTATCTGCCCTGCCAGATACGTCCGTAACTCCGGTGACTGAGCATTGTCCAAAATTGATCCGGGAACCGCGATACTAACCGTCGACACATCTTTCTTCTCGAAGTGTTCCTCAACAGGTTTCACCTCCTCGTCTTGCAAATCCTTCGCGGTTTCTTCTTTCTTAAATTTTTTTGCTAACCTCTCTTCCCGCCATTTCTTTCGTTGCTCCTTATGCAAACGGTTTGTTTCTTTCCAAGTTTTCGGCGCCGCAGCGGAGGTTGACATAATTTCGAATTTCTCGAAAAATTATTTATCACTTTTTACGGATATACTCCTTAGTCGTTACTATACTTTTTTTTAAATACAATCGAAGTTAACAAAAAGCTATTCAAACCAGTTGCGACTAATTTCAGCTGATTTCGTTTGCCAGCTTGTTATGTGTGTTCCCTAAATGCATAACATATATATATATGTACTTACGGAGAACGTAATTAATCTAAAAAGAGATTGTTAATTCATGTGAAATTATGGCCGCAGAAGAAGGTTTTGAACAGGTATCTTCTTTTACGCATTAAACATTAATATTTTAGAAATTATAATATTTACGAAAAATTTCTAACCTCGGTTGTCAATTGTTTCAAATATTTTCTCAGCTTAATTATTCTGATTGCATCTTTGAAATCGATTGTCAAATGTAAATTATAGATTATAATTTAATTAATTTAATTACAGTTTGAAGATGAGGAAGCTGAAATACCGATCGGTGGAACTTTACCTGGCGGTAGAAAACGTCTGTTTTCAAAAGAATTACGATGCATGATGTATGGTTTTGGCGACGATCAAAATCCGTATACAGAAAGTGTCGATTTATTAGAAGATTTAGTTATCGAATTCATTACTGAAATGACACACAGAGCTATGGAAATTGGACGGACTGGTCGCGTTCAAGTGGAAGATATAGTATTCTTAGGTATATCTAAAATTATGAGTTATTTCTTACAATATAATTTTTCATTGTATTCATTACTTTCAAAATTTATTTTATGCGCATCAAGTTCAATGAATATTTTATTTTACAGTTAGGAAAGATCCAAGAAAGTATGCAAGAGTTAAAGATCTATTAACAATGAACGAAGAATTAAAGAAAGCTAGAAAAGCATTTGATGAAGTTAAATATGCAGGTACTGTCGCTCAGTAAACTTGTTTTAACAGTCTGTTAATACTTAAGTGTATGATAAATAATTTTCATTTTATTTGAACTCGATATTTTATTAGATATTTATATTCATTTCTATATTATCTTTTTTTTTTACATATTTCTTTTCGAATTTTCTCGACAAATCTGGATGATTTTAATAAATAGAAAAAGTTCAAATAAGATTTATTGAAACATAAATAAAATATCTCATATCTTGAACATTTTTTGTTACATTTGTGCAGTAGTATTGTTAAAAATAAATGTTGCATTGTAGTAGTTGCACAATCATTTATAATTTATGTATATATATGGAATGTTATATGCTTGTGTATTGCATCCTTATATAATACTACTTCTCGCTTGCTTATCTACAGTAATTTTGAGATACATATTACAAGAAAGTGTTGTGCTCTTAAATGTATTTAATTTATATTTTATAAAAAAAAAAGTGACGAATTACTAATGTAATAATAAATAAGAACTATGGAAATGGTAGTCTATTATTCACTCCTTTTTTAACTTTTAATAGCTTGATATATATGATTTGTATTAAATTTATATTTTCATTATACTTTAGCTGGTTAAAGATAACTGTGTACTTTTTAATCATTATTATATAATTCTAGAATCGTAATAATTGTTGTTTTATAAAAAAAGTTTGTAGACCCATTTTATAAAGTTATTTATACATGAATGTTCTAACAACTAGAATTTATTCATTAATTTCAAAGAATTGAATTACTCGCACACTTCTGCATCTACATACATAATGTGTTGTAATATGCATTTATTATGAGATTATTAATTATTTTATTATTAAAGTCTTTATATTTAATTATATTAAGTATATTTCCTTTGTTAAGTTAATATTTGCTTTATTAATTTTTATTATGCAACATGTATTAAATTCTGCATGTATTATATACAATTTATAGTTTAAATATTATTTTGGATTGATAGCTGTAATCACATTGATATTGAAACATATATATGTGTGCGTGTATGTGTGTTTTTTGGTTTCTTTTTCGATCATAGAGGAAAGCACTGCAACGTTTGCCTGGCCAAGCTACATTTGATCTTTATTAAATTACAATATATGTGAATTTATATCAGAAACAGCTTGTTTTGCTGACAGAATAACATCATTGAGTCCTACCCCTTGGTATGAAGAGCCACACAACCCTAAAGGAATTTTATGCGTGGAGATATAATTGCGGATGCGGGTTAAGCGTTGCATGTGACCTACTATGTGCTGTGGAATACAATCCTTCAATATGGAAACATTGTATACCGTGGGATCTTCCTCAATGTGTAAGATTTCCCGTACTTGGTTGACCGCAACAGTCAGCAAGTGTTCATCAGATGAGCACTGCCCGAAGTATTTCTCAAACCATTCACCTCCCATCATGACTGTCAGTACCTGGTTTATAACAATTATAAATATTTCGATCCATACAGGTTTTTTTCTAATTCATTAAATCGACACAAAATATTATTTAAATATTAAATATTAATATATAAAGTATGGTATGATTTGTGGAAGTTTTAAAAAGAAAATAAACAGGTAATAAAAATTCGTATTTCTACATACTGTTGCATCAGATTTTTGAGGAACAACGCACGAGTCAAATATCACTCCTAAGATTGGTCTTTCTTCTCTTGGCGGAATCAAGACTCCGAACGCATTCATAGGTAAGGCATCTTTGGGAAATTGAAGATTCACAATGCCTACTGTCACAGTAGGTATGCTTCTTAATTCATTGGCTAATTCTGGATGTTGTGCTTGCACAAGATTAGCTAAATTTTTTGCTGGTAAACTTGAAATAATATTTGAACATTCTTTTATTTCTCCATTTACAGTTAATTCTACGCTATCTTTATTAAATCGAAGTTGTTCACATTTGTGTTCCAGTTCAATACTGACTCCCTGATCAGTTATACTTTTAGCTATCGACATTGGCAATTGTTCAATACCATCTTTCATAGTCCATATCGACCACATTTCTTTTCTAGCTCTTTCTGTTAAACTTATTTTCATATCCTGTGATTTTTCATTTATTTGAGAATTATCCTCTTTCATTGATTCAGTTTTTGCTTTTGATTTCGGATTATTTTTCTTGTTTTTAAATGCTTTTGCTATCGTTCCTTTCACAATAGACCCGTGTTCTTGCTCAGCTTCGAATAGAGAAGGCATAAATGACTTTGCACTTATTTTGTGCGAATCACCTGCACAGACACCCACCACAATCGAGCTGATCAACTTTTCTGCTACATCTTTGCCTAATCTTCTTTCTATGAAGCTATATATACTTTCATCGTCTTTAACAACTTTTGGTGCTCTTAGATCATTCCATACAACGCTGAGCAATGAACGATTTAACAGAGTATTCTTCTTTATAATGCCTTTGATGCTATTAGGTAGTAAATGTAGCTGATCATCGGTATATATTAAACGACATTTTGCTGCAGGATGTTTACTTAGAATAGGAACAACTTTCTCCGATAATTGTAATTGCTCCATCAATTCTAATGTATTTTTTCCACCTTCGCCGGAAGGTCTGATCGTTCGTGGACCTTGTTCAAAAATTGTACCGTCGGGTAATTTTATGGATTGAACCCAACCACCCACACGATTCGTAGCTTCATATATAACAATAGGCAGCATTTTTGCATTTTGAAGAGCATAATATGCGGCTGACAAGCCAGACACACCTGCTCCTAAAATTGCTGTCATTTTAAATGCGTTAATATTATTTTATTAAAAGATTTCTATTCGTCATGTACAACGTCATAAATATTTTTAATCGATAAAACGTATATTTTCACAACACACAGTAGAAATGTGGGCTATTTTTCAAGTACAGTGTTAATCCAATACCGGCACGGTATTTTTCTGGACTACAGTCAATTTGTGATGACTTTAATATTATTGTAAATTTATATGTACGAAATAAATATTAAACAGTTTTATTTACATATATGTACTTATTTCTGAAACTATATAAATTGACTGTAATAATAACAGAATCCACATCAGGTTATGTTAGCCTTTCGAAATGAACTGGTTAAATGCACGAGTTAAGTAATAGGTCTGTTTAAATAAATTCTATGAAATGTTTAATGAAATAAAGTGGCATCTATTGAAATTATAAATCTGTTACTCAAAGATTTCTAACTTTTAATATAGTTTTATGTAAATGTTAACGTGATTACTATTTTATAATGTGCATTCGATAAATTCGAGCCGTCGTAATTTAACCAAAAGGTATTGCAAGAATATTAATCTAAAATATTTAAAAATGTAAAAATAATCGCATCGAGAATTTATAAGAATAATAAAAAGATCATCGAAATGAAAGGAAGAACTATTTTTACGATTAATAGTTCCGTGAATCTTTTCAGTGTATTCTAATTCTAATTCTGTTATTAAATTTAATCAGACGCGCATGGATGCGCTATCCGCTTACGTCAATCGCTAATTATAATGTTCGAGCAATTCTTTTAATATTTCAGTTTTTTTTTTCATTTTGTAAATATTTGCGTCGATCGTTGCAGTTTATATCGGTGAGATTACGTTCCGCTAATGTTTTAATATTTCACGAGTGATTTTATCCGGATTCCCGCCAAAACAAAATTGTTAATAACTATAAAATAGTACGAAAACACATTCAATTTCGAATACAGTCGTTCGAACGTTTAGAATTGTATCCGGTAGTTGTTTAATGTCTCATTAATGTTATAATTCTTAGAATTTTAAATATAACAATCATAAAAATGAAACACGGCAGTCGATTGCTATCTATTCTCCTGAAAGTTTCTGAAAAAGCTGCAAACATTGCAAGGGCATGCAGGCAGAATGATGCCCTTTTTAAACTACTCGTGCAAGAGAAATCAGAAGAGGAGAAGAATCCGCGTTTCTTTCAAGATTTTAAAACGTTAGCGGATGTTCTGATACAAGAGACAATTAAGCATGACATTGAAAAAGAGGTAAGTTGAAATTCTTTATTAAATATTCCTAAGTAAATAATCTAATTTTCAACTAATAGTAATATAATAATTATGTCTTTATATGATTAGTTTCCAGAATTGTCCAAAGAAGTTCATGGAGAAGAAAATAATATATTTAGCAATGCTATAGGCGAAACCATAATTATTAAAGTTTGTTCTACTATTGAAGACACAACCGAGTTGTTGGCGAAAGTGATGGATAGCGATATTACAACTGCAGAATTACTAGCCAAAGAAGTTCATAAGGATATTGAGTTCTTAGACGTTCCAACGGTTGCTGAGCTACCTTTGGATTTAGATATTAATGTTGACGACCTTGGTATATGGATTGATCCAATTGGTAAGAAATGGTAATATTAAGAGCTATTATGGTAGTATTCCAAAATGAATAGATATTACTTGTGTCTAATACAATTTTAATACAGTATTATAAATATCGAAATTCTAACACTATTCAGTACATGGAAAATTCATGGTAAATATATTTATCTGTTTATGAGGTAGTTTGGACCAAATATTAAAACTTTTCTATTTTACAAAATTAATTTTCTTCTCAAATGAAATCATTGCATCTTGTCTGTACATGTAGTGGAATTAGATTACTTGTCAAATGTTGTATTTGTTTTGTAGTTTAATAAAGCTTGCCTGAGGAGCAATTCGTGGAAATTTTGTAGATTCGACTGCGGATTATATACACGGAGGGGAAAAGGTGGACGACGCGACTGGCATACATTTGAGCGGCTTGCGTTGCGTTACTGTGTTGATCGGAGCATATTCTAAAAGTATAGGCATACCAGTCTTGGGTGTAGTGAATCAACCTTTTTACACGAACATGGACACATGGTAACTGGTTTTCCTAATTGCATTGATAATATATGTATAATGATTGATCAGTATATTTCATAATATATTTAATAGGTGGAAGGGAAACTGTTATTGGGGATATGTTCAGAATGATGTTGGAAAATGTTCTATAACAAAAGAACTCACCCACAAGAAGGTAGTTGTTCTTAGCAAAGTGGAGGATGCTACCATAAAAGATGAACTATTAAACGCTGGCTTCACGTTAGTGGAAGCAGCAGGAGCTGGTTATAAAGTTTTATGCGTTGCACTCGGGCAAGCCGATGTTTATATTTTATCTAAAAAGTCCACATACAAATGGGATACTTGCGGCCCACAGGCTCTGCTACGTTCCTTAAACGGAGGTATTATTGAATTTCAAAGTTTCATCAACAATGATACAAATTATTCGGACGTAAAATATATATCCACGAACAACAATTTTTCCAATGATAATGGCTTGATAGCATATCGAGATCCCGAAATTTTGCAAACATTGAAATCTATTTTATACAAGTGATTTTAAGTCGTTTTACTTATATCCTCGTGTATTACGACAATATCTGTTAGTAGAAATTCAAAGCTTCTAAAAAGAGTTTTATTGATGTTGCACTTGTTGCTGAAAAATAGAGTTTAACGTTTATTCAATATAATAGATTTATTGTTCGGAGCAGAAAGATTAAATGAAATAATCTTTTTGGATGTTGAATGTTTTAATTAAATGTATTACAAATTTTATGAAATTGACGGTGCAAAGAGATGTTCTTAATCGCATTTAATAATAATACATTCTATTTAACAACTTCTACAAAGTACAATATACCAACAGTATGGAAATCATTCCATTATAAATGATATAGTGACAGATTTTATTTTCTGTTGTATTTAGTTTCAAGATAAACAACTGTATTGCTTTTAAAACGTAAAGTACATTACGCGCAGACGATAAAACATGAGAATAATCATAACGTGATATCAGATTAGTCCAACTACAGGACTGTAGAATGTTCATAGAAGTTTATATTTTTATTTATATTTTACATATTGAATATATATTTTTTTGTGATAAAGCAGATACTTGTAAAGTATTTTTGAAGCCAAAGCTTGTATTTCATATAATAATCGTTTTAGAAGATTATTGTATAAAAAAAGTATCAATAGTACTTAAAATAATTGTACGAAGTACTTTATCGAATGTGTCAACTACAGAATAATCTTCATTTACAATCATTTATAATTAATAAAACGTGTTAACAATTTTGGCTGTTATATTTTCATTTTTTGCCCAACATTTTATTTAATGTAGTCTGTGACTGAAATGCTATAAAACGAGAGAAGAAAGGGAAATAAATGCCATTTAATTCCAAATTTAATTAGTCTTCAACGTTTGTATTATTAATGTTTTATTAGACGTTTTCAACAATGAACATTGTATACAAATCAACTTTACTTCGCGATTATATTATGTATATCTTCTTCAAGTAATAAACCATTTCTGCTTTTTCCGTGCGAGCTGGTGTAAACCTTTTTATCCCCGCCATTTTAAGATGCGTCCAACTCCGCACAGTTGCTTTAGAAAGAAAACGAGAAATAATTGAGAGAGATAGAACGAATCCAACGGCTTCCATGTGTGAATGACCACATGGACAAGGAACCAAGCTGTTTCATCTTACCGTGCTTGCGATTTCGCTTCGATCGTGCGTCCGTCTTTCTGGCGTTTCATCTGAAACAATCGGCGCGATATTCGACTTGTACTCTTATTGCCTCGTAGGTGTCTCGATCACGAAGTCCAGCTTATTTTCGAACGACTCGAAACGGCGATCATTTCTACAATTATTAAAATTAATTGTGTAACGATTCGTAGTTAAATAGTTTCGTTGTTCGAGGATATTGAATTACAATTTTCTAACGTTTCGTTTCGTCTTTGCATTTTTAACTTACAAATGTTTCTGTCACAATTTGGTATGGATTGTACTCGCTGATTTATTTTACAATCGGATATCTATATTTACGCTTATTGTAAACTCTTAGCATTTAATTGTGCTTATTTTAATTGTACAAATTTATTATAGTTGCTCCTCCAAATGAGAGTCAAGACGTCGTGGTACATTTTGAGCGATGTGTCGTAGCCGAAACGACTCGTTCCGGAACGTGGTACTTTTAGCGGTCGCGTTGTGGCTCCCGTTGGTTTGTCGACGAACGCTAATATACGCTGTGCACGTCGTCATTCGTCGCAGAACGGAGTCACCCGAACCATTGATACCTAAAGTATTAAAAAAAGAAAAACTACCTTAGACTTGCTGAACCGAGATCGATTATCTAGCTTTTTTACGAACTATAAAAATCTTAAAATTGATACTAGTTATTAAACTGTGGATCTTCAGGTGGAATTATCATTTTCCTCGCTATTTTCGAGAAATAGAGATCAAGTGAAAAGTTCTCTTTCCAATAATTCTTATAAATGTATTATTATAGGTATTTAGTAGCGTACCAATTATCCGGCGTGCATAATCAAATATATGTATGATAATAGAATCACATTTCTATTTTCATTTGTATTAATATTCCGACTAAAGTTTGTAATTGATTGAATAAATATTTCAAGGATTTATAAATTTAAAAAAAATATAGAAACAGCGCCACTATTTGTGGTGGCAAAACGCTGAAACTGTTGGTCAACATGCACAGTTGGTAATTATGAGGTCTAGGTATGCACAGATGGCGCCACTATTTAAAACCCAGTTTGTGGTGGCTGTAGATAATTAACGTTTCCGATCTTATTGACATTTCTTAATATTAATTACATTCATGAATTATTCTAATGACGATTTTACCCTTTTTTAAATATTAATTCAATTATTATTGTTTCCTACCAACGAGTAATTCGATCGATAATAAATTCTAAAGAGAATGCATATATACCAAACAGGAATAATTTATTTATTAATTCGATAATTTCATATCAAATTCTTAATTAAATTATAAGTGTTGCGTGGGAATATATAAATCATATTGTATGTTTATATAAAAACCTCCACAGGTTTAGCACAGCCGCGTCATCTGTGATAAAACAACGAATCTTCGTAATTACCATCCGTGGTTAATTTTGGCGAACAGTTTGAGCGTTTTGCCGCCGCATGAAGTGGCGCTATTTTTACATTTTCAGAAGCAGATAATTCTTGCCGATTTTTGCACTGTCTCTTATGGCGATAGCGGCACGAATCATTTGCTTTCTACGTTTGCGGTAATAAATAACATTTTTTTAACAACCGTTTTAACAAACCGTACCGAATAATCGGAACTCTACTTCACTGTTATTCTAAAATTCCTTTAATAATCAGCACTTCAATTATAACTTATTTTTATTTGTTCGTAAATGCAAAAAATCCGCAGTCTATTGATAGATTGTAATATCCATACGATAGCTAATAAGTTAAATGTAAAAGGTTTTTTCGTAACACACATATAGATCTGTTTGAAGAAATAAATAATTATAAAAATTCTTCTGACGATTCTGATCGAACTGTCTTGTTTTAAATTTGACTATTAATTGTTACCAGGCGCAATTTACGTATGCGGGATCCTAGGAGGAGAATCGAAACATTCCCGACTCCGCAATCTCTAGTTTTCTGGCGTTTTCTAGTCTTTTCCTAGTCTCTTAGCGCTTCTTAACATTTTAGCCGATCAGCGTGGGGGAGAGTGATCCACATAACATGCAAAACAGTGCCAAATAAATTGGCGAATCAGTACATTCACAGTAAAAATTTGTCTAAGTATACATGTTTTAATTTTCTTAAACAAGGAGACGTTCTTAATATCGCTTTAAGTAACGAATCAAAAAATGCTTCATTCGACTTGACGAATATGTTAATTTATGTTGAGTCAACGTTTTGAGTAGATTTTCTACCTCCGATCACTTTGTCAGTTGTTACCACACTGCAAACTTGCATGATTATTATTTTCGAAAGATGGAACTTGATTTTAAATCTTTTAAATCTTTCATTTTCCATTGAGGTATCATTAATTCATTGTTTTAGGTACTGTATTATTTCTATCGTAAAAATTGCTCCAAAAATACAAATTAATATTTTTTATATATTTCTAAAAGAAATCTGCGACAATTAAATTTCAGATTTTCATATAAAATCATTATTAATTTTCGATAAATGCATTAAACTCGCAGTCTCGTAACAACAATGTATCTCTTTCATACACGATTTCGTATTCAGAATAAGTTCACATTTTTTATTTATTTTATCGTAAAAAAATCACTCTTTTCGGCGTTTATTGCTAAATTGTCGATACTTCGTATATATACACGGCGAGGCACAAATTACTCTCCACGATTGTTCGAGTCCCTTCCGACGGCCTGACAAAATTCAGGCACTGTGCAACATTATTACAAATAATTAACCGGTGTTTAATTACCATTTAACGGGATTCTAACTGGACTGGCATTGTTGTTATCGTTACGTTGGATCTCACGATCGATTATACGATGCACGCAAGGCAGTCGATTAATCGCAGTCATGAAGCCGCTTCGAAATGTTGCGTTCATCCAACAATAAATTACCGGATTGTAACAGGAGTGGGACATTGCTAGCCAGTGGACGACCATCCATAAAAAAGGCAGCCCGGTCCATTCGCTCACCGACAAGTTGTTGTCCATTAGTACCTTAAAGCATCATTTTAAATAAGTTAGATAAGGTTTATTAATATTGAATAATATCCAGAAGCTGAATTTTTCAATAGTGACGTGTAGAATACGATTTTTCGCAATTAATGATTATAAACATACTTTAATAATCGATGGCAATTTAATTAAAATGCGTCGGGTAAATTCTCTAAAATTGATTTCTTTAATAAAGAGATTTATTTAAATAAATTACTTACGGTCAATATATTAAATGGCAGCCAACAAACGGAGAATACTGTCACAACAGTCATCATCATTTTCACCATCTGAAGCATGGCGAAGAAAAGGAATAATTTAAAAAGGAGTAATATTTGTATCGATAATAAGCCTTTGAAATTTTATACCATGAAATCAGCATTTTCATAAATAAATATATATAAATGTCATAAATAATACTTTCTAATGTTTCAAATTCAAGGATATTTAATCATTTATTAACTATGTTAATATAATTAGTTATATAATTTATATAACCTATAATTCAATCAAAGATATTTAAAGAACAATTAACGACGAATAGAAACACTGTTTCTCCAAGTTTTAAAATAATTCCGGATCTGTTTAGCCTACCACCCTGTTTCATAGAATTGTTTTACAGAAAGGTCGACAATTTTCTGAAAATCTGAGATTTAGTGTTCGAACATTTTTCGCCGTGCAATTCACGTCGGCAATTATTTTCGGCCGACACGAGCATGTGCGCTGATACCGTTAATATCCCGCGGTCTGTTTCGGCGGTAGCTTATTTTACTGCGCGGCTATTGCGAATATATACATATATTTATTATGATACGTTATTGATTACGATATTTTTTTCGCCATACGCAAACTTGTATTATTCGTTCGCGTTTTCGATAACACGTTCGACTGCTTTTTACAACATAGAGCGAGGCCATTGTTGCCCGCGAATGAATGTTTAACAAAATGATCGAACAATAGAGGCTGGAAGCAACATCACATTTCCTGGTGATAACACGAGTAATATAAATAATATAAGTATTAATTTTTTAGCGTTGCGGTTTAGTTTAAAATTATACCTTTCTTAAGCTTCGTCTGAATTCTTCTAAAGTTAATCACTTTTCAACGTATGAACCCGTTATCTGCCAGATACGGTTCGCTCGGTTTCTCTTTCAGCATCCCAGTTTTCTTAACTTCAAGTTCCTGGTACATTCTAGAGTTTTGCCCCTTCTTCTAGAGTTATAATTTAATTTATAAATTTAAATTAAAAACTTAAGTTATAAAATTAAATTATAAAATCAAATCATAAAATCAAATCATAAAGTCAAATCATAAAATCAAATCAGAAACTTAAAATTAAATTAGAGTGTTGTCTTCTTATAACAATACAGCTACTTGGAGTCACTCATAGCGCGGCACGGAAGAAACTTATGGGACAACCTAATATTTTCTATTTGTTTTTACATACGTTGGCGTTCAATGTATTTTCCATCATTTCTATAAATTCGCGTTTGGCATGCTGTAGACGATTTGCAATTCATTCATCGTGTTTGATCGAAGTCGTTAAAGTATGGCCTTGATCTGTGAGGTCGCAATTTCGGGCACCTAATCCGACCAAGTCATTTGCAAACAGTCCTTTCTTCTCCATAAACATAACTCGTTCCCCATTTATCGTTTCTCTCACGATTTCGTGTTCTTAATCAAATAAAAACATCGAAACAACTGATTTAACTTTCGAAATTCGATTTTTCCAAGTTTTGTTGAACCTCAAAGACCAAATCAAGTAACTTTTCAGATGTCACGTTTTAACATAGTTCCAAGAAAAATGCCTTCAAAGTATAGTATATCGATAATGATATAAGGTCCTCGTGTCTTTCGAACAACCACAACAACCATAATTTCCAAAATGTGCTGCACCAATCGCACGTCAGTTTCAAGAAACTTACGAGATGAAATTTTATTTAATTACTATTTAAGTATTATTATAGTACTAATACGGTATTATTATTATTATTATTACAGTACTATTACAGTATCACCATTAATTACTATTACCAGCACTATTTTTATACTAGAACGATGTAATAAGGCATAAAGGTGGACGAAATACTAAATACTAGAAAATTAATATAAAATAAGTTCCACCATTAGATCCAAAGCCTTGTTTCCTGAAGGTAATAAATAGCTCGCACGTGTTGGGCCGCAATCGTTCCAGGAACACAATGTACAATTGATAAGACTGTTCCATTGTTAACGATACCAATCTCATTACCATTACAATCTCCTTGAATCCGGGCGAACTGCAACGTTTCTATTAAAACGGTTCCGAATTATTCGTCATTGAAAATCCGTTGCAAAAACCTATTAAAAAACCTATTACAAAATCGTATAAAATACCGCGTAAATCGTATCCTATCCCTGCCTGACCCCCTCTCCCCCCCCCCCCCTTCCCCCACGGTTTATTTGGAAATCAGCATTTTTCTGTATCGTTAATGCAATGCCACGCGGCGCGGCGTTTTTTTAAATGGATGCAAATGTACGGTTCCCCACCTGTGATAGATAGCATTCATTTTAAAGAACATACCGCATAAATTATTCAATGGGTTTATATAGCCGCCGCCGCGGTGGAATAAAGACGTCAGACGGCGCGCGGAGATTGTGCGAGAGCCTGATTTGATCTCGATGAGCAACGATATGGGAAACTTTCGCGTGTTCACCTTTCTAGCGGTGATCGGTGTTGCGCTGACAACAAGTAAGTAGTCCACGATCTTTCGTTAACGTTTCAAGGGCGCGATGCAACTGTTCGTGTATTAACGCGTTTCGCGAGCTAAGTTACTCACAATTAAATAATTAAATAATTAAGTAATTGAATGTCGGTTCTTTGTATGAAATAAAGGTGTTTTCTACGTCGATTGTGGAAAATTGAGAAACGAAATAGAAAAGCGAACAAGAAAATTCTTTTAGATATTTTCAATCGTCTCGTTATTTCAAATTCCACGCATTCGATTTCATTGCGAAAGCGTAACACTGGTATGCGGTCTATTTTTCACGCAATTACTTGGATCGGTGAGAGAAGCGAAAGCCATTAAATGTGTTGTTGCCGGAACATTTTTCCGTGAAAAAGTGTGCTGAAATTATCTTTAACGAAGCGAATCGTTTGCGCGGAAGTTATAGTTCATATATACACGTGTCTTACGATAAGATTAAATTTAGATCAACATTGTTTGCAGGTGGAGCAGACAACCTACTGAACTCGATCTTCTTCCGATTCTACAAGTAACTAACTACAAATCGTTTATAATCTTCCCGAACGAATATTTAACACTTTCATGAATCTAGTTCTAATAATGATGGTTTATTTATTTTACCTAACATAGAGGCATTTTTTAGAAATGACACGCACAAAGATATCAACGTCAGGAATATCACGCTCCTGAACAATGAATTGAATTCGGAGAAATGGACAATGTTTTACATTCACGGATTCTCCGAGAGCGTGGAGAGCGAAAGTGTGAAAACAGTAACGAACGGTGAGTCACGAATTTTGTTTCTCATTTAAAGGTCTCATTTTTAAGTTTTAAGATTGTTGTTTTAATATGTTAAAAGTATTAACTAAATTAATATAATATACAATATAATACTAAGTCCCTCTAATATTCATAGAAAAATTCAAGTTAATTTAAACTAGTTTTGAAAAAGTTATACCATGGTAAAAGTGTTAACTAAATTTTGCTCCTTGCTTTACCGATAATATGATATTAATTTTATTTTTGTTACAGCGTATTTAACATCGACAGATATTAACGTGGTCGCGATCGATTATAGACAAATCGCAGCGGAGAATTATCTCGTCGCTGTAGGATTCGTGGGCGCGGTTGCGCAGGTCATAGGCGGCGCTTTGAGTAAATTAGAGGGGAATGGTTTGAATAAGAATAAAATTCATATAGTTGGGCATTCTTTGGGCGGCCAAGTGACTGGACAAGTAGGGGTGGTCGTCAATTTCACGGTCCCCAGGATGACAGGTGAATCATTCCACATTCTCGCAATTCTATATTATTTTTAAAAATTTCCATTTATTAAGAATATTATTCTATTAATTATTCTATTATGTATTCATTAAGAATATTATTTAGAATATTATTCTACTAATTATTCGATTATATATTTATTAAGAATATTATTTAGAATACTATTGAATATTATTATTGAATAAACAATTTTAACGAATTGTTCTTTTACAGGCTTAGATCCAGCAGGCCCCCTTTTCTATACCGGAGGACGATATCTTAGGGCCAGCGACGCCATGTTCGTCGACATTATACACACCGACAAACTGTTCTATGGTCAACCATATAATACCGGCAACGTAGACTTTCTTCCGAATTTTGGACACAGGCTACAGCCTGGCTGTTCTCCGAAAATTCTTTTAACGCCTGACGGTACGTTGCTTTAACGAATAATTGTTTTGCTACCAATAGTGGCACAGAAATATACAGGGTGTCCCAAAAATGTTTAACAAACTTTAACTTTAACATTTATCTGAAATGTTTAACGTTCTTTAGGTTATTTGCAATAACTTTTTCCTTTACAACAATTTTCTACGGTGCTTTGTTAACGAGTTAATAAAGAAATACTGTGACCAATGAGAGGCGAGTACCGCTGACGCGAGGCGGCTAAGCCAATGAAACATTTTACAGATTACTGCAGCCACCATAGGTCATGGAGGTTTTACGCGGAGTCGGTGAAAAACCCGAAAGGATTTTTGGGCGTCGAGTGTAATGACGACTGGGCGTTCCTAAAAGGTTTATGCAACAACACGAACGTGGTTCCTATGGGATTTGCCACGCCTATGGACGCGTTAGTATCATTTTATTCGTTTCAATTAAAATAATTTCTCCACAGAATGGATGCTAAGCTTTATAACACTAAGATTTCTTACCGAAGTATGTTTGTTCTGTTTGTTACATTAGAATTGAATATATAAGTACTATTAAAAATTTATTTGTTAAATTTAAGATGAAATCTGTTTTTACATTGGGAAAGAAAAATTTAATTATTTAATATATAAGTGTCTTCTTGTTTTCGAACACTGTCATAATTCTAAATTCTTTTTATTTCCGTTGTTGAAGTTTACTTCGCAAAATTGTCTATCTTACTTTTATTTTTAGCAAGGGCACTTACTACCTCACCACACACAGCAGTAGCCCGTTCGCCAAAGGACTGCAGGGAACAAAGGTGTAACTATCGCCTCGAAGAAGCTCTTAATTCTCTTTGGAATATATCTGTATAAATTTACGATCTATAGTTTAATGAATAAAGTAAATAATGAAACGTTTAACATATTGAAACTCGTGTTGAATTATTCGCAATAGACTGACATCCTTATTTCCTTATTCCAATGTTCATAGAATAATAAGTCGACTTTTAAAAATGAATAAGTTAATGAAAATTTTAATAAGATATTGATATCTTCTTTTCGTATTTATGATCATGTGCCCTGGCCTTTTCTTCTTTATTTTTGCTTCACATATTATCATTTTCCATTATCATTTCCTCTTTTATCGACTCCTCTCTCTCTCTATCTTACCGACGGGTATATCCTCCTCTTTTCGATCCTTACCGGTCACAAACTTCTCTAAATCTTTAGATTTAAGGTGAACTTTAAAAAGGAAAATGATATCACTGAATTACTTTAACAACCGTTGTACGAAAAGTTGAATTTTTTTAGAAATATATGTAATCTTTTTTATGCATTATTATAGTCGATGTAATGTGAAAACAAATCGAATCGAATTGTTAGTTTATTAAGAAGTGTTAAAAGAAGAAATAAATTTTTATTTAATAATTGTACATGTATGGACTGAAATAGAAATAATAAAAATATTTCAATAATGTGAAAATTGTCTTTTAATTTTGTCAATTTCGAAATGATGGAAAACAATTCGAGAATTCTATATGATATACGTGACAAATGATGCGATGGTAATCTTGATGAAGTCTACCTTTTTAACAAACATTTTAAGATAAACAATATTTTTAATTCGATGTAATATTAGTTTTAATTATGAGTAACGCCTTCAACGAATAGCATCGTCTGACTAAACGCATTTTCTATAACGAAGGTTTGCACAATATTTTTTTGAATTTTAACGAAACTATAACTTATAAAGATAAGTGATAATGCAACACAGATATGTAACCGAAGGAGAAACAGTTATCTAGTTGCAGCCTTCCGGTTATGAAAAAGAACACTGACGTATTTTAGTTATAACCGCTTTGATAATAGTATTTTTAATAATTTTTGTAACAGTATCATTAATAATTTTGCATAAAATTGGACCAACAACTTGAATTTTTCTTGAGATTTTTAGGTTAGGATTTCTAGGTATGTTTAGGTTATCCTAATTATATTATATAATATAATTAGAATAATTTACGTGAATTATTCTCGCCTCGGGAACATTTATTATTGTGTTCAATGTATTTGATTTTTAAGCATTTATTTTCTTTAATAAATGAATGTATACGAAATAGAATGAAAAAATTATGATAATATTGCATTAATATTGTTCAATTCTATGGGCTTGTTTAGAACAATTATCCCGGTTATTACATGCAACAATTATTAGGCCAGCATATTCTCCTATGTTACCGAAAGCTGCATCTTCGTTTCCAAATTGTATCTGCAACTAATTAATTAATTATTTACTATGGAATTTGCTACGCTAACTGATCGCGTTTGACATCATTTCAATCCCTTTTAATTATAGTTAATTATGCATACAATGGCCCGATGGCTTTGCAACACCGAAGTCTACAAACGAATTGCGTTTTTTTCTTTTTATCGCATTAGTATTAAATTTACAATTATCATTCAAAAATTTATTTATTAAATACAACTCGGAACCCTTTTTTACGTTGGCAAGGGTCTTCGAATTTGGATCTGCGTTTATTTTGAATAACCGTGTTGGAAATTCCGTCAAACTATAGTTTAGGTGATTTTACGCAGGAAAGCTATCGAGAATAAAATTAAAGAAAAGTCAGTTTTAAATTGTTATAATTGAAACAGTTATTTACACTTTCCCCAATCTTATCTTGTAATTAGCATCGAAAGCCATTCAGAGAATTTAGCGGACAGTTCGCAATGATATTCACTTAACATAACCGCGCGTGTTATTATGTTGCTAAGTAGATGTAAATATCTAATTCGTGTGGGCCAGATAGCGCCGCGACATAGATCACATACCGCATAAATTATGGAATGAGTTTATAAAATACCTTTAAAGAGGGAGCACAGGTGGTAAGACTCGTGCGAGAAAACGCGAGCCGAATTTACCAATATGAAGAGCTTTTGTTTATTTCTTGTTCTAGGAGTGGTCGGTCTTTCGCTTGGACGTGAGTTACCAAAAAATTCTAACTATTATCTATTGGTGTAATATATAAATAAAATATATTATTTATATAATGTTTAAGCTGTCACTTATTTATATAATGTTTCGAGGCTCCGTTTTAATATACTGTATATAACATAAAAATGCGATGCTGGCTTTTTTGGAAATAATGCAATCAAATCTGAAACGCGCGCTTTGCCCTTCCATCTTCAAACTGTAATAAAAAAATAAAAAAGGTGGCAAGTATAGCTAGACTTGTATATTTACAGGACAATATTGTAAATGTCGATGGTTTCAAATGTTAAATGTAAATGTTAATAAATGTCCTTAATGTACCGTTCCGTACAATCAAATCGTTAAAGTAAATCGTTACGATACTATAATATATTATAATAATACGAAATTATACATTTACTATATAATTATGTAATTATTCATTTTGTCGTAGGTGTTGCCGACAGATCAGCGGACACGGAATCCATCTTCTTCCGTTGGCACAAATCTAAAAACTTGACGTCCAACGATATTAACATTAATCACGTGGCCGATCTGTATCCTCATTTGAATGTGAACGTGGAGACAGTGTTTCATATTCATGGCTACGGAGAGAACGTTGACAGTGAAAGTGTTAAAGTAATAGTAGAAGGTAAGAGTCACTAATTAGATGCGACATTAAAGTTGTCACGAGCTTTTCAGAGCTTTTGTTTATCGATCATTGAAACCGTAAAGATACTTCAATAGAACATTACTCAATTGTATATTACTGTCATTTTTATAATGTAACACGCCCCAGTTAATTATAATGCTAAATAACTATAATATATTATATATTATTTTTTAATGCGACTATTTTAATTTCATCGGTAATATTTGTTGCAGCTTATCTCAAGCATACGAAGAAGAACATAATCGCGATCGACTACAGACAAATCTCGAACAACATAAATTATATCGCCGATGTCACCCGCGTTAACGCTATCGGTAGTGCTCTAGCCAATGCTTTTAATATACTGGTAGAGAAGGGGTTGAATCCCAAGAAAATTCACATAATCGGACACTCTTTGGGCAGCCAAATAGCTGCGAACATAGCGACCCATTTGAAATTCCGTATTACCAGAATAACAGGTATGTTACGATGAATTGATATATTATGATGAATTGTATAGTATGATGAATTGATATATTGTGATGAATTGATATATTGTGATGAATCGATATATTACGATGAACTGATATATTATGATGAATTGATATATTGTGATGAATTGGTATATCAAATACTACGATAAAAATGCTTTTGGCTAAAAAATAAATTGACTAAAAGACAGTGCTAAAATCACTTCTTTTTAAAGATTAGGTGCTTCTCCTTGAATGTGTTGTAATCTTTTCTAACAGGTTTGGATCCCGCTGGTCCTGGCTTCTATATTGAAAGTCACTTAAAGTCTGGAGATGCTAAATTTGTCGACATTATACATACAGACAAATTGTTTTACGGTAGTGCGTATAACAGCGGCGACGTAGATTTCCTTCCGAATTATGGTCATAGACTACAGCCTGGATGCCTTCCTGACATTCCTTTAACGCCTGGAGGTACGTTGCTCTTACGAACAATTGTTTTTATCGCAACAATGGCACACAATATGGCAAAAATATATGTATGATATTTACAATGTTCCTTGTAAGTTCATTCTGAATATTTGTGATGGCACAGCCTATTATTTTTTCATACGTATTTTCACAGACTATTGCAGCCACCATAGGGTCTGCTGGCTTTACGCGGAGTCGGTGAAGAATCCAAAGGGATTCTTGGGCGTCGAATGTGCCGGCGATTTGGAATTCTCTTTGGGCCTGTGCAACCAAACGAATGTGATTCCTATGGGAGCTGGCACACCTACGACTGCGTTAGTATAGCATTTTAATTTCTCTTAATTACAATATCATACTTATAATATTATAATATATGTATATAATTATTTTCGTTTCTAGCAAGGGCACTTATTACCTCACCACAAATCCAAGCAGCCCGTTCGCTAAAGGGCTCGAGGGAACGAAACCGTAATTATTATCTCAATGATATGTTTAATTTCCTTCAAAATAAATGTTTATACCTGTGTGATTTTTCTTTAGTGATGAATAAAACAATTATGTAAACCATTGTAGTTTTCTTTTATTCGAAACGTTATATCTATTAAATATTGTAATTTAATTTTAACGAGCTCCCTTTGCATTGTTTATTAGCGAGGCACGCGTGTGACTATAAATTAACTATTTAATATGAACGTGTCAAGGAAAAGGTACATTGGTATAAATAATGACACTGAAAAAGTTTCATTGATAAATAAAAAATGTAGAAAATTTGTGAAATTGACAAATTTGACGAAGCGTAAATTGTCGGTGAACCTAAAAGTTAGGCTTTCGCAGTTGTTGCAAAATGTAGACACGTGGTGGAGTTCTACATATATTATGTAGCAAAGTATGAATATTTTACGGAAATCGCTCGCCTTAGTGTCGCGTAACGGTGACACCCCAGATAATGTAATAAACGGTGAATGGAAATTTACAGACGTTTTACTTCATTCAGTTGAGCCGATAAAAAACGCAATGAAAAAATTATTCCACTATCTCTCACAATATTATTTGACCTTCACCTTAGCATTAAGTACTATGCCGATGGAACCTCATATTTGCCATTACTATATAGACAATACAAAGTACTATATAGACAATACAAAATACTATTAGACAATACATTGTTGAACATATTTAACAATCAATACGTTCAATAAACTCACCTTATACGAATGCAAATTTGAAGCATTCTTTTCCTTTCTTAGTTTCCATCCTATCATATTTTTCCTTAATCTTATCACCTGTTAATATCCGTCATCATTTATAAAAGTTAACGGACAGTTTTACAGTATCCTCTGTCAACAACGGCGTGTTATTATTTTCCTAAGCAGATGCAAATAACCAATTTGTACAGATCAGATAGCAACCACTCCATAAATAATAACGTACCGCATAATTATGCGATGAGTTTATATTATACCACTGACGAGGAGCACAAGTAGCAGAACTCGTGAAAGAAGGTGTGAACCTAATTTGTTCGATTGCTAGTAATATGGGATACTTTTGTGTATGTATTGTTCTAGGAGTGATCGGCCTTTCGTTCGGAAGTAAGTTTTCTAAAAATTCTAGCTATTATTTAAATGTCTGATAACTAGGTTATTTTATAATGCACGTATCAACCATATTAATTCGAAATTGTAGTTTCTTTGGTTGTTCACGAGAATGTCACAATATCAAATTTTTACGTTTTCTAGAAATATTATACCAATCTTCATTTTTCATAGATGTTGCTGACAGAGCAGTGGATACGAGTACCATCTTCTTCCGTTGTTACAAGTGCTTAACTATGCGTCAATTATGTTTAAATATTATCGTTGGTCTTCAACTTAAACAAATATTTATTATCTTTTCAGGGGTGCCTCGTATAATGACGTTAACATCAACGATATTGCTAATCTGATTCCTCAATTGAATTTAGACGAAGAGACAGTGTTCCACATTCACGGCTACACAGAGAGCGTGGAGCGTGAAAGTGTCACATTGATAGTAGAAGGTGAGTCATGGCATACAATTCTCCCTAGTTGTCCACAGTCAATAAACTATATCTTCTGCAAAACATGGCTTTATGGTTGTCTCGCGTTATTTCAATTGCATTGGTAATATTTTTTTCTAGCTTATCTCAAGTACACGAAGAAAAACATAATCGCGATCGACTACAGACAAATCGCAGACGACAGAAATTACATCGCCGACGTAGTGCACGTTCAGAACGTTGGCAGGGCTATCGCCAATGCTCTTAATACACTGGTACAGAAGGGCTTGAACCCCAAAAGTGTTCACATAATTGGACATTCCTTGGGTGGCCAAGTTGCTGCATACGTAGGTTTACATACGAAATCCCGTCTTCTCAGAATAACAGGTATATTGTGGTGAATTCGTATGCGAATTTTTTTTGTTTTTTATTAACATAAGTTGCCACTCTGTTAAGCTTGGTTGCTAAAAGTCTTGAATGTCTTAAAATATTTTTCAACAGGTTTGGACCCCGCTGGTCCTTTGTTCTACACTGGCAGATTCTTAAGGGCTGGCGATGCTGATTTTGTCCTCATTATACATACCGATGAAGGTGTATTCGGTCAATATCAACATAGTGGCAACGTGGATTTCGTCCCTAACGGAGGACACAGACTGCAACCCGGCTGCCCTATCATTCCTTCGGACAAAGACCCCGAGAGTTCGTAAAAAACTGACGAATTTATTTAGATCGATTCATTCGAAAATTCTTCAATTTCCCGACATTATTAAAAAATATTGTCGATCAATATCAACGGTTTCTTTAATCATTTTATTATTGTTCTATCTAGCAATCTGCAATCATCATAGATCCTGGAGATACTATGCAGAATCGGTTGGTAATCCTGATGGATTCGTGGCTGTCCAATGCAGCGGTGGTGGCCTATTTCAGAAGCTACAATGCAACCAGTCGGATGTCACCGTTATGGGATACGCTACACCATCTAGTGTGTCAGTACAGAGCTATTTGTTTGCAATAAAATATAACGAACAAACCCGTATTACAATTTAAGTATCTTAAACGTTGGCACGTTTACAAATACTTGAATAACGAAGTAGAAGTCATATTTATGACCAATATATCCAGCAAACATCAGAAACAGAGATTCCTCTGCCGTTTCGGTATAGAACATTGATGGCAAACTGTAAATTTTTCAAAGAACGATTCAGGAATTTTGACTTTTCGATGATTTAGTTATAAATAACAATCAAAAATGATAAAATATATCTATCATTTGTAAGAGATAGTTTATCATTTATGATTGTTAAAATAATTCTTATAAATGATGGATTTATTTTTCTGTAGCCATTATATATTTTGATTGCTCGTAACGAATGATTTTCCTTCGCAGGAGCGGCACGTACTACCTCAACACAAATTCACAATCTCCATTCGCCTTGGGAACGAAGGGAATACAGGCATTCCTGTCTCGTTAAGAGTATAAAACAGGTCGAAAGCCTTGTTTCCTTACTAGGACGACCTAGATAATAGATAGAACCTCTTGTTTGCCAGTACTGCATCGTTGAACATATCCACGATCATTACATTCAATAAACTTAAATTTTACAAATGTAAATTGAAAACATTGTTTCCATTCTTAGTTTTCACCCTATCACATTTTCCTTTAATCTTATCACCTGTTAGTATCGGCAAGCATTTATAAAAGTCGGCGGACAGTTTACAGTATCCTGTGTACATAACGGCATGTGTTATTTTGCTAAGCAGATGCAAATATCTGACTTGTACAGAATAGATAGCTAGCGCATCATAAATAACGTACCGCATAAATTATGCGATGGGTTTATATTAAACCATCGACGAGGGACGGAAGTGGCAGTACTCCTGGAGGAAGGTGCGAACCGAATTTGTTCGATTTCTACCAATATGGAGTACTTTCGTGTATGTATTGTTCTAGGACTGATTGGCCTTTCGTTTGGAAGTAAGTTTTCTAAAAATTGTAGGTATCTCTTGTGAAAGATTTTTAATATTTTTAAATAATGGGAGACACTAGGAGTGTTTTAATTTTGCAAGAGATTTTTACGTTCGTTTTCCAGAAATATTATACCAATTTTCATTTCAGATGTTGCTGACAGAGCAGTGGACACGGGGTCCATCTTTTTCCGTTGTTACAAGTACTTAACTAGAATAATTAACTATATATAAGTGCTTAAATATTATTGGTGATCTTTAACTTATATAAACATATATTATCTTTTCAGGGGTGCCTCGTATAATGACGTTAATATCAAGGATATAGCTAATCTGATTCCTCAATTGAATTTACGGGAAGAGACAGTGTTCCACATTCATGGCTACACAGAGAACATCGAGCATGAAAGTGTCAAATTGATAGTAGAAGGTGAGTCATGACAGACAATTTTTCCTAGTTGTCCATGTTACATGTGTTATTCCTACACCTACATCAAATTGACAAAATCGATCGAACGTATGTTGCGGTTCTTTTCATTAAAATTCTCGAAATCACAACATACAATAGAATACAATAAAGTATTCTAGCATTATTGTAATTTTGTATTAATTTACACAGATGCGATGGCTGCTGGCTTTTAAATTTGCTTTTTCTGCTTTAATTTTCCGATTAATTGCAAGCTGCAATATTAGGGAGAATTTATTGTAGATTTAACAATATTTAATTCTCGCAAAACTATAATTTCAATAAACTATATTTTCTGTGAAACGTGGCTTTATGGTTGTCTCGCGTTATTTCAATTGCATTGGTAATATTTTTTTTCTAGCTTATCTCAAGTACACGAAGAAGAACATAATCGCGATCGACTACAGACAAATCGCAGACGACAGAAATTACATCGCCGACGTAGTGCACGTTCATAACGTTGGCAGGGTTATCGCCAATGCTCTTAATACACTGGTACAGAAGGGCTTGAACCCCAAAAGTGTTCACATAATTGGACATTCCTTGGGTGGCCAAGTTGCTGGATACGTAGGTTTACATACGAAATTCCGTCTTCTCAGAATAACAGGTATATTGTGGTGAATTCGTATGCGAATTTTTTTTGTTTTTTATTAACATAAGTTGCCACTCTGTTAAGCTTGGTTGCTAAAAGTCTTGAATGTCTTAAAATATTTTTCAACAGGTTTGGACCCCGCTGGTCCTTTGTTCTACAGTGGCAGATACTTAAGGGCTGGCGATGCTGAATTCGTCGTCATTATACATACCGATGAAGGTTTCCTTGGTCAAGTTTATCACAGCGGCGACGTGGATTTCCTCCCTAACGGAGGACACAGACCGCAACCCGGCTGCCCTCTCAATCCTTTATCAAAAGAATCCGAGAGTTCGTAAATTTGATTGACAATACTCTTATTTTCACGTTAACAAATAGGTCGACGTTTAAGTGCATAGTACTGTACTGACAAATTTATTTAGATCGATCTATTCGAAGATTGTTTAATTCCCTGACATTATTAAAAAATAGTGTCGATGGATATTAACGGTTTCTTTAATCATTTTATTATTGTTCTTTCTAGCGAACTGCAACCACCGTAGATCCTGGCGATATTACGCAGAATCGGTCGGTAATCCTCATGGATTCATGGCTGTCGGATGCAAAAGCGGTGACCTGTTTCATAAGAAAAAATGCGACCAGTCGAATGTAATCTTTATGGGATATGCTACACCATCTAACGCGTCAGTACAAAGCTGTTTGCTTCCAATAGAATAGATTGTTTCATCGACACCTTCTAATAGTTTTCTTTGCAGGAGGGGCACGTACTACCTCAACACAAACCCACGATCACCATTCGCCCTCGGAAAGAGGGGAATCGTATAAGTCGTACCTCATGAAAAATATACCGAATTTTTAAAAATATTACTTTAGTGGAGTGAAACTAGAAGTATTCGACACGTTGGAATAATGTAAAAACGTTGTACGATAAGATAATAAATATATGCAGTGTGAGATCCTGAAGTGCCAAAATTGTATTTTCCCTTTTCGTTACAGTTTTAAATTTTCTTTACCTTAGCATTTACTTCGAATTGTTACTATTTTGTTTTATCTTATTTCGCGGTAACGATAGGTTGTCAACGCAATTTTCAAATCCTTTTTTCATTCCACCGAATACGGCTGATTATAAATAATTAAAGCGTGTTTTGTAACAATTGATGAGAATGCCGTAATGAAAGCCTATGTTCGTGAAACTAGACTTCCACGCGGTTAAGTGATATAAGGCGATATAAGTCGTACTTACATAAGTCGTACAAATAAGTTGCGTATTTTAATAACAAGTACGATTCCTTTTCGATTGACAAGTTATTTCGGGAATATTATAATGTATGTTATTGTGGAAGCGTGTCGGGGTTTTCTTAGAATAACGACACAAGTTTTTATCGGAAGAATGATCTTGCATACGCACGTAAAATCCGTAATAGCGTTCTTTAAGTAAAATCATCTATTACAAGGAGTTTACTAGCTTCTAAGAGCTTTGACTTGTTTGCTCGGTCAGTTAATGATGCACTGTAAAATCAAGACTGTTTTACAGTACCTGCTATAAAATTGCACATAGCAACTCTCACATATCGATTTTTTAACAACTATCTGAAAGCTCAAGTTAAACATTATTTAATAAAGTATTAATTTGATACAGTATTAATTTGATAAAGCATTAATTTGATAAAATATTAATTTGATAAAGTAGTAATTTAATAAAGTATTAATTTAATAAAATATTAATTTGATAAACTATTAGTTACCCTTACCAAAATTGCTTTCTTATCAAAATTTATTATATTTAGGAATTCCAACAGACTACAAAGCGTCCTTTTTGGTACCCTTTTCATGGTTGCTTTTCCATCTCTAACTATTATGGTTGGAGTCTTACGGATAATATAGTGCATCCGGTGAAAGTATCCGTCACTTTCCTTACTACCTTTTTCAAGTCCTTCATGCAATACATAAAACTTTATTGGCCTCATAAACAAGGCGATGCGAAGTTTTATATGTAATGAGGCATTGAAGAGTTATAAAAATTATATTATCGAACTTTTAAGATGTGCAATGCTTTGTTAAACATTCACGGTTGAACGTCGACGTCTTTTTCGAAGATGTAACTCACTCGGCGTGCTTGCAATTATTTACTATTTTATTGATTAATTTTCGCAACATGTTGGTAAGAATTTATTTGACGATGTCTTTAATTAAATCGCACAATTACTGGACGCGATTGAATCCACTTTATTACAGATCCTCGTATTGCCGAACATGTCACGTATTATCGATAATTTATATTGGCTCGCGCAATTAGCGAGGAAAACGATACGCAAACGAAATATCGGTGTAGTATTTTAAAGTAATGCTCCGTCGGCGCGATGCATTTAAACGAGCTTATCTTTAACAAGCCTCCAACTTGACTGATACAAGCAAACCTGTTCTCTACCACGATCGCCAATGCCTTAATCGTTCGCAAGTAGAACGCGAATGTAATGTATTATTAGAAAGGGAGGGTAACAGCCTGTTTAGACAATATACATGAATTATGTATGCATTTAATACGTGTATTTATAATTCGGCTTAAAAAGTTATCGTAAATTATTAGAAATTCACGGGTAGAATTATAATAATTGGTGTAGTACATTGTTTATATGAATACAGCCAATTAGAGTCACTCATAGCGTGGCGCGCAAGAAACTTATGCGGCAACCTAATATTTGTTTACCTTGTAATCTATTCAGCAGCCCTTGAAATGAATACCGTAACACAAAGCGGTCGTGGTTTGCGAAACTATAATTTCGAGGATGTGTTCACGGATAACTCTGCTATGCGATTGTTATTCTCGGAAATGGAGCTTACGAGGTTGCAGTTGATTCGGAATCCCTTCCCACCTATAACCCTCCGAGTAACAATATTGGTTTTCGTTGCCCGTTCATTTCTATGTTATCTTCGGTCGTAAGACGGTTTTATTGTGGGTAATTTTTCTTCCGAAAACATCGCCTCGACGATAAAGTATTACCAGATTGCTTTGGATCTTTTACATGATCTTCCTCAACGTATGTCATCGCAGAGACATTTAAACGCAGTAAATATTTCCAGCATTAATCGTAAGAATAAACAGAGATCAAATGTATAAATGTTTTCACGAGTTCTTTAAAAAATTTCTTTATTCTTTGAATTTATCTTCTACCTTTGAATTTGACATTCTACAGTTAACGTTATAATTTCGAGCACCTTTCGCTGAAAGAAAATTTGCAATATTTAATTAAAGGTGAATAAACGTGGTAATTTACGAATCGTATTTCGAGATTTCCGGTTCTTGAAAAATTGCGCGAAGAAATTGGTGTTTCGTTCGAAGCGCAGAAGTTTCAATGAAATTGTCGACGAGTGAAAGGTGAAGGGTGAAAAATTAGGAGAGGGTCACGTACTAGAACGCGAGATGCAGTGTTCAGTTATATTTGTAGTTAAGTTAAGATTAGCTTTATCTTTCGCGAGCCTGCACGGTACACGAGTTAACGCGGAGGCGAAACGTAAAAATAGCTCGTTTTGTTTATAGTTGTCCACTATTGTTTCTCAATTATTAATTATTTGTACCGCTTAATTCCTCGGAACTTTGGAATTGAAGGTTGTCAATTGAAAAATATTGATTTATATGAAAAATGCTCTTTTATATGCTTTTTAATCCGGTCTTTTTAATCTTATAAATGATATTCATACAATATTTTTATTATATCCTGTTCGTTGTTGCCCGTAATGATATAACGTGGACCTAAACACGGCATGGCTACCATATTACGTGTAATCAATGGCTATGTTATATAACACGTAATTAACTGCGTTATCGATTGCAATGCATACTAATTAATTCTCCCGACGATACAGATACTATGTGGTCCCTGTAGTCGCATTGATACGTAACTTTCGTCGATGTTCACAACGTAAACGTAAATGTACATATGCAGGTTTCTCATTAGACACATCAGCAAGTAAACATGCTTTCGTGATAAATAGAAATAATACTTGACACGAGATCGATATTAAAAAAGTGACACGGTATTAAAAAATTCAGAATAAAAGTTGCGAATTAAAAAAAATATTAAATTGCTACTAAAATACTAAATTCAAAATTATACAAATGTATCTCATCTCCTTGCTTTCTTTAATTATATCATTGAAATATATTTTGAAATTTGCGAAATCCAAGTAGCATAACTCTGTTTAACATAACACGCCATTTGTTTAGAATCTAATAATTGCGGTTCTTCGGTAGTTTCTCGTATAATATTTAGTTTATCGAGTGATAACATTGACCATCATGGCGAAGGCCTTCGCCTTCGGGAAATAATGCATTATCTTGAAATATCAAGTGATATTGACTCGACAAGGTAAATGGCGAGCGTTTGTTCCACTTCCTTCGATACGTACGTACCGTACACTGCTCCGCGGCAAATGTGATCTTTCGCTCTTAAGCATTCGTCAGAATTTAAGCGATAAATCGTCCAACCGTAATCAACTGAAATTATTTCGTAGCTGATAAACTCTTTCCGGCAGAGCGTTCCGTCGTTAAATCTCTTTTGCATAAACTTCGAAAATTTGCTTAAAACGTTCGCATAAAAGTTTTTCTTCGCGTAAACTCAAAGGCCGCAAATTACGATTTGATGCGAATAAAAGTGTCACGCGCGACTGTGCACTTTTCATAATTTTTATGTGACAGCTTTATGGTAGTTCGTTATTTTATAGTTTATGCTACCATAAGATAATAATTCTTATTCCATTAGTATTTCTTTTTATAAGTATCGTTATTTTTCGTTCAACGAATCGTTGGAGTATAATCCGTGCAACGTGTTCACGATTCGATTGGAATTATTTTTTGGTAGAATATACAGTATAGTACAATGGATGGATTAAACGACGCGCTACTCGCGCCATTATATTCATTAATGATGCTCGATAATTATGCAATTTGGTACATGGAATCGATTCGGTACTCGTTTTAAATAAATCGCTCTTTGTTCGACGCGTAAAAATGTTTATTAATTTCTATATATTGCGCGTTACCTTCCGCAGAATAAATTTTATTTCATTGAATATTTAAGTGAATCAATGATCTATAATAACAATGTAGGATGCATAAAAATCTGTTACATTTTTTCACATATATTATTATTATTCAAGCGTCCTTCTGAACTTCGCTATATAACGTCACCGATACGTGAATATGCAACGCTTGGTAGACAGATAATACCGATGTAATATATAATGTCGGAATGCATATCCGACCAAATTGGTTCACGGTAGTTCCAGCGAACGACGATCAGCTAAAACACACGGATTTTACGCTGTTGTTCTCGAAATGGCGAAACAATGGTACCTCGCGGTCGTTTTCTGCTGCTGTTTCGCAGCGTGTGAGTGTTTTCATTCAACGAAATTCTCAATGCAGGAATAACACGACTGTGCGTTTTTCTTTTCTCAAAATGCAAGTTAATCGCACCAGTTTTAAGAAAGCAATTCGGTTTGAAAATGGTGTCGACATATTTTCCGACGCGACTGTCCATACAAACATTATAACGACGACATAAATTAAAGTGAATCGGTTCTACGAATTTCACATTTTTATATTGGAAAAGACGAATTAAAGTGATCGCAACTTTCTTTGTTCACAGCTATGACGATGACCACGATTTCTTATCCTAATCCGTGGACTATAATTGAGGACTGGCTATGGCCCCTTAGCAGCATTAATCTACGCTTTTACTTCCGGAGGTAAAATTTCCTGGTTTCGAATTATTGTCGCGATTATTTTATTCATAGTTGCCGATGAATATTAAAAAAAACTGTATTCTTTAAAAAACTTTCACATTGCACCTATTTAGGATCGAAAACAATTTATAAATTGTACAGTATATACTATACTCAACAAACTTTCCTCTATCTTTTAAAATCAATCAGACCTTTTAGCTTTTAATAAAATACCTCAGTTGTCTAAAAAATTCAAGATCGTCGCAAAAGTTACGCTTACAGAATCTTGTTTGTAAAAGTATAAATATTTCTTTGCAGCAACTATACGTACGTACAAGTGAACCAAAAGAATTCGACAGATCTTCTCAAATACATGGACTTGTCCAAGTGTACGATATTACATTGCCATGGTTACAATAATACGGCGGACAGTCCGAATGTCGTGGCGATAACGGAAGGTAGGCCTTGAATTCTTTATTATTTGATTCGCATGCAAAATAGCTCGTATTTTCGAACGTGTTGCAGCCTACTTGGACGGTTACGACTGCAATATTCTGGTAGCAGATTACAGATACGTTACGTACAGATTTTACGTGTCCTCGGTTTTGTTGGTCTCGGCCGTAGCCAAGGTTCTAGTTCACAGTATCGAACACATGGTGGCGAACGGGATGAACAGGGAAACGTTCATACTCAGTGGACATTCATTGGGCAGCCAGATAGCTGGCCAGATCGGTCGCGATCTGTCCTTCACAGTTTCACAGATATTGGGTATATATAGAATCCTAACCATTTCTTAATAATATCTACCTTAAAAATTAACAATCTTGGCTTACTTAACACGTTCGTCGCCGACGATTAGACACTAAAATCCCCGCATAATTGAAGCAATTTAATTAATTAAAGTAAAACTGAAAAGTTCACATTTATCATAGGGGACGACATTGGAACTCTTTCAAAAAATCGTAGTCGAATTCATTTTGCTCGAATATATTGCGATAAAAATAAATTTTCAAAATTGGTCAGAGATTAATGTCACCCAGATATGGGTGGACGGGGCGACAGACGTGTTAAAAGACTGACAGATTAGTTATTCCGCTGGTAAGTAATTATTCATATATATTTTTTAGCAATGGACCCAGCTGGTCCTCTTTTCGGCTTTCCGGAGCCTACGATAAACGCCGCGGATGCACGATGCGTTAAATGCATTCACAGTGACATGGGATACGCCGGCACCGTTGTGCCCTGTGGCCATCAAGACTATTATCCGAACGGTGGAGTTAGAATACAACCGGGTTGCCCGATGCCAACAAGTGCGTAAAACTGAATTTTTAAAATCATTTGCTGCTTTATCTTAATGCAACGAAAATGTCAGCAGATATACTAGACATGTGCAGCCACATTAGATCTGGAGATTTTATTCGTGAATCCGCATTGCACCCGAACAGCGTTCTCGCTATACGTTGCGACAGTTGGGATGATTTTCGGGCTGGAAAATGCGACGGGTCTTCTATAATTCCGTTGGGCAAGGATGGACCTTGCAATGTGTTAGTATAATCTAATTTCCCCTAATTTCGTATTATATCGTCTTAATTGTGAGCAAACTTTAGGAATTTTTAGGAATTAAATTCAATTTTACAAATATCATACGTCTCGTTGCAATATCTATTGAAACGGAAATGTTATAAATACCCGGCCTGTTAATTAATTAATTGATTAATTAATTAATATTGCTCGAACAATTATATAAACGTTTACCGCGTTAACGTGTATTACGAAGCCATGGAAATCCGATCAGCAACAGGTGGATGGAAATGTGGTAGGCTGCCGATGACAAATCACTGGTAATAACTCGTAATTACAGACTCGTTCCTCGATTATTAATTGTTAAAAAGTTGTGCTACTAATAAAATTGTATTAGTATGTGTTGAAATTCGCAACGGTAAATGACGATTTTAAAGTAAGCGTATATCTGACTATTGCAATGGTAAATTGGACAAAATTGTTGCCAATGAAAAAGATCAATTTAAAGCTCTGTGTTATAATCTTTAATTTTTATTATAGTCTTTCAATTATACGTAACTTTCAATTATACCATATCGTATATTTTTTTGGTTGAAAAACAGTCAAAACTGTGTTGTCGATGGTTTAGTCTTCCCTGAAATTGTCATAGGAATTTACCTATTCAATTTTCTGTCACCTGTTGCTGCACGTTCTATATATGCAACACTGTGACATACATATATAAGACCATTTTACGTATATGTGATCTTCAAAAAAAAAGACGCACAGCAACTTGTAGATTTAGTTACAGCATACGAAGAAAATATACTTATCGAATGCACTTTAATCATTTCATTATTTCTTCGAAGTTCTAAAATTGTTTCTTTAAAGTTTAAATTGTTCCGTATCGTACAGATGTACTCGTATATTAATATTAATATCTCGTATTTTCTTTTCAGCACAGGCAAATTCTATTTCCAGTCGAACGCCAATTGTCCTCTTGGGAGAGGTTCGCTGGGAACGGTCTACAAACCATTCCTCAGCGTGATCGGCGAGAATCAGCCGGCATAATCGCGACACGCATCGCAGTGGTCCGTAAGCCACACGATTAAACATTTTTCCAAAAATTTCCAAGAATCGTTATTAATCCTACCAATTAACAAAATAGTAATATAAATAATCGACAATTGTAGGCGATTGCCAATAAAATAATACATGGGCAATAAAAAGAAACGAAAAATAATATCGAGTACAGAAAATGCATTTTCCACCTGTGTGTTTCAATCCAAATCTTTTAATGTGATTTAACATTGTATATATATATATATATATATATATGTAACATTGATATAACATTGTATATCATGCCACGTTTGAAAATAATCTTTATCAAATTTACTAATATTAAAGAAATTGTTGCGAGCCATTATCTGTTACATAAATCATAAAATTCATGAATTTGTTGGACAATGATTTACAGAACTGCGCGAAACCTGTCTAACACAATGTGTTTCATTTTATATATTACAGAAGCGACGGTCAGAAGCGATAACAATAAACAAGCTGAAAATGTTCACAAATGAATGAATCGAATTTAATGAGAACAAATGTACGTCAATAATTTATACTAATATATATAATTAGAATAATCATACAGACAAGCTATATTAATTTTGTTTAATGTCGATAATAAAAAATATGAAAAAGAAGTGGAATACTGTATTATTTCATTGTTGGCTTCATTTTTCAAAACGGACGACGACGGGCTAACGGACTACGTTTGCGTGGCGCGCGCGTGGCAAGAAGTAGAATTAATGGGCTATGGTCAGACCTGCCAGTCGATTTCGATTCAAAAGCACGATTTCTCAATTTTATTTTTCCGGAAAACAAAGTCTTAGCTGGAAAATGCTATTTTGCTTTCTATTTTCTATGTTCATCGGTTGCCACATTATTGCGCCGTAATTTTCGTACTATTTATAATTGAACAATAAACATTTTTGTATAACTAATATATGTTGCAAAATAATTTTAATGTGTACGATTATAGAATTTTAACAATTGGCACATTGTACGCTAGGGCAAACTATTATTGAAAAATAAGTCGACATTTAGCAATTTAAAATCTGTATTTTTGAAACCCCTTTTGAAAGCTGAAATTTTTGTGGATATTACAGTGTTATCTAAACTGTTATATAAATATCTCTATTGTTATCTAAATCTCTTTAAAACATTTAATGTTATACTAATCTTGAAATGAATAATAGTCGTGCACCCAGCCATGGAAAAAATTTTTACTGAAAATACTAATTTTTGTTAAAAAAGTTGTTCTCTATACCCACATGGTGGAAAAAAGCATTAATATTTCATGAAATATGAATATGCAGTAACAGAATGATGGATAATAGTGTACCGTAATAAATCATTCATTAGATAGAAATGGTCAAAATGCTTTATATACCCCAAAGCTCCATGAAATTGTTACTCGAAACACCTTCAACATGGCTAGAAGCCGACTTTTTTCCATTTTCGCGATCTGCTGTTGTGTCTTCGGACGTGAGTATTTATGCTTAAGAAACACCTTTTATTATATTTTTGATCAAGGAATCTTATAGATAATGGAAACGATTTTTTTCTCATTTTATTTTTTCCCACTTTAATTTAATTAGAATATTTTCTAATATAATTTTTAAATAATTCTATTTTCTATTTCTATTTTAAGATTCGACGGGGCCGGCCAAGTCAGCTCCATTAACTAAAATTAATAATAACTCATAGCACAATAACGTAACACTTTCAATTTTAACATTTCAAAACTGAAACTTTTTAGCATGTTTACTTTTCAGTTTTAGCATAATTTTACATACTTTTTACTTCGGTAAATATCGTCTAAAGTGTGTCGTCTTTGGTATCATTTTAATTAGAAGAATAACTAATATGTTAAAAAAAAATTATATAATAATCGTGAGTACAATATGATACAATATTCCCATGCTAATGGCAATAATAATTTCGGTTTATTAACAGATGCAAGTTTGTCGGCAGCACAAGGTACGCCCACAGCGGCCGAGGATACAATCAAAAACATACTAAGTTTTCCTCTCAATGCAATCATCGTGTCTCATTATGAAAAGTAAGAAACATATGTTACATAAAAGTGAATCCCCTCTTCTAAATAATTTTAATAGTAATATAATAGTAATGTAACAAAATATTTTTAAATTTTTGTGATATTTAAATTTTTCATTAATAGAATTGTAATTGAAGGAATCTTCTCTTTCAGAGATTTCTCTGTTCTTAATTTCCAACCAAACAATGGGGCTTACGCGTCAAAGTATCTGAATGCCACTAAAAAAACGATAATACATTGCCATGGTTACTTACAGTCCACGGATAATCCATATGTGAAAAACCTGATACAAGGTGCGTATCGATGAAAAATTAACGCTATCTTTTCTAAAGAAAAATTATAAATTCGACATTATCCTTTATAAAGAAAAATTTCTCACGTTTTTCTCTGCTATGTTATGGCATCCTATAGTGTAGAATGGCGGAGAAACAATACTGCATAACGATATAAAGAAGTAGCAACGAAGTCCAACATTAATTTTTGAAATTGTTGCAGGTTATGTGACTGGTTACGATTACAATGTCCTAGCAGTCGATTACAGATTCGTCACGTTCAACTTCTATCCAACCTCGGTGCTACTGGCAGACGCTGTAGCCGGTGTTATACAGGCTTTTGTGGAAGGTTTAGTAAATGGCGGAGTGAAGCAAGAAGACCTAATATTAAGTGGTTTTTCCTTGGGCGCTCAAATCATGGCGAAAGTTGCGCGCAACTTACCCTTTAAAATTCACGAATTATTGGGTGCGTAACATCGATTTATATATCGAGACGAAACTGTAATTATTAGCGTCTCTTTTGCAGCTTTGGACCCTGCCGGACCAATGTTCGATTACATGGGACGTTCGGTGTCCGCTTCCGACGCACTCTGCGTGAAATGCGTTCACTCCGACGAACACTATTACGGCACTTTTCAGCCCTGCGGCCATTTAGATTTTTATCCGAACGGCGGAAGTAGAAATCAACCTGGTTGCTCGATGATGGAGAGCATGGGTGAGTAAAACCTATTTTTTTTATCTAACCCTCGCAAATACATGAAAGACAAAAATAATAAATATATATCATTGGAGCAAAAATAGCTTTTGCTGCTTGAGAAAAGAGCAGTATATTATATAGTAACATTTTACAGTACATTCCGAGATAATAATAATTTCAGAATGCATTAAGTTGTCGAGATTGTGCAAAGTGATAATAATAAAATGATATCCTTATAATCCTTAAATTTTCTACGGATATATTTTACGAAATTTTTACGTTATTGTTTCACCACGCAGCCGCGTGCAGTCACGAAAGGGCAACGCAGATTTCGGCGGAAGCCGCGCAGAAACCAGATGATTTCCCTGCCATACAATGCCAAAGCTGGTCTCAGTTCAAACACGGCAGGTGCAACACGTCGTCTATAATTCCATTTGGACTAAACGCACCGTGCAATGCGTTAGTATCACATTTATTATTTTATATATTTCTAGTCCCAATTTTGACACATTCTGCTTCGTCTATAATTTCATTTTTGAATATTCAATTGATATTTTTCTATATATTAATTTATTTTCTTTTTCAGATCGCGTATTTTTAATGAGTGAATAATATATTAATTTATACTTGTTCTTTTTCAGGTCGGGTAAATTTTATTTACAAACGAACCCGCAGAAACCTTATGGCAGAGGAAAGGCTGGCATAGTCTACGATTCTTCGCTGGAAGACAATGATATATTCGGATAAACAATCCTTCGAGAATTCTTCTAGATTTCGCATAGTTATTGCTTCAGAATTTCTTAAATTGTGAGATCCTTTCTAGGATACGTGTATAGTATCTGTTCTCTTAAAAATACAATACCAATAAATCTTGCTTCATGAATCTCCTTATTTTTATGCAAATGCCATAATTCCCATCCTTTTATCTTTAAAATAAAAATATTTTTTTACTTACTGTTCTTTAGTTGTAAAATGTTCTGACAAAAATTTTAGTTCGCATATTTTCCATTTAAGGAGAAAACTATTGAATCTGGAATTTTAATATCGAGAAAAGTGGTTAAATTATATGGAGCTGACTTTACAGTTTATGACTGAAATTTATATTGTTATTAAAACATCGATTATTTCAAAGCATTGATTGACATTGATTATTTTTTTTTTCGATTTACTTTTGCTTAAAAACTTAGCAGAGAAGTGCACCAATGCGTCCGTCCATGGCTGACCTTTTCTACTTCTTCTATGGAGTAATGTACGCGCGTTCCATGTATATTATAATTCTAAATATTTTTTAACTTTATCATTATGTACTTTTGCATATGCTTATGTATGTTAATGCGAAAAACAACTTGTTATCTTCTCATTAGAGGTATACTATTTTCAAGTGCAAATAAAGAACAATAACACTAACTAATAAAGTAAACAATTCCCATTAGATAAACTAAGTTTTGTTATCTTTTTAATATCATTTTTTACGCAGAATACCAATTAGCAAAGTTTTTAATTAGATGTACATATAGTCGTAGCTTAAATTTGTTAAATACCAAAACTAAATTCCGTCGAAGACCAAATTTTAATTCGGAACAATTGCGTCACAGTTTACACAACAATTTGCGAAGTTTATTTTGACCACCTGTATTTAAGATAAGAAATGTGCACAATAACGTTCTAATTATTAGTAAAAATATACCGTTACCAATGCGTTTTAATATTTCAAGAAATCTAATTACAGCCCATGTGGCTAACATATGCAGCAGAGAAAGATAAATGAGACTTTATATATCGTCCGAGTAGAGGAACTATACAGTCTCACGTGGGTTTTCATTTTAAACTTTTAAAATGGCGAACGCTGGGCTTCTCGCAGTTCTTGTCGTTGGTTTCTTTGCTTCGGGCAGTGAGTACTTTGGAAATACATTGTGTGTAAAAAGTGAAATACGCTTTAAATAGTTTAGTACAATATTGAAGTGAATCTTGATATGAAGTAATATGAATCTTCTGATTTTTAGAATTCTTCGTTATTGTTGTAATTGTTTTAGATTTACTACTTTAATACAGTAATTACATTCTAAGTATAATGCAATCTATTTTTTTTGTAGCTATAGCTGCGTCCCAAGAAATATGCGACATAAAGTTTTGTCTCTACTTTAGGTAATTATTTATATTAATTTGCATTAGAATATTTACACTACTTTAAAATTGTTATCGATGCTATGGGTTTATATGGTTGCAAAATTACAAAATCGTAATTAACCCTTTTTTCTTCCTCAGAGATGGCACGAATAAAACTATAAGTATTACGAAAGCACAAGAGTTCCTCCCTTACATGAATTTGGACGAAGCCACGTTGATACACTTTCCTGGTTACATGGAATATCTAGATCTTGCTCAAGTTAAAGCGCTAATGAATGGTACAATTTAAGTGAAATTAAAAATGTGTTATGCACGTATGTATAATGATTGAGACGTGCTACAGATTCGTTCGATTTATTAACAAAAACTTAAACAGCACTATTTAATGTACTGTACCTGTTATAACGCCGATGTAATTCTTGCAGGTTATTTACATGGCACCAATTTCAATGTCCTAGCATGCGATTATGCGTGTGTCTCGCAGAGAGGTTACATTTCGGCAGTGGTTCTTCTAGACGATGTGGCCACAGCTGTCGTCAAAAGCATAACTAATATGGTTGCAGGTGGAATGGATCAAACTAAATTAATATTATCTGGAATGTCTTTGGGTTCGCAGCTCTCCGGCTATATTGGACGGAAATTATCTTTCAAACCAGCAAAGATAATAGGTACGCATTACACTTTCAATTCTTCCTTACCTCGAAACTTAAACAAATAATTCATTCAAATTCTACAAAAGGTAAACCGTATCATAAATACTTATTTATTACTATAGATAGCTCAGTAGTAGAATAATAGATTAAATAATTAATTCTCGAAGAAATTCAATTAGTCAACCCTGTATTTTTAAATGGAATCATATAATTTTGACCTAGAAGGAAGTGACTTACGCCATCTTGCAGCCCCCTTGAAACTATTTAATTTTTGTATGGAAAATATTTTGCATGCAATGTGTAATTAACGAGTTATTTCCATTTATAAATTAAAATTCTCTGTATATGTATTTTTGTGTAATGAATTCATTTCAGAAAATATCAAATAATTTTCCGGGAAAAATTGCTTACTTATCACGTTTGTTTTTCATTTTCTTTAATAAGAAGCTCATTTTCTTTTTTTACAGCCGGTGATCCAGCCGGACCTTTGTTCAATTTTGTCTCCCCCTCGATATCCGCCTCTGACGCGGAATGTGTAATATGTATTCATTGCGATCAAGGCTTTTATGGGAATGCTCAAGCATGCAACCACACAGACTTTTATCCGAATGGTGGCGTTAGACTGCAACCTGGTTGTTCAGTGTCTTCGGCCGAACGTGAGATATTCCTCATTATTTTCCTTAAATTGGATTTTCCAATAAGGGCGAGCTTTGCTCAATTTGAGCTTTGGGCTGTGCAGACTTTGAGAGCGTCGGCCGTCCCTATTGGAAAACCCTGTACATTATTTTGTATAAGTAGACGATGGTTCGTCAACTAATTCAAATATGCGATTACCACGATTTCAAATCCTCTAGCCTCGTGCAGCCATGGCAGGTGCGAGGAGTATATGGCAGAAGCAGCGCGGCACTCGAACGATTTCATCGGCGTTAAATGCAACAGCTGGGATGGCTTTAAGGCTGGCAAATGCGATAATAATGTTACAGTACCTATGGGACTCACTACGCCATGCTCTGCGTTAGTATAATGCTTCTATAAAACGCATTCTTCCGTTTAACAAAGTTCAATGTCATTACCGATGTCATTTCATTTGAAACATTATCTACGACGATTTTGATTTAATTTGGAAGTATTAATTCTGGAATTAAATTTTAATGAGTGTGGCTTGCTAGTTGAGTTCTATTAAAATTAGTTAGAATGAAACATGCATTATGTTAATTTTATTGGATCGGATTTGATGAATAGAATTATTTTATACTAATTAGGTAATTAAGTTTAAAGTTCAGATAAAATTAGATATATTTTGCATTTTCTGATCACTTGTCACTTCCATTTAATCTTTTATATTTATAAATATTAAGGAATGATTGTTCTTTTCAGAACGGGCAAATTCTACTTGCAAACAAACAGTGCGTCTCCGTATGGGAAGGGTTCAGCTGGAATAGTCTACCACAGCTGATTGAAAGAAGACATATGTACTTCACTCTTACTTTTTTACGATTCTCCGCTTCGTTTCGACACGAATTTATAGTATAGAAAAGTCGTAAATAAATGTTAATAATAATTATATTTGTGTAATAATTTTTAATTGTGTTATATATGTAGTAATTTTAAAACACCCTGTATATATATGAATGTAATAAAAACGTTTGCGGAAAATGTATCTCAAAAGCAGAGTTCATGTGTCAAAATATTTCCAACTGAATTATTAAATTGATATAGAAATATATATTTGCAAAAAATTCCAATTTTACCGCACGAGTCAAAGTTCTGTGAAGATTTAGCTGATTTCGGTACAAATAGGCATGCAATCAACATCCGTAAATCTACTGTTAAACAATAGCGAACCGCGTGACGACAATTTAATTATAGATCAAATAGCCAGATAATGATAGAACTGATAAGTGAGACTTTATACACGCACGTTTATTGTGACACGTTTAATGTTTTCACCATTAAATAATTCCGCGAAGTGACGGTAAAATTCAAAGGTACTATAATTAATACGACAAGAGATTCGTCATTTGAACAGAAAATAATATCGCATTAGAGACGCGAGTTTACAAACGCACAGTCGCCTGAAATGTCAATACGTTACAGAATGTGTCTCTGCAACAGGTGTGCAACAGGTGCGAAGAAGACAATTCGGAAGCTCGTAATAAGGTAATTACATTCAAATTGTTGCTAATTGATATACCTATTACAATAAATGGTCTAAACGGACTGGCTGCGTGTTCACTGGACCATCGACTTTCAAAATGACAAGTAATCGATTAGTTTTTATGTTTGTGAGCTGCTGGCTACTGAGCGGTAAGTGTTTTAAAAATATTTCTTTTTTAAAGAGATACAGTTTATCACAAAAGTTTCATCCAATACGAATTTCGGGATTTTTCAATTTACGTAATTATTTTAGATTCGCTAGTTTGATACTGCAAGTATTAATAAGAATTTCTTTCGTTTGCAGCTACAGTTACGTCAACAATTCTTGACACAATAACGCTGCGTCTCTATTTAAAGTAATACAGATATTTATATTAATTTTAGAATTATTAATGACGGCATGATTTTATTACGGCTTGAAAATGACGAAATTGTAAGGAATTCTCTTTTTTCCATAGAAAAGGAAAGTATAAAGAAGTGAATGCTGCAAAAGCGGCAGAACTCGGACCATACTTGAATTTGCAAGAGGACACGTTGATACACTGTCATGGCTATACGGAATCCGCTGATTTTCCCGAAGTTGTGGCACTTGTAAATGGTACAAATTGTTTTTAAATTGTTCAAAAACGATTAAGAAATATTAATTTTCGATATACACTCATCTTGAACAATATACTAGACTATATTCAGATCATTATAAATAAATTAATATTTAAACGCAAACGAGACGAACCCCATAACATTGTTATAATACCCGTGAAATTGTTGCAGGTTACAAAGCTGGTTCCAATTACAATGTCATAGCGATAGATTACAGATATGTTACACATATGGATTATCTCACGGCGGCTCTGCTTGCCGAAGACGTGGCTACAGTTATCGCTCAAAGTATAAACGATATGGTCGCGGCTGGAATGGATAAAACAAAACTTATAGTCTCTGGATTTTCTTTGGGCGCCCAAATCAGCGGATTGATCGGCCGCAAACTACCCTTCGTCCTACCAAAGATAATAGGTATACTTAAACTACTTCAAACTATGTAGTGCAAATACTACGAATAAGTAATCCTAAATTAAATCAATTTTATTATCGATACTCGTTCGCCACTATTAATAGTTGTATAATTATTGTGAAAATTAATTTTTGATCAGGATGATCACTGAGCACTTTTAGTATAATCACTTAATAATCAATAATAGTCACAGTATAATCCCGATCACTTTTTACTATAAACTTTTTTATTTTACAGGTTTGGATCCAGCCGGCCCTCTGTTCAATATCACCTCTTCCTCGCTATCCGCTGGCGACGCGGCTTGTGTGATATGTATGCATACCGACGCCGGCTTTTATGGGACTACTCAACCGTGCAACCACATAGACTTTTATCCGAACGGTGGCATTAGAGAGCAACCCGGTTGTTCACCGTTGCTGATCCAATGTTAGATATTCCTCGGTTTACTAATTTATTTCGTATAATATTTATTATATAAATATTATATATTTATTTTGTCTAACGCAAATATGCGATTACTACGTTTTTAGATCCTGGTGGCTCATGCAGTCACGTCAGGGGTCAGAAATTTATGACAGAAGCGGCAAAGAACCCAGACGCTTTTATTGGCGTAAATTGCAATAGTTTGGACGACTTTGAGGCTGGCAATTGCGATTCCAATGATACAGTGCCTGTAGGACTCGCTACGCCATGCTCTGCGTTAGTATAATGCTTTTATTTAAATAAAGTTCAATATCTTCGCTCTTTGCATTTTGCAGTCTCAGATCAATTGTCAGGTTATGTCAGAGCCATTTAATGGAAAAGTGAACTTTCTGCCATTATTTCAAAATTCCCTTATTTCATAAATTACATTATATTATATTTATTATATTATATATTCACGTAGAAACGTAAATACTAAAATTTCTAGCTCGATGTTTTTGGAAAATAGACTGATAGTGCTTCAAAAATAAATGACTCATTTTTATGTTCACGTTTTTGAATATCGAATAAATAATAAATGATTCTGTTATTCAGGGCGGGTAAATACTACCTTCAAACAAACACAGCATCTCCGTTTGCCAAGGGATCGGATGGCACTGTCTATGACAGCTGATTAAAATAAAATATATATACTTCGCCCTTGGCTTTTTGGTTCAAACATTTATTGTAGTTCGATTTATGTGAAAAAAATGTATGCGGTCCTTTAGACAGAAATAAATGTTATATGCTGAAAGTATAATAAAAATCTTGTAATTTCTATCAATATAAGATGGCCTTATCGATTGGTTCTCCATCTCGATTAAACATAATATGAATTTTATTAACTAATTATATTTTAAACGAATTCTTTGCTATAAGCAAAACTAGAGAAGACACGATGCTAGATGAATTTCAGTGTTAAACGATAAGATATGCACGATAACATTGTAACATTGTAATTACTTTTAAAAGCTTTCTTGTGCTGCGAGAAGTTTCCTTCTTTCAAAAAAAAAAAAATATAATTATACAACAAAGACGCAACAGATAATGTTAAAACGACACTTTATATACCGGCTCGCAACCGACTGGATTCCCAGACTCGGTTTACTGTGACATTCGACTTCCAAAATGACGAACTATCTAGTGCTTGCCATTCTCGTTGTTAGTTGCTCGTTCGTGGGCAGTAAGTACCTCGAAAAACGTTTTGCTCGAAAAGAGAAACACCTTGTCATTTTTCTTTTAATTCCGGAACAAAGTTGTTCAAAAATAATCGAACTCGGTTGTTCTCGCGCCAATCCTATGACAGAATTCATTCGTCGAATCTTGAGATTTTAATATCGTAGTTGTAATTGTTTCAGAACCGATTGCTACAGCTACATTTGCGTCATCAATGGCTGAGACACTAACGTGGACGCTCTTCGTCGAGTAAGAAATGCATTTATATTACTTTAGACTCCTTTACCCTTTGCATTATAATAAGAAGTCAAATTGAATTCTTCTATTATCAAAGTCTAGAAACAGCACTAAATAAAGACAATAAAAAAGACAAAAATTATCCGGTTCTATTAAGGACAGTATTAAGGACAAGTAAGTACTGATCAATGCAGTATAAAACGAGTCATAGTGTAAAGGGTTAAATGATGCCATGAATTGATTATTGTTCGATAATTACAAAATTTTAATGAACTATCCTTTTCCCAGAAATGGCGACAGTAAGACAGTGCTGTATAATCAGACGGAACAACTTCTGGAATACTTGAATTTGGACGTGGACACAGTGATACACTGTCACGGTTACATGGAATCTACAGCTACCCCCAACGTTGTGTCACTACTCAATAGTACGTATGTTTAATGCTTTAGTTTTATTATACATATTTGGTTTTTGAAATTGTTCAAACATAGATGCATTCCAAAATAATTTTAATAAATATTGATTTTCGATGCACTCATCTTGATCGATATTAATAGATTATATTCAGATCATTGCAGATAAATTAATATTCGAACACAAACGATAAAAACCCCATAACATTGTTATAATACCCGTGAAATTGTTGCAGGTTACATAGTCGGCACTAATTACAACGTCATAGGCATAAATTACAATTATGTCACGCACAGCGATTATATTACGGCAGCTAGTCTCGCCGATAACGTGGCCGCAGTTCTGGTCAATGGTATAAATAAAATGGTCACAGCAGGATTGGATAAAACTAAATTAATACTCTCAGGATTTTCTTTGGGTGCCCAAGTCAGTGGTTTAGTTGGACGCAATCTACCCTTCGTCCTACCAAAGTTAATGGGTATACTTAGGCTACTTCAAACTATTTAGAACAAATTCTACGGATAAGAAATTTAAATTCTAAATTAAATCAATTTTTGGTACTTGTTTGATGGTTCGATTGTAAAAGTATTGTGAAAAATTTTTTTAAAGACAAAGTCTGTCAATTTTTCCTTTTATAGTTTTGTTTCTTTTCTAATTAATGGGTGTAACATATGGATATCGCACACCTTTTGCAGCTATAGATCCAGCCGGACCTCTGTTCAATATCCTCTCCCCCTCGATAACTGCTTCTGATGCCGCTTGTGTAATATGTGTGCACACCGATCAAGGATTTTTTGGAACTACTCATGCCTGCAATCACATCGACTTTTATCCAAACGGCGGCGATAGAGAACAGCCTGGTTGCTTATCGCTCTCGCTCGAATGTTAGACATTTCTTGTTCTATTATATTTATCTCGTATATGTAGTCGACTTGTCAACTGAAACTAATTCCTGAATACTACGTTTTTAGATACTGCTGGCTCGTGCAGTCATGTCAGGGGTGAGGGATTCATGACGGAAGCGGCGATGTACCCGAACGCTTTCATCGGTGTTAAATGCAACAGTTGGAATGACTTTAAGGCTGGCAAATGTGATAATAATGTTACAGTACCAATGGGGTTCAATACACCATGTTCTGCGTTAGTATGATGATTTTATGGAACGCGTTCTTTGGTTTAAAAATTTTCTATTTTCTCAAATTTTGCATCTTGCAAACTAACTGCTTTCCAAAATAAATGGCTCATTAATTCCTCTAAATTCACGTTTCTTAACATTGATAAATGATTCTGTGTTTCAGGAGCGGCAAATTCTACCTCCAAACAAATAGCAAATCTCGGTTTGCGAAGGGACAATCTGGCATCGTCTATCAGAGCTGATTCAAATAAAAACTATACTTTACTCTTGCTTTTTTTGCTTAAACACTTATTGTAGCCGATTTATGGGAAAAAATATATTGCGGTCTTATAGATGAAAATAAAGAATGTATTTTAAAAGCGTAAACAATTTTGTCACTTCCATCAATTTACATTCATTTTGATGTATGAAAATACATTAAATATTGCTAATATGGTAGTTATACATACGTTCCCCTTCCAAAAGTATTAGGACACTCACAGAAAACTCAATAAATATTATTACTTTATCATTATTTTTTATTATCATTAATTAGAATTAACTGCGACAAGTACACATATTATTGCGAGTGTAGATCGATCGTGTCGATATTGGGAAATATCGAGATGTCGAGAGATCCTTGGGCCATTGTTAATAAAAAGTAACTGTCTTCATAATAATTTCGTTTTGGAATTAATTCTTGGACTAATTTCGGCGTCCATTTTATCAGTTTTTCAGTAATTTTGGGTTCTCTTTGGCTCCACGAATTTTGTGGTATATCGCACATATTAAGAAAACTTGTTAGGGTTCATTTTATAAAACGAATTCGTGTCGTTAAAATGGTAGTAAAAATCTAATGAGGCGCCGTCATTTTTCAGTAACCCAAAAAAGCTTTTTATTAATCCCGCAAAGACAACGTCTGCACCCTCCGCGGACTTTCGTGCCGTTCTCAGCTACCGACGTCTATACAACGTATGGACGCAGCACAATGATGCGATCAATGAACGAAAAAGTCAATATTGCTTTTTGTAACATAATCGTAATGTAGAGCCTTTGTTCACATGCGAACTAAAAAAGTAACCCTTTTAACACCGATTAACCCTTTTCCAATTATTGAAAGTACACGACAAGAAATACATGAAGGGATTATTCAATTGAGGATATCAAACACTCGTCATTTTGATTGCGAAATGGTTTACTCACTTATCGTATATTAAGTCTCATTGTCTCGATGTTACACATCCATTGAGGATCTAATTTGTACATTCGATTAATCGTTCTAGAATTATCCTAAAGTGTGCGAAATTTATGGCTACGTTACCATAAGCATTTTGGCATACTAAATCGTACTAAATCGTAAATCGTAGATGAAATATTTTTATTATAAGATATAAAATTGCCATTTCCTTATGACGTGTATACACATCATACGCAGCTAACAAGTGAAGCGATCGAGAAATTTAACCTTTGCACTCGAAGCCATTTTAGCTTTAAATCTAAAACAATTCTTCTGTCTTATAGCATTTTCCTTTTAAGCGACGAAGTGGATTTTATATATATACCAAATTAATTCTCATGATTCATACTAACAGTGGCATATTGAACAATTTTTTTAAAATTAGACATTGTTGATAAAAAAATTGTTCCAAAGGGTGACAGAACAATATCAGTGGTGCCTGAGAGTCACCATTCGAATGCAAAGGGTTAAATTCCAGGAATTATCTTGTCACTGGATGTAATGGTTTGAAAAATGGAGAGTCTGTTACCTTAATAAAAGGGCCTCCTGCTACGGACATGGTCCTCGATAGCAAATTAAATGGTCGCACAAGGAAAAAAAAAAGTCTCTATACTTAACATCTAACAAAGTTTGGTATTCGATTTTCGTGAATCTAAAAAAATAAAAATTTCGAGCCACGTAAAGCAAACAGTTGCACTTCGTGAACCTTCGAAATGACGAATAATCGACCGGTTTTGTTTAACGCAAGCAAAGATCGCAACACGTGCCGGAGGAGTGGCATGTATTGATAATGATCATCTCTTTTATATATATATTTATGATTAGATATGCACGGCAACATTGTAATTACTTCTTAAAAGCATTCTGATACCATATGCCGAGACTGTTTCATTATCTCAAGAAATATAATTATGCAACAAAGACGCGACAGATAATGTTAAAACTGATAAACGACACTTTATATACCGGCTCGCAACTGACTTGGTTCACAGTCTCGGTTTATTGTGACAATCAACCTCCAAAATGACGAACTATCAATTGTTTGCCATTCTCGTTATTAGTTGTTCGTTCTTGAGCAGTAAGTACCTCGGAAAACGTCCTGCTCGAAAGGGAAACTCATTTTCCTTTTAATTCAGGAACAAAGTTGTTTAAAAGTAATCGAACTCGGTTGCTCTCGCGCCGATTCTATTACAGAATTCATTTTTTAAGATCGTAGTTGTAATTGTTTTAGAACCGATTGCTTCGCATCGATGATATAAATATTAATAATGATCGATTTCGTTTGCAGCTACAGTTATGTCACATTTGGCTGAAACAGTAAAGTGGAGATGCTTCCACAAGTAAGAAATATATTTATATTACTTTAGACTTGTTAACGATGCCACGAATTGATTATTGTTCGAAAATTACGAAATTTTGAATGAACCATTCTTTTCCCAGAAATGGCAGCATTACGACAGTGCCATATGACCAGGCAGGAAAACTTGTTCAAGTCCTCGATTTGAACCAGAAAACATTGATATACTTGCATGGCTATACGGAATCCACAGATAGTTCCGCTGTTGTTGCACTAATGAATGGTACATGTGTTTAAAGGTTTTAAGTCGTATTATATGTTCATTTTGTTTTTAAATTATCTAAACGTAAAAGCATTGAAAAGTAAGTTCGCTGCCATTCGTAATAGAAAGTTTTAATAAATATTAATATTAAATATTAATTTTTAATTTTCGATGTATATACTCATCTTGAAAATGAATACCATATTGTTGCTATAATACCCGTGAAATTGTTGCAGGTTTCCTAGCTGGTAGTGACAACAATATCGTAGCGATAGATTACAGATATATTACACATATAGATTACATCTCGGCAGTTAGTCTCGCCGGCGAAGTGGCCGACGTCGTGGTCAATGGTATACATGCTATGATAGCGGCAGGATTGGATAAAACTAAATTAATACTCTCAGGATTTTCTTTGGGCGCTCAGATCTGCGGCATCGTTGGACGCAAAGTCAAACCCTACCTCGTGCCATTGATACTAGGTACGCTTAGATAATAGGTCACTTTATACTATGTGGTACAGCTACTACGAATAAGAAATTTAAACTCTAAAGAAAATCATTTTTATGGCGACTCTGCGGCGCCATTAAAATTACTGTAATACATTTCAAAATTATCTTTAATAGCTTAGATTAAAAAATTGTTAAAAGTTTAACTAGTACACGAGTCGCGAATAAAATTATTAATAATATTTCAATTAAAATAAATATTGTTACATAAAATGGAGACACTAGAAAAATTATTTTAGATTTTCAGTTGTAATGGCTTCGAGCGCAAAGGGTTAATATCGCATACGTTTCGCAGGTATAGACCCAGCCGGACCTGGGTTTACAAATAAGTCGTTATCTGCTTCGGATGGGGCTTGTGTAATAGGTATTCACGTTGACGGGGGCTTCTATGGAACTAAGCAACCAACTAACCACATAGACTTTTATCCGAACGGTGGCAAACAACAACAACCTGGCTGTACAATACTCACGTTAGGACGTAAGGGACACCTCGTTCTACTGATTTCATTATATAAGCACACGATGATTTTTCAAATGACGGTGATACGCGATTATTATGTTTTCAGCTCTGCCGAACTCGTGCAGTCATATGAGAGGTGAATTATTTACGACAGAAGCAGCCAGGTATCCGCAGTCATTCGTGGGTGTAAAGTGCAATTCCTGGGACGATTTCGAGGCTGGCAAATGCAATCAAAACGATACATTATTTATGGGACTCGAAACAGATTGTTCTAAGTTAGTATGACACTTTCATAGAATTCAGTAGTTTTTGATCAACTGTCATTTATATTTAACTTTTTATGTGTGTTTTCAGATCGGGTTATTACTACCTCCAAACGAATAGCAACCCTGCGTATTCGAGGGGTGCATCCGGAACAGTGTACCAAAAGGATCTGAAGTAAATTTACTTCCCCTGTCTCTTGTTTGTTAATTTAAGCTTTCTTCTTGTTTGTTTCTTACAAAAAGGTGTAATGTAATCGTCTATACAGCAGATAAAGGTTTCATGCAAAAAGTATAATAAAATCTGTTAATTCAAGCCCATTCATTATGATGTTGAAAACTACATTAAATGTTAGAACGTTGTATTGTGGATTGTTGATTCGAACCGTAACTTTCTAAATTAAGGATCGTGGGTCTTTACCTTACCGACAAGTATATATCCATTATAACCAGGATAAGATATTCACTGTCATTTTGTGAACGTAATCGCGTGTATTTTCAATTTTTCAAAAGCTATATTAGACAGCAAGCAACATAGAGATAATGTCAATTGTGATTAATGAGACTTTCTATGTTATACATATAACGTATAAACAGGATTTTTTTAGGCTCGCGGTAACATTTGACTGTCATCATGCGAAACTATCGATTTCCTGTTATTTTGTCGCTTTGTTGCTGCTTGTTTGCAAGTAAGTACTTTGAACATGTATTGTTCAACATTTTAACGTATCGTTTACTATTTCATTCGTTCGCAATACGAATTGCTTGCAAAAGGTCTACTGTTAATAACAATCCGATAGTAATAATCAATTTTCGTTTGCAGCAACAACTTCGTCATCAGTCCTTGACACAATAAAGTGGCGCCTCTACGCGCGGTATTTATTTATATTAATTTACATTAGCGTACATTATATTTATACCGCTTTATTGTTGTTAATTATATTGCCGATTTTAATCAGAGATGACTGAAAAATTTAAAAAACTCATTACGAATACTTTCCTCTTCAGAAATGGCACTTATAAAGAAGTTAACGCTACAAACGCGAGGCAACTTGTGCAGTACTTGAATTTAGGAGTTAAGACGTTGATACACAGCCATGGTTATATGCAATCGACGGATTCAGAGACTGTTGTTGACTTAGTGCAAGGTAAATTTCGATTAGAATTAATTCTTTAAAAGATTTCGATCTTTGAGTCGATTCTTACATAAAAATATCATTTAGTTGGCACACTGCACAGTTCGTGCAAGTAAATCCAATAAATAAATAAATTTCAATATGTACTCAAGTATGTGTCATCAGGAAATTTGAGATCTACGCATAGAAACATTTTAATTATAGTAAATTAAGAAAATCCATTTTGTCACATTCTTACGTATACTATAAACTAGTAAAAAGTATAATTGATTTTTGTATTCTTGCTTCACTAATTTCATTTAATTTCACTAATTTCACTTAAGTATACGTCCGCCATTGTTTTCGTCTTCAACCAATAACGTGTCGTTATTGGTGGAGAGTTTCAGAAACAGTTGCGCCGTCAGCGCGCAAAAGCCGTTGTTAACAGCTCTGTTATCATACCTACACTGTTGTTATAATACGTTTGAAATTGTTGCAGGTTACTTAGCTGGTTCTAATTTCAACGTCATCGCAGTAGATTATAGACACGTCACATACAAAGATTACATATCGGCAGTGATCCTCGCCGAAAACGTGGCAAATATTATCGTTCGTGGTATAAACGACATGGTCGCGGCTGGAATGGATCAAACTAAACTAATAGCCTCCGGATTCTCTTTGGGCGCCCAAGTTTGCGGGTTTATCGGTCGAAAATTATCCTTCAATCTACCAGAGATAATAGGTACAAGTTACGCAGTTTCTCGTTACCGCGAACTTTTTTAACAGATCGCCGGCGGGTGCCGGATTATTGCTGGTGACAAAACTTTCTACATTCTTTTTCACAATGTCTGCGAGGTACAGTATAATTTAGCACGGGTCAAATGTAACTCGGCACCGTTCTCCGACTGCTGACACTACTTTTACGAGAAAAGAAATATAAAATTCGTAGACAGAAAATATTTAATATATTTGAATAATAATAGAATAATAAGAATATATTTTAATAATTAATTTTCAAGGCTCTTTTTTTATTTAAAAATTGCTCGTAAAGTAATCAAAGGCACTCGATCCTTTCAGCAGATAATATTGTCATCTCATTTACTTTTGAATATAAAATTTTGTAAAATAGTCACTTAATTCGCCAAAAGAAATTTCTCAATTATTTAAACTTTTTTCCGATTACTAAACATTACTACGATATGTATATCCTACGTTCTACTTTTATAGCTGCAGATCCCGCCGGACCTATGTTTAATTTCGTCGAGAAATCGGTGTCTGCTTCGGATGCGCTTTGCGTGAAATGCATCCACACTGACATGTTCTTGTACGGAAATGGGAATCCCTGTGGTCACTTGGACTTCTATCCAAACGCTGGTGTTAGAGAACAACCTGGCTGTGCGTTGTTCTCATTTAAAGGCGAGATACTTATTTATCTACTTAATATCCATCGAAATCCACCTAATACACCCGTTTATTGTACATAATTCAATATTCCCGTCTATGCTAATATATATATGATTACCGTTTGCTTAGATCTTGCAAACTCGTGCAGCCATGGTAGGTCTGAACAGTATATGGCAGAAGCTGCGAGGTACCCGGACGCGTTCCCTAGCGTAAAATGTAACAGTTGGAATAGCTTTGAGGATGGCAAATGCGATCGGAATGTTACAATACCTATGGGATACGCTGCACCATGCTCAGCGTTAGTGCAACAGTCGTCATTTTGATTTATTATTTGTCATTTTCATTTATTATTTTATATTTACATTTACTATTTTATATTTACATTTTTATGTACTCATAATTGGTTGTATTTTCCAGGGAGGGTAAATTCTATCTGCAGACAAACAGTGCCTATCCGTTTGCAAAGGGATCAGCTGGCACTCTCTATCATTGAGTCTTGTAGCCGCGCCAACATTCTATAGTAATCTTTATTATGTCAACGCTTGTTGATAAAAAGCAAACTTGTGAAAATACACTGTTTCGTTATCTTTATTCTATAATTGGTGCATTTCAACCGTTTCAATTGTTATCTCTGTCGCTTTTCGCTAACTAATATCACCTCTCATTTGTTCCTAATTTTTTGTTAATAATTCGTAAAGGAACCTATCGTTTCCCGAGTGATTTTTAGCACACACAAGATAAAATAGCCTGATTTAAAAGCCTAATTTTCTTATCAGCTTTAAAACTAATCTTTAAAATACGTTCGCACAGAAGTTTAATAATGAAAATATTTCTATAAATATATTAAAATATTTCTCATTTTCATATTTCTCACATTTCTTCGTATGTTCGATACATGCATTCGAAATGCTCGCGATGTTTATAAATAGCAGAAACACATAAGGTAAAGTTGAAGGTAAATCGTTATGCATATTTAGCGCTAATCTACACGCTTTATATATTCTACTTTTTATGTTTCTATACGTTAATGTATAATCGTATTTATCAGCACCGGTAAATTTTCCCACCAGACAAATGGAAAATCTCCATTTTCGTTTGTTTCACGTAGAAAACTGTAATGTAATATTGTAAATGCGAATATGCGATACATAAGTATAATAGAAAAGTGTAATAAAATTTATTTCTTTTCATAAACAATAGGTTGCAAATAATAAAGCTATAAGTATACGTACTGTGCGTTCTTCTAACGTAAACATAGACATTACTGCGCCACATTTACGCTAGAAATAATCAGTATTCCTGGATACGTCATCGGTATCAGTTGCATACAAATTTTATGTTACTCAAATCGTTGAAAAATGGTACGCGAACGTGCGGAAACTACGATGGCAGAAAGAAAAATTATTACTAATTTATATAGTCAGTGTAAAGGTTTGTCTAAAATCTAATGGATTATAATCGGACATCGATCTACTATAAAAAGTATAATTGAGTGTAGAAATACGTAAATACGTAAATTATGATAGGAATTTTATTATTTAAGCAGGAAACGGTTTCATATCGGAGGCAAAACTGTACTGCATGAAACATCAGTATATCTACTGTGGCCTTAGAAACAGTTCCGCATAAAATTTGTGATACTCTCAATGTATTTGTAATTATGCAGCAAGGATAATGTTATTGCTGATAAATGAAGCTTTATATACGTAGTCTGGTCTCAAAATGACCGGATAGTGTGTTATGCTCTTCGCGTGACTTTCAATTCTTAAGATGCCAAACTTACGATTCGCAGTCATTTTAGCAATTAATTGTTTCATTTTACGACGTGAGTATTTTGAAAACGTTTTTACGTCGAATCGAAGTTGTATTAGATTGTACTTATTTCCTTTCGAACAGTGATTGTTAATAATAATTTAATGGTAATAATTGATGTTGTTTGCAGCGACGGCTTCGTTATCAATCCTTGACACAATAAGGATCAAGCTCTATTTGAGGTACATCTAGTTTAACTGTTTTCCTTAAAAAAGATACGTTGCTTTATATTCGTTCATAGTGTCATCAGTTTCTATGATTAGGATACTTTCTTTGTCTCAGAGAACCTAATGCCAATGCTTCTTCTAATAATTATGATGGAAGTCATTATAAAGAAGTGTGTTTGGGACAAGCAGCGGATCTTGTCAAATTCATGGATTTGGAAAAGGAAACGTTGATCCACATTCATGGCTACCTACAATCGACGGATACCGTCGACGTTGTTCATTTAATCCAAGGTACATTTTTATTAAAAATCAAAATGTGTTCTATATAGAAGTTAATGTCGTGCTGCGTTTATTTGGTTTAAAAATTTTACTACAAGTGTGTGTTGTAATTTTTTACGTACAAATGTGTTAGCTCATAAAATGAGAATTTTATAAAAATTATTGTCGCAACATAGGACATTCAACCTTGATTTCCAGGTTTTCAATTGTTTTTTAATAAAATTTCCATCATCGTAAAGCTGTAAAATCACCCTACAACGATATTGATAACTTTTGAAATAACTGTTACAGTGATAAATTACTATATTAATTTTCTATTATATTAATGTTATATAATAATTCTGTATGAAATTGTTGCAGGTTATTTGGTTGGCACCAATTACAACGTCCTCGCAGTGGATTATAGGAATATCACATACTTAGCCTACTATCAGTCAGTCCTTCTCGTTAACCCTGTAGCCACAGTTTTGGTTCAAAGTATAAATGACATGGTTGTAGGTGGAATGAATGAAACTAAACTGATACTCTCTGGATTTTCTCTGGGTTCTCAAGTCTGCGGATCCATCGGCCGCAAACTGCCCTTCAAACTTCCAAAGATAATAGGTATTTCTATAGTCTTTGTTACCTCGAAACTATATTGATAATTATAACTATATTACTAGAAAGGAATTTTGAGTCTTCAAAGAAAGTAACAAAGGGAGAGGTTGCAATACGAATCTCTTTCTTTTTACAGCTGGGGATCCTGCCGCACTTGGTTTTTACTTTTTGGAGCCATCGATATCTGCATCGGACGCGCTCTGCGTTCAATGTATCCATACAGATATGGGTAATTACGGACATTCTGGACCGTGCGGTCACTTGGATTTCTATCCGAATGGCGGAGTCAGGCAACAGCCTGGTTGTCAGTGTAACATAGTAATTCACGACAGAAAAACACCTCAATGTCTATTCCAAGGTAACGCACGACTCATTGTACCCACTTTATTTGTGTAAATAATGATTACCGGAAAAGCTAAACGCGAAATATTCTTGTAATATTTATTCTTAAACGGTTCGCGATTAATACTCGACCGTTATTCTTTTTAGAACTCATAAGCGCATGCAGTCACAAGAGGGCTGACGAGTACATGGCAGAAGCTGCGAGGAACGCGGACGCGTTTCCCAGCGTGGAATGTAACAGTTGGGACGATTTCAAGGATGGCAATTGCGATCGTAACGTCACAATACCTATGGGATACGCTGCACCATGCTCAGTGTTAGTATAACGCTATTATACACTTCTTATATCTAATTTTAACAATTATACGCTGCAACGTTGCAATCTCTGGTTAATTATTATTTCCATTTAATATTTTATTTCTATTTATTTCTATTTACGTTTCGAAATATTGATGCCCGATTCTATTTTTCAGTGCAGGCAAATTCTACCTCCAAACGAATAGCAAGTCTCCGTTTTCGAGAGGACGGAATGGTACAGTCTACGATCGGTCAATAGAATAATTAATGCGGATTAAGCAATAATTATTATTTTTGGTATTTTATGTTGTATTCGGACTGTAAATTATTGTGACGACGATCGTGAATATAAAGTTAAATCATTGAATAATTTTATGTGTTTCACACCTGATGGAACTTAATTTCTAAATTTTATGACTGAGACAATAAAAATGGTGGTGAGAGGTGAATTTTATGTCCTTTCCGCATTGATCGAGAGCGCAATATGGGCTCTTTTGTGTTGTAATTTGATTGGCCCCAGCAGTTATATGCGTGCAATAAATTTTTCCTGTTATATGGTGTATTAACGTGATGAATTTCGACGAGATTTATAATATCTTTCCGAGGTTAATAATTTAATAATTGACTCCTTAAAAACGATTAAATTTCAGTCACCTTTTTAAACTTTCTTTAATACTTTTGCAAGCTTGTATTTAAACTTATTAATATTAATTATTAATGCATAAAATCCGCGCTTAAATAAGACAAGTATTATCTCCGTCATTCGTATTTTCGTTTGCAAGACGCGCGCGCTTTGATAAAGTAAAAAACACTAGCTGATAACATACCTTTCTTTTCGACCGCGCCATTCTCTGATCCCTCACGTTCTCGGCTTCTCCGGGCGGCCTTTTGCCCCACACCATCACAGCTATACTGGTGTACGTAAACACTAGGACCATTATTGGTACCACATACTGTAGAATCATTAACGCTACGGAGTAATAGTATCTGAAACAGACGCATACGAATAAAATAGCCGATTATGTACAGGTGAACACAATAATTCAATCTGCTTTAATTATTCGATCATTTTACGCTCATCGATTTGTGATTCTCATAATTTATTTATTAATTAATAAGTAAGATGCGTTACCTATTTTCTGTCGACGGCCAAACCTCTTGGCAGATATAGTGATCGCATTGTATGTGCCGTATCGAGGGCTGCGTCAGTTTCGTCACGATGGCGATCGGCGATGATATCGCTAACGCCAGCAACCAAACGACCATGATAAAAAACTTTGCCTGCCGTTTGTTCAATTTCGGCTTTAGGGGCCACATGATGGCTCTATAACGATCTATACTAATTATGACGAGCGTGTACGCGCTCACTAGGACAGACACAGCCTGCAAAGAAAAATACACATATTAAAACAGTAAATTAAATTTTAAGTAAAACTGCTCGTATTAAATTAGGGGGCGAGAAGAACCTGTAGAGTTTGATAAAATTGTTAGAATTTTATAGTATATTTAATAGTAAATATATAATAAAATTGAATAAATCAAAACGTCGAAAACCGATTTTACAACAGAAATTTGTTCAGGGCCGAATCACACATACAAGCACATGTCAGAACAGTGCCCTATTATATCAAGTGATCCCTTAAGTAATGAGGTGAGGAGAATGATTTTTCACCTCGTCGGATTTCAATGATGAATGCTTAAAACATGGACTCGGTCCTCACCCGAAATACCGAACTCGGTAAATGACATTCGCGAACCAATCGATCCTCGAACAGTGAAATTTCGGTTAGATGGTTTAAAAACGAGTGTTGTTAATGATGGTAGCTGCCGTTAATCGCCAAGTCGCCACCTCGTCAGTTCTGGCGTTCTCGACAGTGGTCTAACAAGCAAGGGCAGTGATCTGAACCAATGGATTTTTGCGATTTCGACTCGTGTATTTCAAGAAAAATTCAATCACCTATAACCCTTTGAATAAATATTAAATAGATCCTGTAATTAACTTTCGATGGGATAGTTAAAAATCGATATCTAATACTCGCTAAATCATGGAACGTGACCGATAATATTATCAATCACGTTCGATAACATAATGAGCGGAACAGTCGCGTTTACTAGTGCTTAAAGTAAATTAATCTCGGTAGACACTGCACTAATCTCACGCACATCGATGAAATATGATAATCGTTCGTGATGTGTGATTATACGCTTAACGATGTCAGAAATCATTACAAAGGATGAATAATTTGTACATACCACCGCGTGCAGCTGATTTGATTAATGTTTCACCAATTACCAGTTATTACGTTCCAACCATTTAAAATGTATCATCACAAATTCTATATTTTATGATTATTTGAAATATTTATATAAATTATACGAACACTATGTATTTTTATAGCGTTATACTTATTGTTATAAGTATCGAGACATCGGAAATAATAAATTTATCGGTGAAAGATATTCGATTAAATGATTGATAAGCAATATGAAAATCATTGTCGACCGTTACTGTATCAGGTAAAAATATTGCACGCACCTGCAGGAAATAGACGACAGGGCAGAGCTGCGAGCCGAACGGCCAATACTGGAGGACGAAAAGACTGAAGAAACTGGGTGGCACACAGAAGAAAGCCATCAGGATATCACCGACAGCGAGATTCACAATGAAATAGTTTGTGACCGTTTGCATCCGTTTGTTACCGTATACGACGTAGCAAACCAGACCGTTGCCCGTCATCGCGACCACAAAGACGCTACCATAGAAGAAATAAATGATGCACTTGAACCAGCTCACCAAGAAAATGCTGTATATTCCGGCGAAATAGTTACAACTAATTTCGACCTCGTACGGCGTCGAGTTCGAGCCATTGAAGATCTGCACGATGTGCACGGTGTAGTTTTCGTATCCGTGGCTCATGTTGCGGTTTGTCTTTTCACGGCATCTGGACACAAAAATCAAATTGTCAGAAAGTCATATTATTATATTATTATATTAAATTATATATTATATTAGTTATTATATATTAATTTAGTTTAGTTATTTAGTGCTTAAATAAAAACGTGTTATTATTGGAAACGTTTCACGTTCCCGATAATAAATATTTTTACACCCGTTACCGTGCAACTTTTGCCACCTATTTGCCGTCGGTGTCGCATTGTAAGCAGATAGTTTAATGCGGTCGGCGAAGACGTTAAAAATAGCTTCTTACTTCGCAAGATTAATGAGTTTGTGTCCGGCATCTTAGCGAATAAACGATCAGGAAAATTGGAAACTGTATTACAGAAAATTATTCGGTTGACAGGAGAGAGACAGGTTTTGCATTGTAAATCGAGAGTGAAATTTGTTCAGAAAGGGTCGTTCGGTTCCTTGGAAGATTGATTTGAAGAATTTGTCCGATATCTGTGCCTTTCGCACCAGCTACAAATAGAAAAGCTAAGTAATGAACAGTCACGTTCGCCGAATCCAATTCAATGGCACCCTAATAAATATTGAGCTTCCTCAGTTCGACGCTCTGCGAGCGAAAGCTTTATTTCCTGTTAAGAAGCGTTTTACGCAACTTTCTTCTAAAACGTAAAAATTGTTTTTCGTTTGAGTACTTGATAAATTAATAATTAAAAGATAAATTAATAATATTAAATCTTTCATGAAATAAAAGTATCCCGTGGCGATGTTAACAAATGTTTCAACGCTATAAATAGACTTTGTAACTTCGTGCAAATACCTACTTTACATGCTAATTTAAAAAGGCATCGGAAAGGAGTTGAATGAAACTCGCTCCCCTCGAAAAGATTCAATTGAATTCTAATAAAGTCGAAAGGTTGATCAAATTGATTACCGTATTACAAACTTTATCCATTTATCATATCAAGATATGAACTTTCGTTTAAAATATTTTCTTGTCGGATTATTGCGATTTCTTGAAAAATCGTGAAAAATATCACTTCTGGTGTGAATAAAAGAAGTTACAGTTTCGTTTTCTTCTTTATTAGAACTTCTCGAACGTCATTTTATTATATTTCAGGATCGTTAGGGAAGCACGATTCGTTAACGTCAATTGCACCTGATTCGCCAAGAAAAATCCTAAGTCAGACGTGACGAAGCAATTACTGTAGAAATAATCGAAATGTCGATTTCACGTAATCAGGGAACTCAATCCGCGTTTATTTAATGTCATTTCTCTCATCGATTTTTATTGTTTTTTTCTCTCTTAGAAAAAACTTTTATTGTTTTTTAATCCCTTAAAAAGCGTTTAAATCTCGTTTAAAACATTTTTCGGCATCGTCGACAGGTTTTCGAAGATATTCGACTAGATCGGTTTAAATGGGCCATCCTGTATATTTATAATTGGAAACAGACCACAGTATCGCGATATAGAAAGACAAATCTCGGAATAACTTCACCTTTTTCGCATCCATCAGTGTCACGAACTGGGAATTGGATGAATATCGGACTAAGCTCAATAAAAATCAATTTTTATTCTTCACGTTCCTTTGCAAGATATCTGTGAATTTGCTTTCGATGTTCGTGTGGATATATTGCTGGGAATTTTACACGATAAAAATATGACCTGAGGATATCAGTAGAAACAGGCCTTGATTAGCAGACACAGCGAATCCACACCGCAAACGACTATATCCGTGAAAGATTTGAGAAATTGCGGGGTCTGAAAGGAATGTATAAGTAAATATTCAGTAGTCGTGCGAAATGAAGCCATATGAAAAGGAAGATTGATGGTGTCGTTAAACCGCCCAGTTATTTATTCATTAAATTGTAGTTTCAGGCGGCAAATTTTAAGCGCGACAAGAAAAATGAGATTGGCGTGAAATTAAAAAATATTCGTCCGTCGTTGCCAACTGTGAAGCGTGCTAAAATTGTATATTATTAGAATTCGATTATATTACGCTTCGTGTGAATGTTCTAATTATAGATAGCGATTTCAGTGTCGGCAAATGTCGAGGCTAAATATTATTTTTTTATAAACTGTTAACGATATTGAAATATTTTGTAATAAGAAAAAAGTATATGTGCAAAAAAAAACCACAAAAATGTTGGACGCTGAAGATGACTCCTTTGTATCTTGACTTTGACATTATTATCTCGCGTTCACGAAAGTGGTGTAGTTTTCTACCGTTTCGTCGTGTCGCGAAAAATGAGTTTTAAAAAACGTAGACCCGCCTGCATATTTACAGGACGATTTTATTCTCTTTACCGTCTGTCTGTTCTCACTCCTGATGTGTCGCATCCCCGCGCGCGGTATATATTGTAGAGTGTAATTTGAACATTCCTCCCTTATTAAAATTTTCATCAAAGCCAGATAATCCACCGACGCCGTTTCTTTGACCGTTGTTGTTCGCGGACCGCGCGACACAATTGACTCTCGCGATATAAAGCCAGAAGCGGAATGTGTCGCCTGCTTTCCTCTACTATAACGGTAATAATGGTACAGTATTCAAACGTTTCAATTGCCTCGAATGAATGTTTAAACTTCTAAGGGTATTTTCGCGTTTTTGCTTTGCTTTGCTTCTCTTATCCACCTTCGATGGGTTTCATTAATTGCAGCAATAACGACTGCTAAAAAAATACAGCCTCTAGCTGTTTTAATATGCTGTGACAATTGTAACAGAACAAATATTGAATTGTAATTTTTAGAAACTCGTTTTTGTAGTTTTATTAACTTTTAGCCAGCGCTGTTTCCTACAATAAACTCTGGAATATATTAACAGTCCGGAATATTTTTCAATACTATTTTCTACTGTATTTTCAATAGCTTTCAGCGAATTTGTATACATTTAATTTCGTATCCAGCTCTTATTGACCCTTTCCCGTTCACATTTAAACGACCACGGCTCGAATAGGAGGATCGCGTAATTAAAGCAAAATATTTGAATTCGCCGAGCAATACAATTTTTTGTTTGAAGAAAGAACAAACGTAGAAAAAGCTTACAAGTGTTATCGTTATTATCACTCTTTCCATGTGATTTTTAATACATGTTTGCATAAAATAATCTGTTCATCTACTGTTTCTCCCACGGAAGATAATAAAAATTCCAATGTATCAGTTCGAATAAAGTAATAGCGTTTTAAAGGGTTCAGGCCGACGATTGAAATTACAACAAATCTGAAAGGGTGTAAAAATGGTTTCATTTCGTTTGTAATCGTGACCTACATACGAGTGTCATTTTTATTCCAGTTAGAGTGTTATTTCTGAAAAAAAAGTTCGCCGTGAATAAATGGTTATATGCGCACAGACGACAGGTGGGTTCACCTCGGAAGCGTAATGCTTTTTATAGTTCATCCTGAAACGATCGACCATTTAACATTGTCATGAGGCAATGTGACTGGGTTAATTATGATTCGCGCAGAAATTCATGTTCTTCCTACACCGAAATTAGTTTTAAAAGTGCTGCACGTTATCCTACCATGTTTAAATAGTTCATGTACAGGGTGACCGAAAATTATGTTACTTTTGGGAAATGAGTGGTTTCTAAGTACAATTGAAGTAACTTTTTCCTTAGTGGTTCCTATCTTCGTTCATCGATTAATATATTTTATTGGAAACCGATATCGAGACCTCCTTGCCAGCATAACTTGAAAGTATTAGTACACATTGATCCGCGGTAAAGCCAACGATTTTACGTTCTACACACTGGCGAACAGAATCGCGAAAGTGCGCGTCAGTATGCGCTATCTATCAAACTGGATTTCGACCGAAACGCACGCAACTCTAATCAATCTATCGGAGGCGGTGTAGTATACGTCGACGTTAACTATCCCTCAAAACGCGACACACGCGATGTATCGTGTAACGACTCGAACGCAATTACAACGAAAATAACAGGTATAAAAGACGTACTTTTCTTACTTTGACGATTAACGTGGCCAATTGATCGTATTGAAGATATATTAAGATTATGTCAAGGTCTCGAAATATTGAAAGATGTTTCGTCTAAAATAAACTTACTAAATCGAACAATTTTTTAAAGTTTTCAACATGTTGCATCCTTAGGGTTTTTTAAAATCTCAATGTAAAGAGGCTAAAAAGAAAGTTTCGTTCAATGATTCGCATCTAAAATAAGTCTACTAGATATGAAAATTCAAACAGTATTTTATGTATCCTGCAATCACTCCTTTATTCGCACGGTTATATTATTCCTATGAAGATCTGAATTATGCAAAAAGCTTTATCTAGAAAGATTAAAAAATTTAAACTAATAATTTATGCGAAGAAATTACAATTCGTGTAATAATCGCGTGCACTTTAGAATTATGAGAATAATCTCGCTTATGTGGAATAAGATGGAATCGATCAACAGTGGCCTACCTCAAGGTAATTTTTTGAATTTTAATTAATGGAAAAAAATTCTTCTTGCGCACTGAAACCTTTAAAACGGCAATAACTGGAATATTACTTTTATCACATAACTCTGTAATTAATTAACGTTATAAAGGTTAAATGAGATAATAAGTAACGTAATAAAGGTTAAAATTATGAAATTGAGGTTTACAGCATTTTCTTCTATATCTTCACGTTTAATATATTTTAATACTTATATTTTAGTTATTTAATTACGCTTTGGGAAGATTTTAATTCAAATGTAAGTAATACAAAGACGATTGCAATTTAAAGTTTAGGATGGCTTTCAAAAAATGAATATGTTAGACATTTTTCTTACACGAAGCTTACGGTATTGTGAAAAGGTCATTTTTAGCTGCGATTATCTACGCTTTTACATTTTATGATTTCAACAAACCGCGATGCGGATTTTTCAACGTCGCGTCGCATCAACTGCATCCATGTAAGTGATTTCTTTGAAAAGCCATATGCAAAGGTAACGTAACCGTTATCTACTGCTTATAATTGAATTCTTGCATGCAAGAATAACCTTAGGGCATTCGACTACTTCTTATATAAAATGCATAAATCGGAAAAACGAGGTCTTCGAAGATTTTTAATTCAATCCTGGCACGTTGTCCCAGCAAATGTTACGCTAACATTTATTCTGCATGCCAAAAAAATTGTATGGTTTTGATATGCAGCAAAGTTCTATTTTTTTATCCTTGTATTTAGTTTTATTTCATATGCTCAAAGTTGGAATATTTTACCTCATTTTTGAGAAAATTGAAATCCTCCTGGAAATATAACCGGTATTTGCATCGTATTATTAAGAAACTTTCAAAAACCAACTTTTTGCGACAATATCGTGCCGCTATCCAATAAATCTGGAATATGCGAAGTATTTTGTTTAAAAACCGTTCAACTATTCACGTAACAATACTCATAGTTTCTATTGTTCCTCGTGATACAGAAAATTCTACTACACGGACCATAAATCCTCGAACATTATGTTCTACCCTGAGCATATTTAAGAAAAAAATGCTTCGGAAGCAGGGCACAAATTTTATATATCTAATCGAGAAATTTAAAATAATTTAAGCCAATGAAAACGGATTACCAGGCTACATAACAGTATGATTCCAAATTGAGACTAGTCACAACAATAATCACGCGCTCGCATTTTACCGCATTTTCGTAACTTCCCCACTACCTCTCGGACGTTAGAGACAATTAACCCTTTGCACTCGAAGCCATACTCTTTTACTGCTCGCAGTCATACTTTTTTACTGTTAAAAATTAATCTAAAATAAACATAAAATACACATTTTGTCAATTTCGTCTCTTTTTTTGAAAAGGGTGGGAGTGGGGGCTGCACGCCAGGTACACCTTGGATTTAATCGGCTATTCTGTATTCGGACGCTTTAAAGACGTCAAGTTGTCAGATTTTTAAATGACCGCATTCAAGAAAAAAACCGGGAATTTTCACATCGTGCCCGGAGACAGACGGGACGGGTGCATTAAGGAGTTATTGTACTGAACGATCGTCTAAACCGAGGGGGAAATTGACATTCTCTCTGCAAGAGCGGTGTCCCACGACCAAACGCGTGAACTGAAATACGTTTTATCAGAGGCTTAAACACTGACGACGCTGTCGTTCGCAGCTGCAAAAACGACACCCGGGATAAAAAATATTTCAACACGGTCCCGATGTTGACGAGAAGATTACTTTACCGTAAGAACGCCGCGGTATTCACATCATTTTCATCGCCGCCTTTGCACGGACGATTGAACACTTTGCACCGTGGATTGAACACTTCGGTAATAATTGTTTTCCACGGTGAAAAACGTTTTCTGCGTTCGAAACTGTTGCCGATCATTAAAAACCATCTGTTACACGAAACCGACGATATATTTCATTAAGCAGCCAGGAAATACTGTTTTCGTTGAAAGCATTTATTTTACTGATCCTACACGCCTGGGTTTCCGTTACCCGCTATATTATCGGTGATTTGATATTCGCATATTACCTTTCGTAATATGATTTCAGTTGCTAATTTATAGTCGGCGGATTGCGCGTACTTACAATGAAAATGTACTACGCAAGACGATCCGTGTTCCAGAATGTCGCGCAGCAGCGTGGATCGTCCAACGAGAGAACATTGTAATTCTGTACCGAATTAGATTAAATTACAATTACTGGCAAAAAGCTTCCGATTACATATATGTATACGAAATTTACGAAGAATATTCACGTTTCAGAGGTATAAAATGTTCTTTTATGCAGATATGACGAATGAAGAACGAGAAATCCAAATAAAGTTAATAAATACAAAATAACGCAATTTTTCATATATTATCAAAAGAGAAAACAAAATGTTATGTGGAAAGAAGTTTCTGGTCGGTAGAAATGTTGGTAAAGTGTCAAAAATACAAGAAGATAATTAATTTAGAGAAAAATTCAATTTCCTAATTCAACAAGACTATATCCTACCATTTTTAGATAAAATAATATGCAACGGTAAATAACTATGTAATACTTCGTTCAAGTTGCTTTACGTTATCGTGTTGTTTGTGCATATAACGTAAAGTAACTTTACTTTGGCTTGTACCAGACAGTCCGTCTACAAGAATGATGAACGAGGTAATTAACACATCGAAAAAATTAATAGACCGCTACTTTTTCATCATTAATAACCTGCAGCTTTTTTCGGGTTTAATGCACATAGAATATTTAAAAATATTCAGAACCTGTTTTCTATACTCAACAACGAGTAAAGTCCTCCATAAAATTGTTAAACTTCGGTCACGTACTTAAACTTGCATTTAAAAGATTATTGAAAGTGTAATTGCTATATGAATTACAGGATACTCAATTTCATATGCGTAGCATGAATTTTGTTGCATAAAGTCTAAATACTGTGAGTAGAAAAATTATTTTAGATTTGAGGTCAAAGTGGCTTCGACTGCAAAGGAAAGAAGAAATTTTCAAAATTTATCTTCTATTAAAACTGAAGGTTTGTATCTCATAGAATGCAAATAAATTCAAGTTAAAAACAACTAAAAGAGCATAAAGCTGAAATATGGTGCTGTAGAACAATAAGAACGAAGAAACGAAGTTGTTCGATATGAATAAAAACATATAACGAATGCACCAATTAATGATTGGTTTATGTTTCTTTTCGAGCTATCCAACTATCCGAGCTATTTCGTTCTAAATTAAAGAAATTAAAGAAATAGAAAGATGAAGCTGTTGCAACCTAAAATTATCATTTCATTTTCTTTCATTGTTGACTACGAGAACTATTCATTAATTAACGTTTAGACTGAACGTTTTTCGTCGCAAGAAAACTTTCCTTCCGAGAAGTAAATACTGAAGTAGAATGAATATAAATCTGAATTTAATGATATTTGATATGAAGCTAAAAGCAGCTTCGAGCGACAGTTCCAAGACCTTAGAACTCAAACCGGATTCCTTTAATTGATCTACCAAATGGCACCAAACTCTCTCTCCCCGTCTTTTAAACGATTGCATCTATAAACCTCAAAGGCTTTAGCTTCCTTTTCATTGCTAAGCATCGCCGTTCAAGTAGCACACGTAAGACGTCTACGCGTTTCAATGCTTGATCAATAAATTAGTGTGTACAAATGTGCACAATTATCCTTAACATTCGCTACGTTTTCGTCGATATATTAAGGTGTTTCGTAGTGCAGTGTCTACCCTCTTATTAGTAAACATAGTTCCACAGCGTCAATAGCCAATCAGTGAACCGATTACATTTGTTTGGAGAAGGGCGAATCGGAATGTTCGGAACTCAGACGAAGGGCGAATCGTGCTAATGCACACCTTCGGGGGTATTTAATGGAATCAGTATCTCGTGTCGGCAGCATAATGTTGCGTTGCTTTCGTTACAGAAACACTGGACCACCACCAGTCGATCCCGATATTCTTCGCGTCCTGTTTAATGGAATGCGCGCGTCAAGTAGAAACGGACAAGCATTGGAGAGACGGGATTATCCAACTCATCTCGACGCGCGTGCACAGAGCCGGCTCGCATTAATATTCGGACATCTTTTAAAATGATGTAACTTGTATTAATCCTTTGCGCTCGGTTGTCTTCTCTGAAGGGACATCGTAAATCTAGCCATACAACTCGGATGTTCCTCGGAGGATATTAAAGTTAATTACTATTTACGGAGAATGAACTCATTTCGCCGTAGATTTTTCGAGGGATACACGCCTCCCTGATGTTTACCATTGAAATGGCGCAAGCAAATAAAAATATGGCACATTTACCGAGTTATACGAGAAACGATCGCACGAAGACGGTCCGCGTGCGTTTCTATCCCACTTGAAAAGATCGATACGGATGATCTGTAAAAGAAAGGTTGGTTCGTAAGTATCTAGAACTGGAGGAAAATGTTTCCAAAGCTGAGCTCGGTTCGGATCGAAGCATCGAGCATTGATAATAAATTTTTTCAAAATCTCTACATTATTTCTCTGGTAAAAATAAAAAAGTATTCTAAAGTCTAATGTAAAAATATCGAAAATTCAAGCTTTTATTTTTTGAATTATGACACTTCCTTTTATTCGAGAATTAATATGAAACTGATCTCCAACTGAATTTAAAGCATGCTTTTTAAAAAATTGGTATCGGTTTCCAATTATTAAACATTTTTGAAATTTTGGAATTTATTTAAAAATTGATTATGTTTTTAAAAGGATTTTCAACTAATGGTTTATCGAACAATCTAAACAAACGAAATTTTAATTACGAAGCACATTTGGCCGTATTATTCGATTATATATTTTAAGCAAATACGGCGCGTTGTACGGTTTAGCGATGCTTAATGAAAATGATTTTCCCAAACAAAATTTAATTCTGTTAATTTCGTTGCACATTTTAGTGATGAACAGCAAGAAATAAATGTTCATCGTTATTGATTTTTATGTCGTGGCACAGAATTGTTGCACAAAGATTCCTGACATGATATACCGAATGAATTTTTATCGGTACTTTCTCAGCCAGAAAACAGAAGTTCCAAGGAGAAAAATGTTGAGCTGAGAAAAAAAAGTTTATACAAGTTTTCATACCTTGATGTGACGATCAACTTGTACGATGCCGCTGCTTGGTCACATGTTCCTCTTCCAGATTTGTTGCCGTCTTTTTCTCATCTTCGAATAAAAACTAAAGAATATTTCAACGAGAACGGTTTGTTTTTTTCAGCGTGCACTAGAACTCTAATTAAATAAGTTTGGTTATTTAACAGCTCCAGCGAAAAAAGGTTACACCGACGAAACTATAACCTCTTTTTTATTTATTGCATATTGGTCAAAGAACCGTTCTGATTACACTTTTCGTCTTCGTTATATTCGCGATAGTATTCGATTCACTAGGAATTACTATACGAACGGTTATAAATAAGCACGATTAACTCGTCGACATTCTCTATTCACTGTAAAGCGTCCATAGAATATTATTCGAAATGTCAAATCGCTTTTCACACTCACGCACCGAAGCTACGAGCGCAACAATAATTGTTATTATCGGTTCTAATTCTAGCTGGATTCATTTTTGACGATAAAAAGTTGGTCGTTTCGTATGAAAAAGCACTTCAAAGTAACGATTATATTTGGATCAACGTTGATTCGAGCAGCGTTGCTTTTATTTGAAGATTATCCTGCACCACGTGATTAACGAATGAAACTGATTGAACGAGACGCGCACGATTTTCCGTTGAATTGTTAAATCCAGATCGTCCGGTATAGATGCGACGATATATATTTCACTTTTATGGCACAGCTTACCGAACAATTGGATAACGGTGATACGCCGAAAAACTCTTCGACAGAGACGAGTGCCGCTAAACAAAGTTTCATGAAGCGTGGCTACTGACGGACTGCGAACTTTCCTCAAAGGATCAACCGGAGAACAGGATCGCGCACCCTCACTGCGCACTCCTACCGGAAACGTATGCCGTCCTTAAACGAAAAATTATTTTATTTTGTTAGATCTACCGCGATAGCTTTTCATATCTATAAAATTTTTATTTCCTAATATGAAAATTTCAAATTGTTTAGAACTTTTAACCACTTCATCGATAATCGTAAAAAATCGAGAAAATTAAGACACCTTTATATTCCCAATTCATTTCCGGCTATCGAATTTCAATTATTTAGAACCGGAACTGAAAAATCTGTGAACATTCGGAAATATTCGGAAATATTCGGACATAACCCGACATAACTGGATACTTAACGTTCAGTCCTCTTCAGTTAATAACTTCTTACGTTTCCTAACCTTGTTAGAAGTACTGACAAATTGAAACGACTTGGATTTAATTTCCTGTACCATTTATAAAACTCCATGGAGATTTAATGCATCTTTCAACGATGTAAGGAAGTAGTAAGTTTTCTTGAAGTTTTCTTATTAAATTGACTACGCGATTTCAATCATTACAAAATATGGTTTATCCAAGGCACAGTTCTTTTAAACGACTTTTCTATTATTCGTACAATCGCGATATTTTACTTTCGTAAATCTTCCTCGCAACAATTGTAAATAAATCGGTTACAAATGTAACCTCTAATAGTATCAAATGTTGAACGTGTCAATAATGCGACATTTCTGTGTTTCAGGTTACAACGTAGCAACGCACAATGAATAATAGATATAAACAGTATATCTTTTTATCACGTTCCGCTACACGTACGATTATGTTCGTCCGTGACTGATGCTATTATTACGAGCGAAGGCTCAAGCGGGGCTCACGTAGCCAGAAGTTGATGAGATTTTTCTTATCTCATCACCGGTCCGTAATTAGTAGAGGATGCGCGAACTAACCGATACTTATATCATCACCGGGGCGTCATTAGATTAGATGAGGCGGTTTCGTGAAGTAGCCGATGCTTGTTTCATTACCGTGGCGTCACTAGTAGGAGTGCGTGAACTAGTCGATGCTTCTTTTCGACACCACAACACCGCTAGGAGGATTATCGTGGAATAGCCGATGCCTACTTTATCACCGAGGCGCCACTAGTTAAGTGAATTTAGTTTCGTGGTTTGGCTCATGCCTATTTCGTCACGGGGACGTTACTGAGTATGGTGTAGTGATTTGAATTCAGTGCTTTGTAACTGCCAAAGAAAAATAAAGCGGCAAAGATGTATTACATACCGGTGAAAAAGGTATTACATTACTTTAAGTTTGTTACATATGCATGCGTGTAGTGTAAGTGTATCGTTGATTCTAAATCATTCTCTCAGTCGTCGCACCGAGTCGGCGGGGACTTGTAACCTCGTTACGATATACGTACTCGATTTGAACTGCTCGAAAGAGAATTAAACTCAGTCTCGCTAACGCTCCGCGTCCAAAAGCTGACTGGAAACTAGTCCCGCTTTTTGATCGAGTTCGGGCTGTTTATATAACCAAATTTTTCTAGAAAAATGGTAGCAGGAGATGCTCGTATGTGTGCAGATTGTCGGAGAGTATCCCTTGGGTTATGATTTAGGAACGACCCCTTTGACCGGCGTCAACCAACGTACACTCTCAGGTAAGAGAACAAAAAATGTCTGGAAAATTCTCCGTATGTGACCGTGCACGTTGGATAAAAACGATCGTATATCATATGTAAATTATAGAAGCAGTGAAATTGCCGGACGGTTAAAATAGCAGGAGAATGTTCTCCATTCATGTAATTTCATATCATTATCTTTCCCGTGGAATAGAATAATTATTGGGGCATCGATTCATCAAGAAATATTTATAAAAACGTTTATTTGAATCCCAGTACTGAAATGACCGATTTTGCGGTTCTACACATAATATTTGAACGTAGCGTTTAAATCACTGTTATGTTAATTGTACATCATCGGCGACGTAAACTTCGTATGGAAATTAGATACGTATCGGATTACGCTTGTCTCCTTGAGGAGGGCGAACAGGCCTTGTTATTTTTGGGACGTTGGCTTAATAGACACCCGTCGGATCAGGGTCAGGGACACGGTGCAGAGCAAAACTTGCTACTGCAAACGTGTTTGATCTATTCACTTCCTACATGCAATCTGCCTGGCCTCAGCTAGGTCAACCAACAGCTTTAGAATGGATTGTTTGTAAACCTCTGTCTTCTACGACCGCTAACGATACATCGGAGGTTTTCATGGTCGAACTTTTAGAGTGTTTAATAAAATTTAGTAATGTGCAATTAATACAATGACTTGTATTAATATTTGCGTACCTATCGCGGAAAACAGTATATACTTGAACAATTGTAAAGCCTTAATTTTTTGGTAACACACATACATACAAGCTAATTGGTAATATTTACACATGCGTAGAATGTAATCAAATGCTTTAGCTTTGTAAAGTTAAATTCTTTCTTGTGTGCAAAACGCGAATGAAAAATCGTGAACATTGAAATTAATTAAAAGTAAATATTCAGTATTAAACATAGCTATGTATAATAATACATGTGTCACGCTTTTTCGTGTTTCCTCGACTTTTGAAAACAATTCCCAAAGAATTAAATAATATTTAATAATACTTTAATATTTACTACTTCGTGCGTGAAATAATTTTTGAATTTACAGAAACGGTAAAAGTTTCCATTTCCGTGTGAAACATCGATGCAAGACGAATTTCAATATTTTCGTACAATGTTTAACTATTTACATTATAAATTCGCGTGCAAGTGGATTCTAATTAAAGTGGAGCTCCGTTTAAAAGATGCACACGATAGATATAAATAATTGCGGGCTCTTGCAATTATCTGGTTTCTTGCCACGGTCCACAGGGACGTTCTTGTAGAAGCCATAAATTAAAAACCTTGTTCTATTCCACTTTGGCGCTGCAATTAATTTCAGGCATCGTAATTTACCATCTTTCTCGAGTTCCAATATTAATTCCTTTAGAATGTATTTACAATATGAATTATTTTCCAACGAGTTTAATAAGTAATTTGATAATAATGTTGGTAATCAGTTCTTTGATCTCGAATGAGAGAGTGTATTAATTTCTGGTCGATGTAAAGTGATATTTCGAGCATGGTATAAAACGAGCCGTAAGTCCGTATCAGTCACTCAAAAAGTTTTCATTCAGGAAACTTATTGAACTTCTCGCAGCAACGGAATTCAGAAAATTGTTCTCCAACTGTCCTGCAGCTTCTAAACAAAAATGAACAATTTGGGAAGAGGAGATACGATTATTATAGTCGTTGACAATAAGCGACTATAAAAACGAACCGGAAGCCTCAAATAATCGTATCTCTTCTTCCAAAATTATCCCAAATTAAATTACCAGTATCTATACTTTGTCGTTTAAGATAATTTTTATACTGCACGAAAAGACAATCTTGATATTAGATAATGTTACTATAAGTAACGTTATGTTACGCTACTATAGCGCGTGGGTACCATCCGTTTAAATTACTAATATTCCGCATCGCCATTCGCATTTCATACAAAGTAAACAGCGCAAACACGATTGTTGTAACTCATTTCGCTTTACTGCAGGTGGAGAAACGTATTTCCATGTTCATTATTACAGTATGTAGTCGACACGTAATCCGCGCTTATTCTAGGTCAATGAGCTTAAATCCATGCGCGAGAATCACCGGAGGATTTATCCTGGAAATTCGATGGGCGATCCGTGAGAATTCGTTCGAACCTTTTGTTAGATTGGCAGGCGACGAAGAATATCCTTCCTTTTTCTAGCGGAATGTATTACACCGAGGTCGAGAAATGCTGGACCCGTCGAAATATAGTACACCGAAATCTTTGCTTTCCCACCACTTACCAAGTCAAATCCGATGTCAAGCTTCCACGGGCGCGGAACTGACTGACGGATTTTTTCGTACGCGAGCATTATCGATGACGAAAATCTGACGAATTTCTACTACGGCGATATTAATCATTCAAAGATTGTTTTCCACGTCGTCGCGCCGTTTCCATCGTTCGTGTTTGAAACGAAGTCGGACGCGATATTCGATTTCTAGTGAATAGTATGTGCACCAGAGTTACGCAAATTTATTTAAATAATACCACAAGTAGTACATTTATTATTTCTCATTCACAAACAAAATATATTTTATCTAAATTTTATGGAGAGTCTGAGATTGTTGCGAAAGTAATTGAAATTAATTTTGCGACAACCCTGTACAATTAATATTTGGTAAATTGGTTTTGTAAATAAAATTTTATTTTTCCTTCGAATTCAGGTGAAAAGTCTTTTTTGCTGATATAAAAGATAGCTAAACAGATATCTAAAGTACTTCGATATGTTATATAAATGGGATTTTCTTCGCATTAAGTATGGAGGAAAACGTGACTCGCATTTCACGAGCATCGAAATGGAACTTGTAGTGATTAGGGGAACTAATATCGACCTATCGACGGATATATTAACTACACGTGTAGATGTAGGTATGTAATACCCGCTCAAAACCGGCAGGGAAGGTACAGCACGGTGTGAATTGATGTGCGGTTGATTGACCGTGCTCAGTAACGCGAACGAAAGGGAACCACACGGTATTAGAAATATTAGGGGGTGGGATAGGGTGAGTGATTCGATCTGATATATCTAGGCTCTCGCGCCGTAATTCTTTTTATTATACTTTTGGGGGGGAGTGTTTATATCCGGAATTACCTACTTTATTATATTGTGTATGCCTACAGTATAATACAGTATAATGTGTATGTCTCTACAGTATAATACAGTATATTGTGTATGTGTGTATGTATACACAATATAATACAATGGGTAATACCGGATACACACAGGCTCCCCTCCAAAAGGATTGATGATCTAACTATGAACAAAGTCGACGATGTCACGAGTGTCTGGCGGTAAGATTTTCTCGTATTAAAAATAAAATAAAAAGCGTACAAATACCATAAAACGATTCAGATGGTGTTGGCTGTAATTACCGTTAAATCGAGTCGGCTCTATTAACCGTGCGTGCACCGTTTTCAGCGTTAAAGGGTATATACGATCGATTCGAGCTCAGACGCTGCGAAGTGCCAACGAATTCGACCTGGCAACAGCAATTTGCCGGAAATCGGAAAAGTTCCTGCTTGATCATGCCGTCCTTGTATGCCGCGAGCTCGCGGTAAATGTATTTCTGGGCGCAAAATGTGACGTACCCGGTCGCGAAATCTTGTATAAGCTTGCATGACGCGCCCTCCGTGCTGAAAGCACAAAATAAGGATGAAATTACGACGACCTTAAACGTAATTGCCGCTAATCATCTCACCTGCACGTCTCGATGCGTACTCCTTGAGTATAATTGGGATGGTTGACGACGTATAACCATTGATTGTCCTCCGTTTCTGCTGTCCTCGGGTACACGACTTTCTCCTAAAGAAATAACGCGTTATCAGACCATACGTTTATGGAATATGCAAAGGAAACTGTATTAAAAAAATGGGAATTCGCGAGAAGATCGGTTTAGCAATAATTATATAATTATATACTATAATAATTGAATACACTATTGAATTATTAGCAATCGTCTGTTCGCCATGTATTTAGCATACTTATTAGTTCGTTAAACTGTTGCTCTTCATAAAAATTATAATTCTTTTAAATCAATTTCAGAAATGAACAAGATAAAAAAATCGTTGACTGACAAATTGATACATAAAGTAGGCATAGAATAAATCAGCTGGAACTTACATTGGATATGCAAAGAGACTCGGCAAGAACTTCCAATCGGAAATTGATATCAACCTAACGAATGAGAAAACAACATATTTATAGTATGTATCACTAAAGTATAACATAAAAGAAATATTTCGTATAGTACGTAAGAATACTTACTCCGTCGACGCTTCTGTAATGCGGAAGATTTTGTCTCGTAATCGCGTCGTTCACCAATTTTGTGGGGTAACTTGAAACATCCTCGCAGAACGTTGTTCCATCGCAAGAAGGTGCTGGGCCAACTTGTTCTTTATTTGATATACTGCCAGGAGAGAGAAACTTGTCATTCGGTACCCCGTTGTCCTCTGAAAAATGGCGTAACACAAATATAATTATACATAATTAACACTCTATAATTAAACACTTTCTTTCTTCTAAACAGTTTCTTCGTTCCAGGAACGTATCCTAAGCATTAACCAGAGCACTATAATATTTATTAGAGCCCGAAGAAACGAACTGTCTCTTTTACCGGTGCTTGGAGGTCGCGGCGTCGCCTTAATTCCGTTTTGTAGGCTGAAAGGCCACTTCAAGCCAATTCGTGGAGCGATTCGAGCTTCGGAGTCGTCGTTAGCAGAGTCTGAAGGTTTGTTGTCAAGGCTTTTGTAATTAAAGTAACTTTGACGTGACTGCTCGTACCATTGCATCTGACAATGGACGTCGATACAAATCTGCAAGAGTACGATATTAAAAGCATTATTATCATAACGGTGAATATTCTTTGAGAACTCAAGGATAGCCTCTTCAAGCGACTGAGTCGTAAACGTATTGGATGTTTAAACGATATATTAAGAAACGACAGGATTTACGTTGTTGAGCTACGATTTATTTTATACAGCAAAGATGTTGTTATATTTAGTATGGACGTGATTATAATATAATAATATTACTTATTACTAAATAAGTTATTACACAAATTATTACTAATATTAATATTAATTAGCATTTCTAATTTCTTTGGATCTTTTCACTATTTTAAGTTTTACACACCACTTTTAATATAAACGCATAAAATCCGCATATTGGAATCAAACATTGACGTTTAAATAATGCCCATTTTATTTTCAAAGTTCTCCCGACGAGGATGAACGAAGAATTTGATTGGCTACGAAAGGAAAATATAGTTGAATAATCATTTTCGTGGAAGTTGTTTTATTTTTGTCGATGCACGGCACGTGTAAAGGTCAAACGCCTTTGTAATCAATGACTAACTCTCGCGTTGAGACTTCCGTTAAGCTGATGATCTAAAATTACTCGGCCACGAAGACGGTACCACGTTGATAATTTAAAAAAAAAAGTTATTCTACAAATACATTGTTAAGTAACACTATAAAGAAGCTTTAATCACGCCTTGAAATTTCTATCGATAATTTATCATGTTACAAAAATAAAAAATTTGATATCGCATTAATTATTTGTAGCAATAGTGTTTCACGCAACGATAAAAATGTTAAACAACTTACCCACAGGAGCATCGACACTTTGAAGGCATTACTCATATTCGTTTCTTCTCTCGTCTCACTTGAATATTATATATTGTTTAAATGTCACGACGGATAAGACGATGTCAACTTATTATAAATATCAGATTAGAATCACCGAGGATAGGGGGTTAAATAGTTGTTTTCGGTTTGCAGCAGATTATTTTTTATAATGAAACGGGGAATAGAAGCGATCGCGTGTAGGCCACGAAACTGATAGCATAGACGACTTTTCGACGACTGATCCTGCCTTTTTCATCGCCGACAATGCCTCGCATGCCGCTATCGTCAACATCCGCTCCATTGTTTTGATGCTTGATATTGAAATCCACTTCCAGCCGCCGACGTTAAAACTTTTATGCACTAATCGAGAAAGCTGCAAAAATCTGATCGATCCTTCGAAATGAACGACAAAAAAATTATCGACGAATTTTTAAACAATCAATGGGCCGGAAGAACGATAAGAAAAAAATTGATCGAACAACGAAAATTAACCCGACGTCCAACCGTATCATTTTTCATAGATAATTTATCAGTGGAAAAAAGATATAAATTAAATTTTCTTCGTTCTCTTTCTCTCAGCTCCGGCTTAAATAAATTAATCCGAAACAATGTTTAATAAACCGTGTTTCGAGAAAGATAAACTCGGTTATCAATGTTTAGAGACCACTTTGGTTTTCCTGTTGGAAAGGACAAGCGGTTACCGCAGCCAGCGTGGAAGAGATTAAGAGCAACGATAATATCCCAAAATGAAGTGGACGTAATTGGCGAGCTATGAACGGGTTGAAATTAATTTTAAAGGCGCGTCGTTTCCATTCCTATGTAATTTTTATATACATATGTACAATTTTTACATTACATGTAACGTCTCACTGCTGGCTCGTTAAATTATGTCACATGATCCTTATTTTTAAATAGCATACAATTCACGATGATATTTATACGAATTTCTAACGATCTACCCTTTAAATTCTTCATCTCTTTAGAGATGAAGATCTAGATCTCTTTAAAGATCAGTTTTTTTACTCACGATGCTCCAATGTTGCATCATATTACGTTAACGATTTTCTTTTCGAGAACAATTTCTTTTTCGACAGAATAATATTATAACAAGTTGCTTGTTCCCTGTCGGATTCTTCCTCGTCTTCGCCGCCTAATTCAGTGCTCCACGTCCTGGTACCACCTATGTGATACTGAGTAATCGATTCTGTCGGCCATTCGGAGCCCGGCGGTCGTCTAGTTTGCTTTCCTGCTGAAAATTATAATAACGATAATGCATTCTTGCGTAAGAGACAGCAGATCGGAGAAGAAATTGAAATTACAAATTGTCCGTTCGTATTGAAAATAAATCGCAGCCTGCGTTTCGTAATCGGAAGAAACGTCTATATCTTATATAGAAGAATCGAAACTAAAAATTTTGATAAATATCCATAGTGTAAGATTAAATTTGATTCTCACTTTTCGTTCTAATATTTTCGGCCTCCTTATTGGTAACTTCATACAGGCTATCCGTTGTCGAACTAATCTCGCGAATCTCCTCGTACAGAATGGGCTCTTCTTCTCTGTCATCAGAATTGTGGCTCATGTGGTGATCGTCCGATTTCTCCTGTTCCGGCGATCGAGGTTCCTCGTAGTCCTCGTATTCGACATCTTGCGCGATCGGCATGTAATCGTCAGATGCCTTGCAAACATCGCTGCGTTTAGAGCGGACGAGAGCTTCGCCAGATAATAACGCCCCTTCGGGTTCCTTTTTATCAGAACCCACAGGACTTTTCACGGTTGCGCCTTCCGTCCATTCGTGTTTCTTGAGCTGCAACTCGTCGATCTTCACAGGCTTCTTTCCGTCGTCGATCGGTTTGGTAACCCGTTTGTCATCGATATTCGGCACGCAGAGCCTCTGGGTAACCAATCCTTGCTCGCCCTTCTTAAACACGTTCATGCAAATCGTTGCTGTTCCACTGTATATACCTGTAAACCGAGCCACAGTGCGTTCGTCGTCCTCGTCGTAGTCCTCTATCTCATCTCCCGATATCGTCGTCGCCTGGATCGTTGTCTCTTCTCTGCCCTTTTCAGTCGGTTCGTGAATTTCGATCGTGGTCTCCGTGGGAGGCAGCTGCGACACAGACGGCGTCGTGAACGTCACCATAGGTTCTGGAACTTCCGGCGTAGTTACTTCCGCCTCCACCTCGCTCAGGGGTTTATTCTCCAGTTCCTGTAACTTCTTTTCGAACAGTTTCCTATCGTTGTCCAGTTTGTTCCTCCGTTCCTGCAGAGTTTCCTCCCTGCCCAACAGTCGCTTCTCTATCTCCGTGAACTTCTTCTCCAACTTCCTCACCTCGTCCTGCAACGTGTCCTCCGTCATCGTGGTCGTCGCCGATACGATCGGCTCGTGGGTAACAGGCCTCTTCGTGGACGATGTCTCTTTGCCGATGGGCGAGGTAATGTGTTTGCCTTCGATTATTTTCTTCCGATCAATTATCGCCTGCAATCGCTCCATCTTCGACTTCTCCCACTCGCGCTCCTCCGTTTCCAGGTCGTTCTCTTTCTGAATGATCGTTTTCTCCATGTTCTCCAGCTCGACGATTCTGTTGAGCAGCTGCTGCTTCAACTGTTCGTGTCGCATTTTCTTCTGTTCCTTGTTCGTTACGCCTGTAAACATCGGAGGTGGTTTCGTGTACTTCGGTCGACCAGTTCTACCTGTGACCGTGTACTCGCCGTAATCCAAGGGCAGATATTCTGTCGAGAATTCGGGAGTGGATTCCAGGGTGAATATCTCGGTTGTCAGTCCTCGTCCAACCGTCGACCACGTTTCTTCGGTAGCGATGCTCGACTTTTTCGTTTCGAACGTAATCGACGCGGTAATATTGGAAATCGTAGCGGTCGCGTTCCTTTCGATTTCTTCGGTCCAAGGAGCGAAGCTTTCTTTCGTCGTTAAGCTACTGGTCGCCTCCACGGTTTCCTTGGTAACGCTTTCAGTTTCTTCTGTCGACGCGTAGGTAACGCCGTAAGGTTGCACGGTCGTATTCGCTCCAACCTCCTCGGTGCTGGACAAATATTCTGCGTAATAATCCTCCCATATTGTTTCTTCCGTTGCCTCTTCGTACTCTTCTTCCTCCTCCTCCTCCTCTTCGTATTCTTCATCGTGCACCAGTTCTGTTTCGCCATAAATTTCCTCCTTGGCGCTTGTCAGAGACACGGTACTAGTCTCTTCGAGAATGCTCACGTTTACTGTCGACGTGGTTGCACGGGCTGTAGCTTCGTAAGACATGGTAGAAAATTCTTCGATGGTCTCTTCAGTGGTAATTCCTGATGTCAGCGAGGGGGGCGTAACGAATGTTTGATTCGGGATCGTAATCACCAATTCAATTAACGGTGAAGCCGACGTCTTTTCTACTTCCATGGTCGTCGATGTCTCCTCGAATGTAAACGACGCATTCGGCCATGGTAATTCCGTGATCTCCGAAGCTGTAGTCAGTTCTGGTAAGGTGACAATTACCATCATCGACATCGTTGTCGGTGCAGTTTCGTTGAAAAACTTCACTGGGGTAGCTGGAGTGGTGATATTGACTTCGAACAATTCAATCGTTTTTTCTATCACTGGGAATTCAACAGAGGGCGATGTACTTTCAGTGGGAACAGTGAACGCAACAGATACGGTGGTTCCGGTGACATTAACTATTTCCTCGTATTCGGGAATCTCGCCAATCCCTGTGATAAATGTCGCAGGCTCGTACTCCGTTTCAGTCTGTAGCTCCGGTGGCAATGTCGTTATCTCGAACGTATCTGTTATGTTAATCTCTCGGGAATACTGGACTGTCCGGGATTCGGTGGTTTCAGGAATCGTATACACCGATGGAGTAGATGCTTCTGTAGACGTTTCTGTTGTTTCTGTCGTTTCGTTTAGAAGCATTGGTATAGTAAGTGGTGCAGATTTCGTAGTGGTCACAGCTTCTGTGGACACAGTAGTTTCAATAGTCACATTTGCTGTTAATGGTCCCATAGTGCCAATTGATTCAGTCGAGAATTCTGTTTCTTTACGGGTCGGAACTGGAGTTTCTGTTGTTGATAAAGTTTCAGTAATCTCAGTTTCAGTCAGCAAAGTACTTTCTGTGGTCACATTTGCTGTTACTTGTTCAATAGTAATGGTTGATTCAGTGGTCAACTCCGTCGTTGCACTAGTAAGACTTTCTGTCGTTGACAAAGTTTCAGTGCTCTCAATTTCTTCCGACAAAGTACTTTCTACAGTCACATTTGCTGTTACTTGTTCAATAGTAATAGTTGATTCCGTCGTTTCACTAGTGACAACTGCAGTTTCTGTTGTTGATAATATTTCAGTAGTCTCAGTTTCAGTACTCTCAGTTTCTCTCGACACAGTACTTTCGACAGTCACGTTTGCTGTTACTTGTTCAATAGTGATAGTTGATTCCGTCGTTTCACTAGTCACAACTGCAGTTTCTGTTGTGGATAATGTTTCAGTAGTCTCAGTTTCAGTACTTTCAGTTTCTTTCGACACAGTACTTTCTACAGTCACGTTTGCTGTTACTTGTTCAATAGTGATAGTTGATTCCGTCGTTTCACTAGTCACAACTGCAGTTTCTGTTGTTGATAATGTTTCAGTAGTCTCAGTTTCGGTACTTTCAGTTTCTTTCGACACAGTACTTTCTACAGTCACATTTGCTGTTACTTGTTCAATAGTTATACTTGATTCAGAAGTCAACTCCGTTGATTCACTAGTGACAACTGCAGTTTCTGTCGTTGACAAAGTTTCAGTACTCTCAGTTTCTTCTGACAAAGTACTTTCTACAGTCACATTTACTGTTACTTGTTCAACAGTGATAGTTGATGCAGTCGTCAATTCCATTGATTCAGTCGTCACCTCCGTCGTTTCACTAGTGAGAGTTGCAGTTTCTGTCGTTGACAAGGTCTCAGTACTTTCTGTTTCTTTCGACACAGTACTTTCTACAGTCACGTTTGCTGTTACTTGTTCAACAGTGATAGTTGATTCAGAAGTCAACTCCGTTGTTTCACTAGTGATAACTGCAGTTTCTGTTGTTGATAAAGTTTCAGTAGTCTCAGTTTCTTTCGACACAGTACTTTCTACGGTTACATTTGCTGTTACTTGTTCAATAGTGATAGTTGATTCAGTCGTTAA